>NC_134546.1:67125953-67428929 GCF_050624435.1 Tenrec ecaudatus | reverse complement strand
AGGGATTGCCCTAACGGGAACAGGCCACCAGGAGGGCCACGTTATCAATGCAAACAAATTGGCCATTGGGCAACACTTTGTCCTATTGGAGACACCCAGGAGGGGAGGTTCCCCCAGGCTAGTGTGCAGCTGCTAACTGAGTATTGAAATGGTCTGGCCCAGAAGGCCCAGAAGCAGGAGATCACATTTACTGGGCTGGAGTCTCAGGTGAGCATAGATGTGGCAGGTAAAGGATTGAATCAGGGTTGTATCCTCTCAGCACACTTATTTAATCTGTATGCTGAGAAAACCTTCAGAGTAGCTAGTTTGTATGAATAAATGTATCAGGATTGGATGAAGGCTTATTAACAACCTGTGGTATGCATATGAGAACCGTTTTTAATGAAAGTGAGGAGGCACTGAAGGGCTTGCTGATGAAGTTCAGGGATTTTAGCCTTTCGTATAGATTACAACTCAATATAAGGAAGACCAAAATACTCACAACTGGACCAATAGGTAACATCACACTAAATGGAGAAAGGTTGAGGCTGTCAAGGATTTTGTCTTATTTGAATCCATAATCAATGCAAACGGAAGCAACAAAGATCAAAATAGATTTCATAGTATAAATCTGGTGCACAAGGCCTGTACTAAAGAGCAAGGATGTTGCTTTGAGGAATAAGGTGTTCCTGACCCAAGCCATTATATTCTTCATTGCATCATGTGCCTGTGAAAGTTGGACATTGAATAAGGAAGAATGAAGAATCAATGCATTGGGATTGTGGTGGAGAAGAATATTGAAAGTACTGTGGACTGCTAAAATGACACACAGATCTGCATTTTAAGAAGTAAGGCCAGAATGCTCCTTAGAAGCAAGGATGACAAGACTTCACCTTACACATTTTGGACATATTTTCAGGAGAGACCAGGACCTGGAGAAGGACATCATGTTTGATAAAGTTGAGGGGTGGTGAAAAAGAAGAAGGCGCTTAACGAGATTGATTGACACAGTGGCTTCATCAATGGGCTTCATCAATGGGAACAATTGTGAGGGTGGTGCAGCACATGCAGTATTTGGTTCAGTTGTGCACAGGATCGCTATGGGCTGGAAGCAATTCGATTGCACCAACCAGCAACAAGAAGCAGATCAAGAGTCCTGTGTCCTAAGGCATCACTGGGTGGGCTCAAACTAACTGTTCAGACATGAGTGTACACTTCACAATTAGCACTAGCTAGGGACTGCATTTTCCCTGCATCTCATTGTAAAATCTCTTCTTGGGCTTTAGCAGATATCTGATGCTGGGGGTGCCTGTCGAGGTCTTTCCCCCCCATAAGGGACAACCGCTTTTTCTGCATGTGAGAATGTTTCCTATTTCTAAAATACAATTTTTGAATTAGGAGATATCAGGGGCAGGTACATAATCACAAAATAAACATAGAGAGATTCCCTGGGGAACAGTGAGATGGGGCAGAATCCCCAAGTTGAAACCATCCGCACCTGCTGCTGGGACTGATCCTGTGCTCTGTGGGGCCTGTGCTCCCCCTGGAGACATGCTTCCTCCCTGCAGGGGAGGTTTGTGTCTGGGCTCTCACTGACATTCCCTCACTATGTCTCTTGCACAGTAATACATGGCCGTGTCCTCGGCTTTCAGGCTGTTCATCTGCAGATACAGCGTGTTCTTGGCGTTGTCTCTGGAGATGGTGAATCGGCCCTTTACTGAGTGTGTGTAGTATGTATTACCACCAGTATTAATAATGGTTGCGACCCACTCCAGGCCCTTCCCTGGAGCCTGGCGGACCCAGCTCATGGCATAGCTACTGAAGGTGAATCCAGAACCTGCACAGGAGAGTCTCAGAGACTCTCCAGGCTTTCTCTGATCACCCCCAGACTCCAACAGTTGCTCCTCACTCTGGACACCTGTAAACACAGAGGCACTATGATCAGATTACACACATACAAACTAATGTACTCACAATTATACTCACAATAACATCGAATTAGACCATTCTACATGGTCTCCAATGATTACCTTGTAAAATGGCCAAAATGAAAGCCAAAGTCGGGGAAAAATTCATTATGTATCTTTTGGACTACCTCCTTTGCAAAAATGGAAACAGCAGAGACCCCAGAGACTGGGACTGTGCTCTGAGATCCCCTACATCAGATTATGTGGCCAGTTTATCAGCAGGCAGAGAGCAGAATTTGCATGTCCCCTGGTATTTAGAAGCAGAGGAGTAGAGAATATGAACAAGAGTTCTCCCTCAGACTCAGAAACGCAAGTGCTCTCAAAGGACAACAGAGCTCTTACTCTGTTTATCAGGCATTGCTTTACTTGTCATATATTATCAATACATTTTAAAGGTAGTTTTACATTTATGAACGTTATATCACATACACAATAACCATTGTGGCATGAGAGGTAACAGGGCATTCTGACTTGTTCCCTTTAAGATGTGGATGCAGGTGCATATACTGGATGGCACTGTCATCTTTCTTGTTGGAAACATTGGTTTCCTTATCCTCCAAGAATTTTCACATTTCAGTGATATTTTTAAACAGTGGGCATTCAGTTGTTCATAAAACATGTCCACACCCTATGCACAATAGTGTTTCCACTCTGCTTATTTATCTAGGAGATTCCGGTCCTCTTTCTTTTGTTATGATCAATAAAACTGGATATTTATCATTTAGCTTTATCTTTTCAAATAGTTTTTGTTCAATTGGCTTACTTACTGTGTTCCTGCTATTTCATTTATTTGAGTTCCTTTATTTATTATTTCACCCAGACTAATCTATGATATAACATACTTCAACTTTTTCTAGTTTCATTAGATGGAAACTGAGGTAATTAATTTCATAATTTTGTTCCTATAATTTACATGTTTGTTGTTATGAATTCCACACTATGTTCTCTTCTATTGAATTCCACAGTTTTTAATATTATGCTTTAATTTTCATTCAGTACAGCCATCAAGAATATGAAACCCATTGAATGCATGTTAATGATTCAAACAGTATTTCTCTTTATTGATGTATTTATCACTCTCACTCACTCATTGCATTGTGACCCTACAGGAAAGGGTAGGTTTGAGCATTTCTGAAACTGTAACACTATATGGGAACAGAAAGCTCCATGTTTCCCTGTGGAATAGCTGGTGGTTTTGAACCCCTGAGCTTTCAACTCACAGGTTAAAGAGAAGCCACAACACCACAGGGTTCATGTATGCATGCATTCACATATTTAATTGTGTTTATTTATACGACATATGAATGAATATTGAAGTTGATGTGTTTTGTAATGAACATTACGGAAGAGGGGATTCTTGGAGAAAATGATTTGGAGGGAAAGGAAATTCCAGATGCCAGCAAGGAGGTCCTTGCCCCCATGCTTTTCCCATTGCCCCGGGAGCCTGGCTCCTGTGCTTTGTGCAGCCCACATGTTCCTATACGCCAATGCCATTATTGTAGGGAAGTTTGTGCATGAGATGGCACTGAGTCCTCTCACTGTTCCTCTCACACAGAAACGGATGCTGTGCCTTCAGTTGTCGTTGAGCTCAGCTGGGGGGAGAACTGCTTCGTGGACATGCTTTTTGAGCTTAAGAGTCAACTCAATTGTGATGGGTAATTGTTTTCTTCTACTAAAACATATTGATAACAGCGACTTCACTGTCTTCTCCAGGTTTTGGTAGAACCAGCACGAGAAATATGAGACAGCAAATTTTAAGTGATGGGTCACTGTGAGGGATTCATCACTCCTGGGTCCAAATAATGATGCTGAACCTGTCACAGGACATCCAAGATAATCAATGACGACAACTATTGCAAACTTCTTTTATGCCTACTCATTTTTAGAACCTCATGATACTGCTAGAAAGAAGTGATGACTAGGCCAAAGAATAGCCTGGAGAAAAGCAATACTATGGACAATTATGTAGTTCTTAGAGAACTCTTCCCCAAAGTGATGCTTTTCACCAAGCTTTGAAATTTAACCTGTGTGAATAGGTGGCTTAAAAGATTTGTAAGGGGGAGGTATGGAAAGCATGGCCCAAGAGGAAAGGCACATTATGGTGTGGAGGAGGCAGGGACAGGGCTGTGTCAAATGGTAACTGCTGAATTCGAGGAGATGGAAGCTGCCGGGACAGTGCAGTAAAGAGTAGTTTGTTGCTTTCTGTTTTCTGCTTCATTCACCTTAGGACCTGCAGTCAGGGAAGATGTTACTGCGATGAAGTCTTCCAGGGCCTTTCATGTGGAAAGACAACTTGGTGAGACTGTGAAGAGGAATAAACTTAGGGAAGTGGTAACATGGATATCCAGGGGTAAGGAGGATTGCTTGTTCTTGGAGTAGAACAGAGATGTAGTAGGGTTGTGATTTGGGAAGCAGGAACAGGAATGGAGTGCTGGAAACTTTGATTCCAGAAGGAAGTCAACTGCAGTCTGTCCCATGACTTCTGGGAATAAAGTGGTTCTGTGACCAAAAAGATGCACTTCACCCATTCCAAGCATTTTCAATGGCCTCATATGCATGTTAAAAAGACAAAACAGAAAAAGGAAAAAAAGAAAGAAAATAGTACTTGGCCACCATGGTTTGGAAAAACAACCACACCAAATCAAATAAAAACCCTGAAGAATTAAATTACAATATAGGATAACTGCTTAGATTTCAACTACATCATTAACGAAATGATTGTTAGAATACTTCACAAAGTGTGGTAGAATATACTATTACATTTACAGCCAATATAAAAACACTTAATAGTTACCTTAACCCAGTCCCCCACCCCTCCATTTCCCCTGAGTCTAATTGAAAAGTATTTATCTGAGTGTCATGAGAACTGACAGAAGGACCCCTGACAGCGTCACTTTGTGTCCTTCAGGGACAGGCTGTTTGTTGCTGCAGGACGGATTATATTCTATTGTTACAACATAACTTTTGAAATCACAGATATAAGGAGTAGTGATAATAAAAATATGTAATATTTTTAAATTAGAGATAGATTCCCTAGGGAAACTGTGAAATTTAGAAGAATTCACATATGACCACAGGCCTTGAAACTCTCCCTGCACCTGCGCTGGGTCTGAGGCCTGTGCTCTGTGGGTCCTGAGCGCCCCCTGGAGACCAGTCTCCTCCCTGCCAGGGAAGTTTGTGTCTAAGCTCTCACTGCTTTCCTCTCCCTGTGTCTCTGGTACAGTAATACATGCCCGTATCCTCGGCTTTCAGATTATTCATTTGAATATAGAGTGTGTTCTTGGAGTTATCTCTGGAGATGATAAATCGACCATTCATGGAGTCAGTGTAGAATATGTTACTTCTACCATCACCACTAATGGCTGCGACCCACTGCAGGCCCTTCCCTGGAGCCTGCTGGATCCAGTGCATCCAGTAGTCACTGAAGGTGAATCCAAAGGTTTCACAGGAGAGTCGCAGAGAGCCCCCAGGCTTTCTTAGTTCACCTTCAGACTCCACTAGCTGCACTTCACCTTGGACACCTGCAAACACAGAGGCACTGTGATTAGACGACACACATGCAAACAAATGCACTCACAATTTTACACACACAGAGCAAAGTCTATGACAATTGCCATGTAAAATACTCAAAATGAAAAGCAAAGTCCGTCCAAATTTCATGTTATGTCCTGTGGACTAGCTCCTGGGCACAAAATGAAACAGCAGAGACCCCAGAGACTGGGTCTGTCCTCAGAGATCGCCCACTTCAGGGGCTGTGTCTAGTTTATCAGCAGGCAGAGAGCTGCATTTGCATGTCCCCTGATATTTAGAAGCAGATAAGTAGAGAGAGACCATGGGCCAGAGTTCTCCCTCAGACTCAGAGACACACAAGAATCCTCAAGGGAAAACCGAGCTCTTAGCCAGGATTTTTATAAAGCATTGCTTTAATCGTAATATATTATCAATATTTTTGAAAAGTACTTTCTAATTTATAAACCTTAGATTACAGACACAACAACCTTTGTGACATGAGAGCTCATACCGCATCCTCTCTCATCCCTTTTAAGAGGTGGGTACACACAATGGCAATGGGTGCCTCTATTATCTGTTTCTTGTATTACAAGGGAACCTTATTAGGTGTCTTTTTGTTTTGTTTTGTTTTTTGCTTTCCACTGAATTTCCACATTTCAGTGATAGTTTTTTTGGATTTTTGTTTTTTTTCTTAACTTTTGGCCTGAAGTTGATCATAGAATGTGTACAGAAAACATGAAGAATGAAGTCTCCTCTCTGGTTTCTGATTTAGATTTGGGTCCTACTTCTTTTTTCATGATCAGGAAAAGTGGATACTTATTAATTAACTTCATCTCCTAAACCAGTCACTTTGCATTTAGTTGGCTCATTTAATGTGTTCCTTCAACTTCATTTTACTTCTTATATTTATTAGTTTCCGCCCCCACCGCTGCACTTATAACCTATGATATTGTAACTCATGGTTTTCTAGTTCCATTACATGGAAATTGCGGTCATTAATTCAGTCCAAAACAGCTATTCATCTTATGAAAATCACTGCCTATATATCATAGCTATTAATGATACAAATAGAATTTGTACATAAAATAGGCATGCATGCACACATACAATGTCATGTTTGCATATGTGTTAGACCAGGTTATCTAGTAAAACAAATTCATAGCTACTTATATATGTGTAAAAGAGAACTTTATATCAAGAAGTAATTACACATCAATAAAACATCCCAGCCAGTCCAGTTCAATTCTATAAGTTCAATATTAGCCCATTTGTCTCATATTAGTCCATGAATTACCCTTCAGGTTCACACAACACATGCAATGATGCTGAATGCAGGAGGACCCCAGGTGGGTTGGTGGAAAGTCCTGTGGATACTATGGCAGTGGATACATCTCCAGGGCTTTGGCTGCCATCACCATGGCTCCATGTCACTTGTGAACAGGATGGTGTAAGAGAGAGAATGAAAGAGAGAGAGACCTGCCACTTCTAATGGCAGAATCAAGAAACAGTTCTGAGAAGTCTCATAAGAAGGCCACACCCACAAGGAAGGATCACCAGGCTGTGACCTGATTGATAGGCTAGACTCCACCAATTCAGTCTTTTATCAGGATAACATGAGATCATACATCTACCACAGCATAAAATCTACAAATGAATGAACAGGGATATATCTGTGGTGTTTTGTAATAAACTTTTAGGGAAAAGGCATGTTGGCAGAACTGAAACCCTAGATGCAAATAGGATGGTACTTGCTCCCATGCCTCCCCCATTTCTATCGCCCCAGAATTCTTGTCCCTGTCCTTTCCACAACCCAAGTTATCCCTATAGACAATGCCATTATTGCACAAACGTTTGTGTTTGTGATGGTAGTGAGTCCTCTATTTCTCTCACACATTAATGGACAGCCATGTCCTAGATGTCATGGAGCTCAGATCCAGGGAGAGTAGCTTTTGGTTCTGGATATTTTTCTGGAGCTTTAGCATCAGCTCCTTAGAAATGGGAGGTTGTTTTCTGCTACTGAAATATATTGCTCGCAGCTACTGCAACCTTTTCTGAGGGTTTTGGCCACTCCAGCTCCAGCAGCATAAAGTCATCAGATACTAGCAAAGCCTATGGAGAGGATCTGTTATGATTCCTCCCTCTTGGACCCAAATCTCGGACAACTAGGAACAGGGAAAATAATCACTGATGACAAGTAATGGAAGCCTCAGTAAGCCAGCCCAATTTTGGGATCTTGACACTGCTAGAGAGAAGTAATGGCTAGACAGAGGAATCTCCACAGGACATTGATGACCTATGGAGAATGTCTGTGGATACTAGAGAACCTAGTCTATGATGAAATGATTTTCACTAGGTTTGAGATTGTACCTGGGAATTGATGAGGTACTCTGCATATTAGAAGCCCAGGAATAAAGAAGAGAAGTTCCCAGTCTTCTCAGAAACTGAAAGTCTGACCCCATCATCTTCTTTGTGCTAACACCAACACCACACTCACTGCCATCAGTGGATTCCGACTCATAGAGACTCTATAAGACAGAGTGTACTATTGTGTTGAAAAGCACACCCGGTGAAAGGAAATGTGTTACCAAAATGAGTCCTGCTAGCAACAAACACAGGGCTGCATGACAGTGAAAGGGGTCCGCTTTCCTTGGATTAAGAAAGAACTAAGTCGGAAGATTCCCCAAGGAAAGTTTCTGAAAAAAATACTGATCACAGTTTAAAGTTTTAGAAAAGTATACAAATAAGTAAATGTATAGGATTATGGATGTGAAACATATTTCACAGGGATGGTCACGAATATGCATTAGGGTGAGGTTAAGTTCCTTAACAAGATACAGATCTTGGTTCCAAATGTTTTCTCATTTGGCCTATATTGTGACTTTTGGTTCCTTGACCCAAGTTCTTCTGTTCCATGTGATGTGTGACTGGAAGGTTGGGAATGTCTTTGTGGACATGCCTGGGTCAGAATGGGTACTCATTTGGTGTAGTGGGATATTTTTTGTGAGGAAAGGGCTCAACAGAGACAGGATATCAGAAAGGGAATTACAGAATAATTATGGGCAATAAATGAGGCACTTCGACATCCTGTGGCAACATCTCATACCCTAAGGAGAGGTTTCTTGGACAAGCTGTGGAATTTACACTGTGACACAACCGTAAGCAGGTTGGGGAATAATCTCAAAAAGAATGTTCAATGTTCATCTTATACTGTACTCAGAGTCCCCTTAGCTACTATAGTCACAACAAATATAATCTTGCCACAAGAGATGTTATTGAAGATAACTTGTTCCCAGAAATGGTAAGTCTATTGCCATTTATTGTTTATTTTCTTTATTTTTTAGAAATTTGGCAGTTATTGGTAGACATAGTGTGGCAAGAAATGTATATATCATTTCCTTTTTGTTACTCCTTCCAAAGATCAAACTGGAGCTTCAGTTAAAAATTGAAGAGTTTATTAAGGAACAAAACAATCTAGGAATGGACAATAATAATTGGAAAGATTCACAATGTCCCCCAGTAAAAGTAAATTTTCAGAGTTTAAATGCAGAAGGACTCTGGAACTTAAAAGAATATTACAATCCCTTGATATTTACTATGTTTGGCTCAAATGGACGAGGCAATATCAAGGACACTATACAAAGATCGATTCATGTAACAATTTTTATTTGTTTTGCTTTGACTTTAGATACTGGAAGAGAGAGTGAATGCTCTTCCTGGCAGCCTGTTGTGGGAGGAGCTATGCTGACTTTTGAAAGTCAGTTCAGAATAAACAGTAATCATAAACAACAGAATTGGAATCTGGCGGCATCGTTTGATCATCTTTACATTGACTCACAATCACAATGCTCTCTTCAATCCTTGATGATCATCAGCAAGTGTTTCAAGTCCTCGTTACACTTTTTTGTACTATTGATTGAATAGATTATCGTTCGTCAAATTAATTTTTAAACAGTCAAAGAACTTTCTCTTAGAGCTGGCCTTGAATTTGGACTTCTAGTCTCTAGATATTCAATAAAACTAATTTTTATACTTAAACACTCTCTACTTGTGATATCAAGTTGCAGTAACTTTCAGAAACATAGCATTTATTCAAAAATTCACTATATGAAAAAGTCACAGTTCTCTAATTAAATGTCAAAATAAAAGTAAGATAAATTGGTTTTACCTTCATCATAACAGTAACAATTTAGAAAGTCATTCAATTTTTAGGCCGTGAGGATATTTTATAATTTTATAATTGCTGCCAAGTTTAGCATATCAATAAGTACTGTGGTGGCTTGTGTTTTGTTGACATGCTGGAAGATATGCCACTGTTATATCAAATGCCAGCATGGTCACCCAAAATGAGCACATTTCAGCAAATCTTCCAGACTAAGAACAGACAATGCAGAAGGACCCGTCCTCCCTCTTCAGAGGAAGAATATGATGAAACCTTACCCACAACTTTGAAGCATTGTTGAATGCTGAAAGTCTAAGCACAGGAAGTAGGAAATTGTTGAAGCTGCTGCAAGAGGATGGGCCCTCAGGTTCGAGGGCACTCAAAATGTGACTGAAGAGAGACTGATTTCTTGGAGGGGAGTGAGCCATGATGACGTGATATGGGTAAAGCCTCTGGGAGTGGAGCAGTCAGGATCTTCATTTGCTGATGGGCCATGTCTTAAGATAAAGAGAAACTGCTGCAAAAGTCTTCTAAGGGTCAGAACTTTTAATGGGCATACTATCAATTTAGGGAAATTGAAAGTGGTCAGAAATTAAATGGGATGCATGAATATTGATCGGTATCCTAGGTATTAGTGAGTGTAAATGGACTGACTGGTATTGACCAATTTGAATCAGAAAATCATAGGATTTACTATGCCGAGGACAGCACAGTCAGGAGAATGGCTTCGCATTCATTGTCAGAAAGGATCTAGCTAAAACCATCATGAAATACATTACTGTCTATGATAGGATTATATCTGCCTTCAAGGAAATCAAATCAATACAACTATTATCAAACATCACTTGAAGAATGCAATTGTTGCCGAGTTTAGCATGCCAACCATTAACGTATAACACTAATAAATAAAAATTGTATTTTTATTTGCTCCTCGCTTCCCACTTTTGTTGAGATTTCAATTCCATTTTTATTCATCCCACATCCAATAGGTGAGATTTTACATATTTTTGTACATTAATATTGTATTCCTATGCCATTAAATAGAGAAATCCCTTGGGGGGAAACAGCGAGATGGAGAAGCATCCCCAGACCACAACAGGAAACCAACCCTGTCCTTTCCGCCTGTTTCTGAGTGTGTCCTGCGATCTGTGGGTCCTGAGCACCCTCTGTTGCCCAGCTTTCTCCCAGCAGGGAGTTTGTGTCTGGGATCACACTGACTTCCTTTCACTTTCTCACAGAGTAACAGAGGGTCTTGTCTTCCATTTTCTAACCTTCCATTTGCAGCTGAACTGTGTTCTTGTCATTGTCTCTGGAGATGATGAATCAGTCCTTCATAGAGTCTGCATTGTTCATAGTGCCTTAATGGAAGTATTTACACAGAGAGATGAACAAGGTCTATATACCACGGTATTTTTTTATCCTCCTCTGTGGGGGAATGACTTAATGTCAAAGGCAAGTAAGGCCAATCTCAGGAAGTAATTTTCTTTGTCATTTCTAGGTGCATTACTGGTAAATAAAGGATTCAGGGACATATTCAGAGTCACTGCCTCAATGAGCACAGCTGCCATTTCCTCAGGTTTCCTGATGCTCAGGATGTGGGTTTCACAGCGTGTGTCTCACACAGACTTCAGGCTGCTAATCTGTAGATACACTGTGCTGACTGGCGCATCCACAGGGAAGATATAGCCCTGTGCCAAACCCTGCACATATGTTGACTTCCCAGTGTAGATGTTGATCCAGCCCATCCACGGGAGGCATTGTCTGGGGACTTGTCAAACCCTATTCATAGGCGTAGCTGGTAAAGTTGTTTCCAGAAGTCGTATAAGACATCTTCACCAATCTCCCAACTTTTTCACCTAGGCCTCAGACAGTACTAACTGTATCTGGGCATGCACACCAATGAGGAATTAACCAGAAGATGAGGGCTCTGGAGCTGCCAGAGTGTTCTCTCCATCCCCATATGTTATCTTACCTAAGGTGACTGTCTATAGGAAAATGAAACTCCACGGTCACTCCTTCATGAGTGCACTTTGTTGTCAGTGGTTTAGGAGCAACCCATATGGCAATATCCTTGCTTAATGCTTCGTCAGGGGAGATGGCTTCAGCCTTCAACTCTATAGGGCACTTGCATGTGGATATAATTCACATTCATGAATGGATTTCTGATCTACATCAGTGATTTATAATAGAAAGCCTAGATAACTCCAGAACAGAAGTTCTCAACTGGTGGGTCGCGACCCCTTTGGGGGTCAAGTGACCTTTTCACAAGGGTAGCCTAAGACCATCAGAAAACACATATTTCTGGTTATCTTAGGAACTGAGGCAGCACTCCTCTATCTGTCTCCAGGTGGGTCTGCCCACATGCAGATACCTCCACATACAAGTACCCGGCATGATGACATCATCTTGCCAGCCCAATTACATACACCCCATACAAATGTATATGATAGGATTGATGCCATCATGTACTTATGTGGACCAGTCACCCAAGTGTAGAGAGCCGCTACTGTATAGAAAGCAGTAGCTTCGTTGAAAGCAGCTACTCTGTTAAAAGCAGCAGTATTGGAGGTAAAATGACACTTCATGAATTATAATTACTAGGTAAATGTAATATCATCAACTACTACAAAAATATATATATTTGGACCATGGGAACTTAATGTGTATGCTGATTGGTCTTTTTATATTCAGATGTGGTTGATATGAGTACTGAAACCCCTGTGATAGTAACAGGTATGTAAAAAACAACAATACAGATCATGATAAATCCTAGGAAAATTTAATGAAGTGTATTCACTGAACTATGCTATGTATCATCCTTTGTATTATTAAAGCTATTGTTATACATTATTTCAGTAGCAAACCATCCCATGGCAATGGATTATGTAGAGAACATTAAGAAAAAAATACAGTGAAGATTTTTCTTACGGTATGGTTTTACCTCAATAATTACAAGAGGAATTGAGAAACCACAATGTGTTATTTGTTGTGAAGTTCTATTAGTCGAATCTCTGAAGCCAAACAAACTAAAATACCATTTTGATAACAAGCATCCAAGCTTTGTTGGAAAGGATACCAACTATTTTAGAAGCAAAGCTGATGGACTCAAGAAATCCAGACTTGACACTGGTCGCAAGTACTACAAACAAAACGTAGCAGCCATTAAGCTTCATATATGGTGGCACTCAGAATCGCCAGAGCTATGAAACCTCACACCATTGCTGAGTATTTACTGTTGCCAGTGGCAAAAGACATTCTTAGAGTTATGATCAGAGAAGAATCTGTTACGAAATTGAGTGCAATTTCCTTATCTAACGACATTGTCCGCAGAAGAATACATGACATGTTTGCTGATACTCTTGATCAGGTCATCCAGGAAATTAAATCTTCTCCACTTCCAATATTTAGTTAGCATCCAGCTTGATGAATCTACAGATGTTGCAACCTGTTCCCAGTTACAGATCTACTTGAGGTATATGTATGACGGCGATTTTAAAGATGTGTTTCTTTTTGCAAACTTCTTGAAACGACAACTACTGCACGTGATGTATTTGGTACACTTGGTTCATTTCTGAAAGAGCATAAGATCCCTTGGGAAAAGGTTTGTGCTGTTTGCACAAAAGGGACTCCAGTTATGCTAGGATGTCGATCTGGTTTTCAATGTTTGGTACTGAATGACTTACCAAAATCATCGGAAGACACTGTATGATTCATTGGCAAATATTATTGATGAAGATGCTACCACAAGAGTTAGAAGAAGTGATGAAAAGCATCATAAGTTCTGTCAATTTTGTAAAGGCAAGCACTTAAAACAGTTGACTGTTTTCACAACTGTACAACGAGTTGGATATGCTGATTAATGCTCTGCTATTTCACACTGAAGTGAGATGGTTGTCGACAGGAAGAGTTAAAACGTGTTTTTGAGTCTCATTGTGAACTCAAAACGTTTTTTAATCTGAAAGCAAGACATCAGTTTGGAGCACTTTTCAGCGATAGCAGTGAAGTGCAGAAAATAGCTTACTTCGTTGACATCTTTACCATCTTGAATGAGTTAAATTAATCCCTACAAGTACCAAAGGCAACATGCCTCAATTTTTCTCAAAAAATCTGATCATTCCAAATGAAACTTCAGCTTTGGCAAAAAAAAGAAAAGTTTGAAAGTAAAATTTACATGTTGCCTACCCTATCTGCTTTCTCTGAGGAACATGATATTGAACCAGACAAAAGGATTCCGATGATAATTTCTGTGAAAGAACACTTGCACATGATTGCAGCTGCTTGTGTGTTTGCCGAGCCCTTGGAGTCCCTCACCTTAACGTCCTGCATTTCTTTGGACTCTGATATGACAAGCCTGTGAGTGTGTCCCTGCACCAGCCACCTCAGGTCTGTGGATATGAGTGGTGTGTCCACTGCAGAATTAAGACCTGGATACCTGGCAGGTCTGTTAGATAGGGTCTCAGCCACCCAGACCCTCCTGAACTTAGCTGGCTGTGGCATTGATGACTCTCAGCTCAGTGTCTGCAGCCTGCTCTGGGCCACTGTTCCCTGCTCAGCACCTTGGAGTTTGGTGGAAACCCGGTCTCCATGGTTGTCCTAAAGCACCTGCTTCATCATACTGTGCCACTGTGCAAGTTCTCCCTTCTGGAGCTCCCTGTCCCTCGAGATTGCTACATGGGTCATAGAGGTTCTCTGCGCCTGGATACTCTTACAGAGGCTCTGTGTGACCCTGCCAGTCTACAAGCCTTTCTCTGTAAGTTTTGTTCACAGCAATCCTAACAGATATTGGGATGCCATCATCATACACAGACAGCTAATGTCATTACCTTCTCACCTCTAACCTCTGCTTCTGGGTTTCTACCCCATTCATAAAACGTTCTCATTTCCGATGTATATGGGATTGTTTTAGATTAGGTTCATGAGGATGGGCCATCTTCAGAATTGTTCCCATGCATATGACGATTGTTGTATCCACTGTGTTAACCCACCACTGTGAGGGCCTTCCTCTTTTGTGCTGCTCCTCCTCTTTACCAAGCATGGTGTCCTCTCATGGACTGGTCCCTCTTGACAATATCTTGAATGGATGTCTGACAAAGCGTTGCCATTCTTGCCTCTAAGGAGCACTCTGGCCATGGGTGGTAGCACATTATATCTCAGGAGGGGTTAAAGGTTATGGATAGTTACAAGAAATTGTAGATTTAAAAAATAACTTAAATTACTGAATATGACATTGAGGGGTAAATCCACACCTAATTCACAATAAAGAATTATTTCACAACAGAATTTTTAAAATGAGGTTTTTCTATTATCTCTTCTTCTGAAACAGACTATCACTAGTCACAATCATGCCGTCTTGTTGACTGCTGAATGACCTGCATCCTTCACCCTCCCCTCTCAGAAAATATCAAAGTGATTGATTTTAAATTGTACTCTTATGTTCTGGAGATCAGAATATTGTAATTAATAATATTGTTGAACTTGATGGTGTAACCAGGACATTGCTATTTTTATTTAATTGACCAGGATGATATAATCAATGCTGTACCCATTAGGACTCACTAACTCTAGCGAATAATAACATTAATTTTGATTTTTGCTTTTGTCCATGCTGGCTTAAGTCCTAGACAAATGACAAATGAGCTTTTGCCTTTTAAAATAGACTGAAATGTCCACTTTGGACTGCAATCTAAGCGTCACTTTTAGATTGCAGCAGTACGGAGATAACCAAATAAAAACTGTTCTAAATTATCAAGGATAAACAGAATCGATAAACCACTGGCAAACCTACCCAAAGAAAGGAGGGAACAAATCTCAATAGCAAGAATAAGGGATGAAAGAGGGGTCATTACAACACACACTAATGAAATCAAAAGGATACTTACACAGTACTATGAAGGACTGAACTCCAATGAATTCAACAATTTGGAAGACATGGACACATTCCTGGAAAAATAATCCCTCCATAGACTATTCTTGTGGTCTCAACAGACCCATAATAGTAGAAGAAATAGAAAAGGTTATCAAGGGATTACCAACAAAAAAAATCCCCTGGACCAGGTGCCTTCATTGGAGAATTCTACCAAGCATTTAGGTAAGCACTAACACCAATCCTACACAAACTCTTCCAGAACATAGAAAAAAGATGGCAAACTCCCGAACTCCTTCTATGAAGCTAGTATAACTCTGATATCAAAACCGGGCAAGAAACCCACAAAAACTGAGAACTACAGACCAATATCCTTATGAGCATTGATGCAAAAATCCTTAACAAAAGAACTACAGACCAATATCCTTATGAGCATTGATGCAAAAATCCTTAACAAAATTCTACCCAACAGAATACAAAAGTATATAAAACAAATAATTCACCATGACCAAGGGGATTCATACCAGGGATGAAGGGATGGTTCAACATACGAAAGACTATTAGTATTATTCGTCACACTGACATGAAAAACTGTAAAAACCACATGGTAATATCGATACATGCAGAAAAACAGTTGACAACATTCAACACCAATTCCTGTTTAAGACACTTGAGAACTAGGAATGGAAGGAAAGATCCTCAAGACAATACAAGCTATATATGAAAAAACAACAGCCAACATCGTAGTCAATGTATAAAAGACTAACACATTCCCACTGAAAAAGGGGACCAGGCAAGGATGCCCTTATCCCAACTCTTATTTAATATCGTGCTGGAGGTTTTAGCTAACAGCATAAGGCAAAGAAGACACATCAAAGGTATTTGTCTGGGGAAGGAAGAGGTGAAACTATCGTTATTTGCAGATGATATGATTTTATATATGGAAAATCCCAAAAGTTCCACAAGGGGAGTACTGGAATCAATAGAGGAGTTTGGCAAAGTGGCAGGATACATGATCAACAAATGTCCATCGGACAGTTATACACATCAGATAAGACCACAGAAGAGGAGATTAAAAAGAGGTGGTACCTTTCACAATAGCCAGATAAAAATTGAAATATCTAGAGATATACCTGACTTAAAAAACAAAAGATCTATAAGGGGAAATCTGCAGAACACTCTTACAATAAACCAATAGCGACCTCAACAAATGGAAAAATATGCCATGTTCATGGATTGGAAGATTCAATATAGTCAAGATGTCAGTTCTGCCAATGGCACTATCTAAGTTTAATGCAATCCCGATAAAATTACCCTTATCTTTCCTCAGAGAATTGGAAAACTGATTACCAACTTCATATGGAGAGGGAAGAAACCCAGAATTAGCAGAGAACTCCTCAAGAAGAAGGACACCATGGGAGGACTTGCGTTACCTGACTTTAGCACATACTGTGCAGACACAGTTGTCAAAACCGCATGGTATAGGTTCAATGACAGATACTCAGACCAATGGAAAGGAACTGAAAACCCAGAAATAAAATGATTAGCATACAGGCAACTGATTTTTTATAAGGGTCCCAAATATATCAAAAGGGTAGCAGATTCCCTCTTTTAAAAGTGGTGCTGGAAAAAATGGATATTTACCTGCAGCAAAATGAACAAGACCCTTATCTCACTCCATGCACAAGAATAAACTCAAGGTGGATCACAGACCTTGAAGTTAAACCCCAAACTATTAGGGCCATCAATGAGGGAATTGGGACCAACTTGAGAACTTTGGCATAGGGAATACATAGGCTATCAGAAATAGGGAAGGACACAAACACAGAAGAGGCACAAATTGACAAATGGGATATCATGAAGATAAAACACCTGTGTACATCAAAAGAATTCACCAATAGAGTTATAATAGAGTCCACGGACTGGAAAAACATCTTTAGCAATGACACATCAGACAAAGGCCTTATTACTAAAATCTACAATACTCTGCTAGATTCCGAAAAGAAAAAAAAAACGAATTTCCCACTTGATTGGTGGGCAAAGGACTTGAACAAAAGTTTTACAGGGGCAGAAATCAGAATGGCCAACAAACATATGAGAAAATGTTCCTGATCTTTAGCCATAAGAGAAATGAAATTAAGACAATAATGAGGTACCACTTAACACCCCCAAAGGTAGCCCAACTCAAAAAACAGAAAGCAACAAGTGTTGGAGGGGCTGTGGGAAGACAAAAACTCTCATTCATTGCTGGTGGACTTGTAAGTATGTACGACCACTATGGAAATCAATCTGGCGATATCTAAAACAGATGGAAATCGAGTTACCATACGACCCAGCAATCCCCTTTCTGGGCATATACCCGGAAGAGGCAAGAAACAAACCAAGGTCAGACATCTGTGCTCCAATGTTCACTGCGGCACAGTTCACAATTGCAAGGAGTTGGAAGCAACCCAAATTTCCATCAACTGATGATTGGATTAAAATCTGTTGGGTATACATACAACGGATACTACGGATTGATAAAAAGCAGTGATGGACGTATGTAGCACATAGTGGCATGGGAAGAACTGGAGGAAATCCAGCTAAGTGAAGTAAGTCATGTACAAAAAGACAAATATAACATGAGCCCGCTGAGGTAAGCATTAAATTAAAAAATGCAAAAGAGGAATAGGGAAAAAGCTACTGTATAAAAATATTCTTGGGGTGAGGACTGTGTAGTATGGCAGGAATCAAATCAAATCCAGGGATGCACATGGTGGACAACAGGGGAGAAGGTGGGGAAAGGAAATAAAAAAGGATGAAAATAAGGAAGAGATGTGTGGCGGAGGTATGGGGCGCTGACCCATCCAAGGGGAGAGTATTGTTTATGTCTCCACAGGAAAAGAGGTACCAGACTTCGACCCAGTGCCCCAAGGCGTGGGTGCGGCATTTCGGCATGTTGTGGTGAGCCAGTGTAGAGGTCTGGGGGGGGCTGGCCCTGGTACCAAATACTGGGTGGACGCCTGCCCCTCCCCCAGAAGAATTCATTTTAAGGGACAGCATTGAGTCTGCAGCTCCAGGAGAGGGACATATCTGGTCCAAGCACACGGGAGTGGATGAAGGGTGCCCAGTGGGACACAGTGGAGCACATCCTGGCACACTAGCCCCTGAGGACAATGACCCCAATTAGAGCAGCCAGTCCACAGAGAGGACCACATGACCAGCTCCATTATGAGACATGACGACCCTCACTGACCCATGGCCCTGCGGGAGACAGCACCGGAGAGACAGTGTGGGAATTGACCCTGATCTGATCCCACCACACCAAGGCAAAGCACTGGGGGATTGTAGCGGAACAGCAAGGGAATGGAGTGGCAAGGTCCCGAGGGAATGCTGAAAGTGAACTTTGGGGCCAGGGCGTGGTGCCCCACAAACTGGACTGGAAAACACTCCTAAAAGCCAAGAAACATTACTTGAACTAACTACAAATAAATGATAACTTTATGCATAAATGATTCTAAATATATCGTAAATACCATAGCTGATAAACTGAAAAATGTTTTCGGCTACATTTCAGGACATAATATTAACTTTGTACTTCAATCCCTATGCATTCACTGCTAAATCACCATCTCACAAACCATTAACCCTTATACATTAACGTGCTGAGTATCCTTACAACACACTGATAACTAGCTGAAAAGCCACTCATCCTACAGAACTTCTATTAACACCCTGAGAATCGCCTGATGCTTCAACAAAGTTAACATGTGCTTAACAAATCCAATGAGCATGCACACTAAATCTAACCTAATGCATTCATTCCAATTCTTTGAATCAGAGTCACAACCTGGACTGTAGTCTATCAACATAATCCTAACCTTTTGACTCTAAATGTCAAATTCAGAAACTAGCCCCGAAAACTCTAATCTTTAAACAGTATCTCTACATCATTATACCTTATCATATACGCTACTAATCAACTCAAAACATAATCTGTTAGGCAGAAACTTTCTAAACATAATGGCTTTTAATCTGTGCAGCAACACCTGAATCTCAAATCATCAAATTAACTCTTAATTCTCTCCCTTGATTCTTGTTCTTGAACCAGGAACATTGATTAATCTCAGGACTTGGCTTCTGATATTAAGTATAGATTCTGACTCTACCACACTAAAACCCTAAGCTAAGCACCACACCTAACACACCGAAAAACTCATGCTGCTAAGTATGTGTGTGGATCTGTCTCCTCTCCCAGATTTTACCTAAATGTAAGAGACTGTGAGAGGTAGAGATATGCAAAATTAGGAAACACAAACACAGCCTATGTTTACAGTTAACTTTTACAAATGGTTCGTGAAATTTGGCAAAATGAAGGGACATATAAATGTTTAAATATGACAAAAAGCTTATGACCAAGATCTACCCCAAGACACTTGTGGTCCTCTGCTTTACTGTATCCTATACTCAAGGAGTCTTCTCTGCTATTAGACATATGCAGGGATGTGTCACCCAATAACCAAGGTGACCACGAGCTTATCAAGTATTTACTCACTAATTTGTAGGTCACAATGCATCCTAGTTTCTCCCTCCAATATGTAGTGAAAACATGTTTCATGAAACAAATAAATGACTGGTTATTCTACCTTTGATCCTCTACGTTCCCTCTTTCTCAGGGACCCTCATGTCGCTAGAGATGGAGGTGCTATCAAATTAAAAGTACTTATATTGGAACCATGATCTCCATATTTCACAACATTGGACTTTTTCCTCAGACTTAAGAGCTTTGAGGAAGATGCCATACACCCTTCTAACCCTGAAATATTTGGGTCTGTAACTGCTTGAGTTTCCAGTAAACCAACCACTTAACCTTACAAGACATACTTCAAGTAGGAGCTGTAGCTTCACCCATTAAGTGTAAAGATGTTATTCCCAGAGACATCCTGTGAGTCCAGTGCCAGAAACTCCCTCTCAGCGCACACTGGGCTCTCCACTCATGGAGAAGTACGTCCTCAAAGAGTCACTCGTGATAACAACAGTAGGCCAACCCCGTGCTGATTTAATTGGTTAAATCCTGACCAGGCACCCTGGGCGGGTGGATATCTAAATATACCCTGGAATGAAAGTGAGGTCTGGATTTGGACAAATCAGCAAATAAGAAGCCATTAATGGAGGTTTCAGAGTCAGTGTGTTAGCACAGGCTGAATATCGTTGAGCTCAAACCCAGGGACTTCCGGAGGCGAAAGGTTATGTTCCTCCCTGAGCCTGTCTTACATACCTACTAGCTGAGGGTACCTGGCATGGAATAGGTCCCCATGCCCAGGTTCCAGGTACTTTTACCTTCCACGAAGCACAAGACATCCAAGCAAGGATGATCCACTGTCTTTCCACACAGCACAGCCTAATCTGAAATCCACATCTGTCCCAATTCCAGCACCTTGTATTATCTACATCCAGGCTCACCTGGATCCTGAGCAGGAGCTGGGAAATAAAGGAGGGAAGGCAAGAGACTGATTAAAGGGTAATCACCTGTAATTATTTCAGCATCATTATAAAATATATGTAATTTATACTCCAGGAGCCTTCCTTATTGGAATATCTGTCCTTTGGTGAGTCCAGAAAATCAGGGGTTCTCAATCTTCCTAAAGCCACGACCCTTTAATACAGTGCCTTATGTTGTGGTGGTGCCCAAACATAAAATTATTTTCAGTGCTATTTCATAACTATCATTTTCTACTGTTATGCATCAGGAGAACCATGTGAAAGGATCGTTAGACCCCTACAGGCGTCGCCACCCACAGGTTGAGAACCACTGGTCCAGATGAAGGCAGAGTAAAACTGGGGTGGATTGGGTGAAGTTGCTGTGGGAGGTGTTCTTAGGAAACACTTGGCAGCTCTGGGGACACCTGACACACACAGACACACATGCACACAGGTGAACACATGAAAATATTATCAAACAAGAATCAAAAATGTATGCAGAGAAAATTCAAAAGTCATGTGAAGTAAGAGACCATGAATAATATTTAATATAAAATTAGGGCTCACCCAAAACCCAGAGCTTAGCATCGTGATCTGCGTGTTTGTTGCATTATAAAATGTAATACTTGGCGACACTTTTTTTCTGTTAATCTCATTTATCAAACAAGGTTTTTTCATCAGTAAATGAACTCTTGTCAAACTTCATTGTGCATTATTCAACCATAACCACCCATTAAATCTTATAAATTCTCTCTCTCTCTCTCTCTCTCTCTCTCTCTCTCTCTCTCTCTCTCTCTCTCTGTCTGTCTCACCTCTCACTATTTCTCCATTCAGTGTCGCCTGCTTAAATTTTTTCACGTTTGTAATTTATGAATACTAAGAGGGCATTACACCATCGTCACAGGGTATAATTACCAATGAAAGCAAATTAATTAATTATAAAGATTGTTTACCTTAATTATATCTTAATTATGTGTGTCTTATTTGGAGATATTAGAATGAATGGGATTGAGAATGAATGGTAATTTTTTTATCGCCATTATTTGTAAAAATCTGCCCGGGCACACAGATAAGACAGTAAGGTCAACATTAGCTTGAGAAATGATGTCCACTCGCTGGAAAGTACATCGTCAGAGGACCATATGGGGGATACATGGTGTGGAGCCTGGTCTGACACCCACTTCCCTCCACAGTGGGGTGAACCAATAAGGGAACAGAACATGTCGGCAACAGGAGCCAAACCACGTCCTAAAGCCCCTGAGGAGCCACAAAAATAGACTTCAGGCTAGGAGGGGCAGTTCCCAGAACCCCCCCAGGACCGGTGGACAGATAGTCATAAAGGTCACTGGACAGAGCTGGGATTATGTATATTTTTAGATTTGGGGTTTTTTTTGGCTAGTTCCCCCGCCCCCCCACTCCTTTTTTTAATTCAATCTTTTCTTTTGCTTCAGCTTTTGTTGTTTTGCCTACCCATATAGTCAAGGGAAGAACTGGACCAATGGTTCTGGCCAATGGTTCTGGAGGGCCTTGGGGAAAGAGAGGGAGGGGGGAGGGAGTGGTGATCAAACAATTCCATAGGTAGGGGAACAACTAGGGAATTAAATCAATAATGAGGAAGACTTAGAGATCCTGGGGATGTTGAAGCAATAGCAATTTAGCTGAGAGGCATTACTAAGAGGCAGAAAAGGGGTGAGTGTGATGGTAGGACAGGGAGAATTTAAAACGAAATAGAGGAAAGATCTAGGAAGCAAAGCTATGGATAGAGGTATAAACATAAGGGTGTACATATATAAATATAGTAATTCATAAAATAGAGGTATTGGCCTATGTACATATATTTGTATGGCCATACATTGAGGAAGAGGATGGACTTTGGGCTTCTGCTTCAGCCCTCCCTCAACATAAGAACACTGTGTTCTAACAACACGGTATTTTACTATATTGTTATTTAAGTTCATGTTAATTTGGTACAAACATAACTATGGTTGAGAGAGAACAATTAATAACACATTCTATGAGTCAAGTAATATTCTGATACAGTGTCAGATAATGATACTTCAAGAAAACGGTAGACCAACATTGATAATGGAGCTACATGAAAAAGTTTTTTTTTTTAATATTAGGAACTGAGTCAGGCAACATTTAACATGTTGTCTAAGTTCCCAAATAACTTGAACTTAAATAATAATACAAGAAAATGGTATTTATTCATAACTACCAGAATCTGCACCTTTAAAAGTCTGCACCATTAGGCTAGAAGTGTCTCATGGAATTTTATTTATCTTATTTTTTATTAAATAGTTTATTGGAGGCCCTTACATCTCTGATCACAATTCATATATTCATCCATTGTTGCAAGCAGATTTGTACAGGAATTAACAAGACTAACAATAGCATTGACCACACATGCTAATGATCCTGAGAAGTGAGGATGGTAACATGTTGTCTCATGTACTTTGAATATGTTATCAGGAGACATCCATCTTGGGAAAATGATATCATGCCTGGTAAAGTAAAAGGGCAATTGAAATGGAAAGAGCCTTGTGAGGAAATGGATCATTGGCTGCAGCAATGGGCTGAAACATAAAATCCACCCTGAGATGGACCAGGACTTGGGAGTGTTTCATCTGATTGTTCCTAGGTTCTCGGTGAGCTGAAACCTACTTGAGGACAACTTACAACAACAAGAACACACTATCCATTTTGTCCAAGATGTTTCTGTTTCCATTCTTTTCCATCAACTAAATCCTGTCCTTGATCTTACTTATATGACTGGTTAGCCTAGCAGGGGGTGAGTTAAGTTCCAGAAATGAAAGTGACCAAAGGCCATTTACTTGAGGGTTTCTTTTGTGAGTTTGGGTCCACATTTTCCTCCCACTCTATGCAGTAATTTCTAATGGGATTCCTTTTGGAGCACTTGGTAGCGGTGACTGGGCACATCTCGTTCTGCTGATCAATCACTAACTTTAGGTGAACAACCCAATGGGAAATAGCTTGTATAACCGAGGGAACCTTTTGGACTCTAGTTGCATGCTATTGTGGGTGGATGTACAATGAATGAACAAACCCCTGTTTTTGAAGAGGGTATAGGTTGGGTTGCTAACTTTAAGACTAGCAGTTTGGAACCACCTATAACACCACAGGAGAACGAATGAGCTTTCTACTCCAGCAAAGATTTTCATTCTTGGAAACTCACCAGGGAAGTTCTCCCCTGTCCTATAGTATCTATGTGAGTCTGCATTGACTCGATGACAATGAGGCTTTTATGGTGGGGGCGTGTGAAATGGAAATTAATGATTTATCCAAGGAAACAGGAAACCTCACATGAAAGCAGATGTAGTAACTACATAGTTTCATTTCAACTCGGTAACTAAGTCCAGGGGTAGAGGTTAACCTGTCAATCAGATCACAACCTGATGAGGTTTCCTGGTGGGCATGACCTTCTCATGTAGATTCTGGGAATTTCCACTCTTTTTCCCTGGAGCTGGGCTACCCTCTCTTTCTGCTTCACCTTCCTGCTCTTGATTCACTTGGAGAGCTGGAAGAGCCACACGAAGACCAATGCCAGCACTAAATGCTTCTACCACCATTGGATACACAAGACTTTTCACCCACCGGCCTATGGTCTTCCTGCATTCGTCATCATTGCATGTGCTGTGTGAGTCTGAAGAGGAAATTATGGACTAGTATCAGACATATGGGCTAATATCAGAATTTAGAGTTGATCAGGACTGGGATGAAATGTTTTCTTGTTATCTATTAGTCATTGATGTAAGTCTATTTCTTACACATATTTGAATGACCGTGAATTTGTTTCTCTAGTCTACCCAGTATAACACAGCAAGTATTTCCAGAGAAGTCATCCTTTAGTTGCAAAATCTAGGCTAAGTTTCCCCAGATCTAAGGATAAGGTGGCTCCAGCAGAACTGGGAACATAAATCAGTTTGATTCAGAAAATATTGGCTGAAAAGTGACATTTGTGGATTCCTGAAAAAGTCAGGTGACAGTTTTCTGTATAGTGTGGGGAACCATCTGACCATATTGGGAAACGTAACAGAGTTATACAATTGTCCTATCTCCATTTTCAGCCAGCAACTTTGGAATCTGACTTGAACTTTCATAAAGGAATTCCCAAATATAACAGGCATGAAAGAAGCACAATCTTTAGGGATGCAAGTTAATCGGGAAATGGTTCACTTTGATCTTTCCCAAAAACACTTTTTCTGAGAGTCCCGGCAGCCCAGAGTTACTTGCAGGAAGCAAATTTAAATTTCAGATCACTCAACTTGGTAAAGTCTTTCCCACTGTCCATACACGACCTCTTAGACCGATAGAAACTTGAGTGAGTGATACATTAAATTAGCAGAGTGCATGAATAATGATTAGCATCATAGAAAAACATAATTCTCATGTTTAACTGTCCCCAAAGCTTCCCGGTGAAATCAAACAAGAAGATAGTACAAATTCCAGCTCTAAAGACAGGCGAGTTTAACAACCATTCTCCCATCCACGTTCCTCCATTCCCTTATCACTGCTCCTGCTTGAGGTTTATTTTTAAATTTAGTTAAACTGACATATAACTTACCTAGACGTGCATGCCAGTAGGTACTTCTCTTTTCCCAAAAATCAGTCATACACGACAGTGCTTTAGGTAAAAGAATAGACCATCACTGTAAAGGTTAAGCAAGGACCCTAAGTTCTTTCTTCAGAACCATTAACACCTTGGCAGGATTAGATGGTTGGGAGTTTGGAGTTAGTTAGGAGGATGCACATCCGGGGAATCTGATCACAGGCTTACATCCCCAATGTACATTTTTCTATTTCACCCATGTCACCCATACAAGCTCTCTGCTATGGGGGAAAGTACTGGAGCCTCGGCCATTGTTATCTGAGTCTCAGCGGCAGCTGTGGGCCCTTTGGCGCGGACCGCCTCTCCCTGGCTCCTCCCTGAGCCACGGCCCAGGCCCGCCAGGCCCCGCCCACCCTCACCAGGCACCTGTGTTGGTGGCTCAGCAGAAATGGGTGGGGCAAGAGCTGCCGTGAGAGGAGTGAAGGCAGAGATCCTACTCCTCCCTGACCCCGCTAGCTCCTCCCCCTCTGGGTCACGCTCAGAAAGGGCCGGAAGTGGGGGTGTCTTAGCCAGAACTGCAGCTCCCAGCAATGATGCTGCTGTCCCATGCTCTGCTTGCGGTGCCAGAGAAGCGCCCACAGCCTGAGCACCCTGTTGCCGGCACTCCCAGGTGGGAGGCTCTGGGCTCCGGGACATGTATGTGGGCGGAGGCTATTTTAGTCCAGCTGACTAGGGTGCAAATGCCCTTTCTCTCCCCCAGGAGCCCTGCCAGCGCTTCTCTTGGTGAGAGGTGGGCCGGTGTCCCCGAAGCAGGTCCTATTTCCCCGCTTTCGGATTTATTGGGGTTCATGGTGGGAGTCCCTGTTGGAGAAAGGGGATCCTGACTGGGGTTTGGGCCTTCGGGGTTCCCTGATTCACTCTTTGCGGGTCTCCTAACCCCCTCCCTTGTTTCCTTCCACACAGCGACGCCTCCTCACGAGACTCCTTGCGCCTCCTCAGCTCAAAGGTGAGCCCCGGGGTCTTGTTCTGCTGACCTCCCTCTGGACCCGACCAGAGTCTGTGCTTGGCTCAAGATCCCTTGCTGGTCCATGACAGAAACGTCTTCCCTGGCTTTAAAATATTGGTGGCGGCCCTTTCTTCTTACTACTTGTTTGGATTTTTATCTATATATTACTATGGTTTTTAAAATCATTCCCATTTCATTTCCTTTCTATTCTTTATTGTTTCTGTTGGGTTCAGTTTGTGAAGCACAGAAGGAGTGAATGCCTAGAGATGAAATAACATGCAAGGATCTGCAAGGATGTCTGGGTGGGTTAGGGGTGGGTGGCTGGCGGAGTTGGGGAGGGTGAGGGGACTTGGGGAGTAAGAATGAAGCATTGAGGGGACTGAACACTAGAACTGAAGGTGACTAAAAAGTCTTTTTAAAGGCGATTTAATCATAGTGGGAAAATAGACTATGTGAAATCAATTGTGGTAATGATTGTGGAATGCTTAAGATGGCTGAATTATGGAATTGTGGGATTATGTGAATTAAGTGCCCCCCAAAAGTGTTAAAAGGAAGAGGGTCTCCATCACAAAAGCAATCTAACTAAACTATGCACAGAAGAATTAAAAAAAACTGAAACAAAGAAAAAAAACAAGGTAATGCTAAGGTGTTCAACCTCTATTTGGGGGATGAAACTGGAAGTGACCTTGAAATGGACCCTTGGGTTTTGAACGTTGTGAGGCTGAAGGACAATTTATTTGGGGCTGGTGTAGTGGGCGTTGGCCCTGGGGCCCTCGGCCAAGGCGCCTCTGCCAGCTGTCCAGGCAACAGCAGGCACATTGTCGCCAGGATGTCCCAGGCTGTGATGGTGGAGCAGTTTGGAATGTGCCAGTTGAGATGCCTGGTAGGCGATGCGCCCAAAGGTGTCTTTGATCAATGAGTGCACAACGCTCATGGCCCTGAACGAGATGCTGGAGTCCGAGTGGACCTACTGGAGCACGTTGTGCACATAACACACATTAGGTCTCCTTGCTGCTGCACTGGCATTTCTTGCTGTGCTCCCTCTGAGCCTTAGCTGCAGCCTCCTTAGGGCCCGTCCCCGGAGCAGGCAGGAAGTTAGTAGGGTCAGGTGGGTTGTTTGACTGGGACGGTACACCTGGTAAACGTAATGTAGGTGTCCTAAGGCGAGCTGAGGGAGGACAGAAACCTCCCCTGGCGCAGAAATTGTTAAAGGTCACTGGATCTTGATTTTCAGTAGGAATATAGACCATGAAAGCAGGACCTCTACATCCCTCTGACCTTTTGGGTTTTCAGCAGGAAGTGTTGGAAAAGTTACCACAGGGATAACTGGCTTGTGGTGGCCAAGTGTTCATAGTGATGTCACTTTTTAATCCTTCAATGTCGGATGATTTGATCTAATCTTCCTTGTAAGATGGGGGTGGAGGGTTGAGGGGCAGGGGTAGAGGAGAGAGGAGGGAGGACAGAGGAGCGGAAGGAGGAGAGAGGGAGAGATTGGAGCTGCCTCCACACTCCCTGATGGCCCCGAGCCTGGAACCCCGGGCTGCCACCTCCCTGACAAGGCGGGTAGGCCAGCCACTGAGTGGGGACTTAATTGTTTTTCTCGACACTACGTAGGTGGTCAACTAGGAGATCCTGTTAGGAAAACGGGTTGGAGATGCTCACATTGTGCACTTGTGTGTCAACTTGTCAGTTGGATCCCTGGCCCGCTGTCGGCGCTCTCCCACCCTGGGGTCCCCAGGCTCTCCCTCCTGTTCTCACAAACTTGAATAGTTGAGTTGGATTCCATTTTACTTTCGTAGATCTTATCATTGTTTCAAAATGTTTCACACACAAAAATCTATTTTCAATTTCATTATTCTATTTACGTGATTTTAGTGTGTACATAAGTGCATGTGTGTGTACCACACACGTTTTTGTAGTATCCTTTTGGCTCAGCACTAAGGAGATTGACCAGTAGTTTTGTTCATGCAAAATGTGTGCTACCTGCTAAGTGCATATATAAATCTTGTATTGCTTCTACCCATTTTAGCCCT
This sequence comes from Tenrec ecaudatus, assembly GCF_050624435.1. Lineage (NCBI taxonomy): Eukaryota > Metazoa > Chordata > Mammalia > Afrosoricida > Tenrecidae > Tenrec > Tenrec ecaudatus. The sequence goes on along the minus strand of NC_134546.1, from coordinate 67,400,382 downwards.
GCAGGCAGGCTGGCCGGCTCTCTATGCTCTCTGGCAAACAGCATCACCTCCTCCTCCTCTTGTGTTTTAGAAGGGTATAGGTGAGTTTGAAAGATGGTCCGCATCTTAATATGTAAGGGTTAATGGTTTGGGAGTTGGAGATTAGCAGTTAATCATTAGGGATTTAAGTACCAAGTATTTTTTGTGTGTTGAAATGTTGCATACAACATTTTTACATTTACTAGCTATAGTATTTATGACCTATTTGGCAACTTTAAAAAAAATTAATAAATCTTTTTATTGGGGCTTATACAACTCTTATCACAATCCATAAATACATCAATTGAGTAAAGCACCCTTATACATTCGTTGCCCTCGTCATTCTCAAAATTCTCCTTCCACTTGGGTTCCTGGAATCAGCTCGTTTTCCTTTTTATCCCTTCCCTCCCCTTCCCACTCTCCCCTCCCCCATGAACCCTTAATAGTTTATAATTGATTATGTTTTTCTTATCTTACACTTTCCGGCCTCTCCCCTCACCCACCTTCCCATTACCCATCCCCCAGAGAAGTGAGGAAGGTGATCACACAATTATGGTTTTTGTTCTTGGTGTCTGCCTCCTGATCTGTCCAACACCTTGTATTCGCTTAGGCTGCGCACTTCTTCTCTGTGGGCTTTGTTGCTTCCGAGCTTGATGGCCGCTTGTTTGCCCTCAATTGGCAACTTTTTTACATGACATCTTCAATTTATGATGAATAAGGAATTTTCATTTCTTCTTTTTGGAAGTCATTTTTCTTCCTTTTATTAATTCTTTTTTTCTGATCAATATAGCTAGTATAATTTTTAGAAAGAGTGGTGAAAATGGACATGTATGGTTATCCTGATTCTGAGATGGGGTGAACTTTTTTCTCTTTCTCCTACATGTGACGTTTGCAATTTTTTTTTCAAGAACGTACATTAGCATATTGGGTTTGACCTATTTCATGTTAGATTTGTAGTTGTTTTGTTTTAAACATGAAAAGCTTTTTACTTTATTTATTATTCATTCTGTATCTATTTAGATAATTGACATTTTCCCCATCGCTAGGCATATTTGAGTGTTTATTTTCTTGTGTTAAATCAATTGTGGGATGAATTAGAATTAATCTTGATACATACTTATTTTAATATATTGTCTGACTCAGTTTCCTATTTTTAAAATAACTTTTTCATTCAGATCCATTATCAATACTAGTCTACAGTTTTCTTAAAGTATCATCATCTGACATTGGCATCAGGTTATTTCTTGTCTCATAGAAAGTGTTACTAAGTGCTCTCTAAAAACTATTGTTATGTTGGAACCCAATAAGTTGAACTTAAGCAGCAAAACAGTAAAAAAGTGCTTATTAATTTTATGTGAATACTCTAGCTGCCAGAATTTTTAGTTTTCATCTATCTTACAGTTATGCTGGAAGTTTCTCATGAAATTTTATTTTGATTCAATTGATTATAGACCTCTAAGCATCCTGAAATCCAGTGAATAATTATTGTCAGTCCCTTGCTCTGCTGGATCCTCTGAACTTCCAGCCGAACCCTCAGTGTACAGGACTACATGATTTACAGTTTCCTAGAAAGACAAATAGCTGCTCACCACTTAGTGTGTGTGCTGCCCTTAGACTAGAGCCCATGTTCATGAAAATACTCTGCCATCTGGCATGCTGTGAGGCTTTTAGAGAACTGCCTTCAGCTTGCCAAAAGAATGTATTAATGAGGGGTAGGAATGTGTCAGTGATTTTGTTGTCACCTTGTTTGTTCCAATTTTTTTAACTGAAGAAACCTCTTACCTTTTTTAATGAGAGAAATAATATCTTCTGTAAACATAACAACACACTAATGCCTTTGTGTTTGTGCTGGGTGTATATATGTGGTTCCTGAGACTGTTGTCATGTCAGCTCTCATTGAGTCAATGCCATCTCACCGGGACCCATTGCACAACAGAAGAAAACACTGTACTCTCCTGTGCCATCCTCACAATTGAGGATGAACGCATGTTTTTAATAAAGTAATTAATTTATTTGTTTTAACTCATTTTATTTGGGGCTTGTATAGCTTGTATTACAATCCATGCATACATCCATTGTGTTAAGCACATTTATACATATGTTGCTGTCATCCTTTTCAAAACATTTTCTTTCTACTTGAGCGCTGTATCAGCTCATTTTATTCTTCCCTCATGAAGCCCTGATAATTTATAATTTTTTTTGCTTTTTCATGTCTTATACTGTCTGATGTCTCCCTTCACCCACTTTTCTGTTGTCCATCCCCTGAGAAGGGGTTATATGTAGATCATTGTGTTCATTTCTCCCTTCACCCCTTACCTAACCCTTACTCTCCTGGTATTGCTACTATGATTATTGGTACTGATGGGTTTATCTGCCCTTGATTCCCTGTGTTTTTAGGTCTTTTCGGTACCCGTGTGCATTCTCTAGTCGATCCACTTTCATACAGTAGATTTGGGGTCATGATAATGGGGTGGGGGGAGCACTAAAGAACTCGAGAAAAATTGTATGTTTCATAGGTGCTATACTGAACCCTAACTGGCTCATCCTTATGACCCATTCTGATAGGTTGGTTTATTGTGCCAACCTGGCCAATAGGAACATGGTATTAATAATGTTGCAGTTTGATTGGAGGGCAAAGAGATAAATGGCTAGGCAAACCCTGCCTCTCTCTCTCTTGCTCTCTTCTCATCAGATCAGGGTGCGCCTGCAAGTTCTCTGCCACACTTGTGAGCTACACTAACTGTTGGACTGCCAACCTGTGGATCATGTCGCTAGAGCTTGAGGTTCCCTTGAGAACTGCTTCATCATGTTGCTGGTGTATGCATCACTTGAGCTTGGGACTGTTGGATCCTATTGTCTTTCTCTCTGTTGATGATCTGCCCTTTGTTTGCTGCCTGTGTCCAGACTGCCTGCATTGCCGTACATAAGAGTCACCTGTCTGCTTCCTTGACCGTGGACCCAGTGGCCCTCATGAGTTGAAGGATTTCCAGTATATTAAATGTTTTACGGAAGTGAGTTGAACTGAGTACTGTGAACAGCTGTGTGAACAAATTAGTTGCTATATTCTTTTGTGCTTTATATGTCTATCCATTATATAGAATATATAATAATATATAATGATTTTATATATAATGATTTTATATTATATATGTAATAGATGTATGTATGCACATCTCTCTATATATTCATACGTGTCCTGGTTTTGTTTCTTTATAACACACCCTTCTGTAAGGGGGTGTCCAATTGCCTACAGATGGGCTTTGGGTCTCACTCCACACTACCTCTCTTTCAAATTGATAGGATTTTTTGTTCTGTGTCTCTGATGCCAAATACCTGATACTATTGACAACTCATGATCACACAGGCTTGTGTGCTTCTTCCATGTGGACTTTGTAGCTTCTCAGTTTGATGGCCTTTAGGACCCCAGACGCTATATCTTTTGCTAGCCAGGCATCATCAACTTTCTGCACCATATTTGCTTCGGCACCATATTTGCTTCTACACCATTTTGTCTTAATCGATTGTGTCTGGAAGCTGAGCATCACGGAATGCCAGGTTACTAGAACAAAGTCTTCTTTCATTGAGAGAGTAGTGGAGTAGAAGTCCAATGTCTATCTGCTACTTTAATACTTAAAATTTAAATATATGTACATAGATCTATTACCCTTTCGTCATATATATGTGTACATAAGTAAATGACTATTTAGACCTCTATAAATGCCCTTTGTCTCCTAGTTTTTCCTCTATTTCCTTTTACTTTCCTCTTGTCCCACTATCATGTTTGCCCTTCATCAGTTTTCAGTAAATTCCTCTCATTACCTTGCCCTTGATCACGCCCTACCAGACATCCTACACTCTCCTCAACATCGATTTTAGATCACTTGTTGTGCCCTTGACCCCAGGCTTACACCCACATCCTTTCCCCCGCTTCCCTGTTTCCTTTATCCAACCCAAAACCATCAGCCCCATTGTTGTCTCCTCTGGTGTGTTTATCCTGCCTATCTTATCTAGATATACATGCGGAGACAATAATAAGCACAGAAACAAGACAGAGCAAAAGAACAACAACAACAAAAGGAAACAACCACCGGAAACAAAAGACTAGAAATCACTCCAGATTTGTTAGTTGATCATTAGGAGTATTTTACTGTTGGTTGAGTGTGATGTGGTTCCATGCCTTGGCCACACAGTCTATATTTTTGTGTTTCCCGGGCACTTCATTGCTTTGCTCCTCTTGCTGCTCTGTTGCATGCCCTTAGAGTTTTGCCCCAGTGTGGTGAAGTCAGATCGAGCACATTTCCCACACTGTGCCACTAGTGTTGTCCCTCATAGCGCTATGGGTCATTGAGGGATGCCGTGTCTTGTGGTTGGGATGGCCCTATGGTCCTCTCTGTGCATTGGCCAATTTGAGCAGGTATATCATTCTTGGGGTTTGGTGGGCCATGATGTGAGTGAGAACCATTTGTCGCAGTCACTTTTTTAATCCATTTGGTAGAGGGATTCATGTTTTTCACTGTCCTTCATCTTTACCAAACAAAATATCCTTTTCAAGGAATGATCTTTTCTGATATATGTCCAAAGTATATAATAAGAACTCTCACCATCCTTACCTCTAAGTAGCACTCTGTCATTACTTCTTCCAAAACAGACTTGTTTGTACTTTGCATGTCCATGGTATGTGGGCTATTCTTGTCCAGAACTACAAGTCTAATACATTCATTCTTCTTCAGCCTTCCTTTGTCCATCTTTCAAATGCACATGAATCAATTGACAATAGCATACTTTGGTCAGGTGAACCCAGTCCTAGAGGTAATATCTTTTCCTTTTAGTACTCTAAAGAGGCATTGTTTAGCAGATTTATCTAATGCAATGATTGATCTCTTGCCTGTTATACTTTCAGTATTCAGGGTTTTTGTTTGTTTGGTCTTTTTTCTATAAGCCAACCATTTTTTTCTGGAAGGTGTTAAAATTTACTCAAGCTTTAGATTAAGAATTTTGATCAAGGAGGGGCTCTCGGAGCCAGCTCAAGAGTCAAACAGTCCTGAAAGAGGGGGAATGAGTATTGGGCAAAAAGGAGAGACTAAAAGTATTGGGAGGGCAACAGTGAATACTGAAGCCTTGAGTTTGTTTTACATACTCCTTTTATCCATGCAGAAACAACCCAGGGTTTATTATCTCATTGTTAAGCAAGCACATTTGATACACATAGCAATTCTATCTTCTGCCAAGCCAGACATCCCTGAGAAAATTAAACAACCTATCTTCCCAGGTTTTGCATACTTTCTTGTTCTTGTTCTTTTTTTTTGTTCTTGTTCTTAACAGTATGTTCAAAACGTAAAGTCACAGAAGAAATCAGCAAACACTGACACATAGGTCATGAGACTTCTGAGCCATTTCAAAGCTGAGTCTTTATGGCCTTCAACATCCTCCCCTTTTTTATTTACTGAAGATGTCTTTACTCAAAACGTCTGTCTTAGGTTGTCAAGTCCTGAAATCGCCCTTACCCGTCATCAGTCACAGTCTGCAGGAGACTATGACCTGTCTTAGGTTGGAAGACTGAGACTCGATCTTACCCATCTGACTAACCAGCCTCTGCCTTATACTCCCGTTTGGGTAGGGGGTGAAGTACGCAGGTGTACTTCATGTAACTTTGTTCCTAAAGACAATAATACAACCATAACCTTGTGCAGTATCATAGGGAGTATGCATAAGATAAACAATAAACACACTCCCGCTGTGACTAGAGACAAAATCATGTGAGGTAGGCCTCTGAGATTTCCTAATGAAGGGAAAGAATCTCGAAAATGCTGGAGCCAATCCTCAGCAACCTTGTCAACATCAAAATCAAGAGAACTTAGCATCTTTTATGGCTAATATTTCTTGATGGAGTTGTAATAAATCTAAAGACTCATTAGCATTGTGCCAAGTACCTTGAAGATGATTCCACACTTTAATCCAGCTATACTGACTGTTATTGTACTATTTAGGTGTAACACAGATCCATGTATGTACAGCATGGCACTGTAGAGTAGACCTGGCCTTAAGCCCCTGCACCTCGTCTCCTAAATACATGACCATGTCATAAAGAGCATTTACTTTTTGTTCTAACTTCCTGTCTATATCTTCTTGAGTACCCAACACATTAGTCACATTTTTGGACAATTCATTTCCACAGTGGGCAGTTAGTATGATTTGTGTAAGTACAATTGCTGCAGTAGTAGCAGTAGCAACTAAACTTAATATAGCTAAAATACTTGTTATAAGCGAACCTGCAAAATGCTTAAATCTGGTTAATGCTTTTTCAATCTCTTCTAATACCTGTAACCCTCTTTCTGAATACCAAGGCCCAGTAATATTCACTGGCAGCATAACAAAAAAAGGTTGATACAAAATGGCGATGACAATACCTTCAGGGGACCAGGTAATACAATTAGACAAACTGCATTTATTACAAGACCTGTTAAACTTAGAATCATCATGCTCTATAGTAATATTCCCTGCCAAAAGTACATAAGGCGAAGATACGTAGGCAGTAACATTTCCCTGTGGTCTGGAGGAAGGGCCCATAAGCTTCACGTCCCCCAAAGCAGCCCCTATTTTCCACCACTGAGTTTGTGGAAAACTGAGTCTGACCAACAAAGTCCTGCAGATAGCCCCTTTTCCCATTTGGCAGTATTTTTTTTAAGTATTGTCCTGGTTGCCAGACCAATCGATGATACATCTCTCTTTTGTGATGTTATACCGGATGGGCTTGTCCTTGAGACACGATTTCCACAATACGGTTTTATTATTCTTTTGAATCTCTAGTCTACATGAGGAAAAAGACTGCAGAGTGGGTGAAATAACATTTCCTTCACTTTGTACAGGGAGGGCATGAGTCTTTAACCCACATCTTGATTTCCAGACCTTCCCAGACAGCAGGAAGTAAGAGTGGTGGATCAGAAACTTAACCCTAGTACTTCTCACTGAGCCATGTCCCCAGAAGCACTCTGAGGCAAATTACCATCTGCATGGTTTGCAAACTGCACCAACCATTCAGGCAGCCCCATGCTCCATCAGCATCCTGCGTAAAACCCCAAACATGCCCTCCTCCCCCTATTAATAGCGGGTTGGGGCCATTCCTCCAGGCAAAACAATCCAATGATATCACTTCATAGGCTTTTTGAAGTTAGTGGAAGGGACATTAAAGGCAAATCTTTTACAATCATTTGGATCCAAGGGCATGGTATAAAAACAATCTTTTAAATCTAAAATGATCTTGTATGTATTGGCTGGAATAGCAGAGGGGGAAGGGAGCCCAGGCTGCAGGGCTCCCATAATTTCCATAGTATCATTAACCCTCCTTTACTGTTTTTCCTTACAAAGCAGCTGCTATCGCAAGCCCCTGAGTAAAGGAAGGTCCAGTGTCCGAGCATAGTCTGATATAATCAGACAGGTTGCCCTTTTTTCTAAAAGGTCTCAGGGCTGCCTGGCAGGCAGTATTTGCATTTTCAAAACCAATTGTTTCCATTCTGTGCGGGCAAGCACCGGGACGGAAAGTGTATCTAATAAATATTGAGTAAAATGGGCGGTTGGGACATATTGGGCACAAGCAACCTTGAATTCTTTTAGCTGTTTGAAAGGAATAGGAGTAAGCCCTCTCCAATAGTTTGTGTTGGTTTTCATCAGTTAACATTATTTAGAGAGCTTGAACCCCATTCTCTGGGCAAAGATGATGGAAGATAAGTCATCCCTTTCCTTGGTCCATCTCATTTACCTTTAAACTTCTGCATTCACGTTGGCTTTTGGCATCACCCATGTACCTACAACTAGACATCCTTTGAGTGTAGCATGAATTCTTTTACAAATGCTTTATCATTGCCATCTGTAAACACAAGAGCTGCAGAGAGGAGAAAATAAACATCCCTCCGGGCCTCTATCCAAGTTAAGGATGTCCCTACATTGACTACTTCACTTCTAGGATTTGCTGTTCATGTCCTTTTGTTTCTTATTGTCCACTTCAAAAAGAAGTTTCACTGATTAGCGTACTCTGCTGTGCATATTACTATGGGCCTATAATGGATTCCCCCAAGCTTAGTAATTTCTTAACACTCAATAAATTATTTTATTCAAGGAGATGTGAGCTCATAAAGTTTGATGAAGAGCTCACATGGGTTGGAGTGAACACACGCAAGCAGGAAACTCACATAATGACATTTGTATTTTAACAGTCATATTAACATACACAAGCCTACTATGAACAAATCAGCATATATACTAGAACTAACAGATCTTCATTCAATACCCTCAGGTTAATAAATACACATGTATTTACTTAAGAAAAAAACCACAAGAACACACTAAAATATACTAGAATTATAATAATAAAATCAATGCAGAACAGACTACAAGTTCTTTCACATAGTATATATAACATCTTAGGGCAAAGAGTAGTTCATGTGTACTAGCACACACAAAAACTCGGACAAAGTGCACACAAGAACATACACTGAGCTACAAGAATATGGAGGTGTGTGGCAGAGACATTTTCTCTGCCGGTAGAGGAAATAGGTACTTCATTTAACTAATCCTCCTTAGGCTCCTCTACATTTCTCCCCTGAGGGTCCCTGTTATCTGTGGGCTTGAGTGAGCCCCGTCCTCTCCCTGTGTGGGTGTTTGTGTCTGGGTTCCCATAGCCTTTCCCCCTGTGTGTGTCTGACTCAGAAACCATTGCTTCAGCATAAACAGAGACAATGGGTAGCAAGCGTCACTAAGGACAGGCCACAAGTTTAGACCCAGATGTCTCCACAATGATTTTCTCAGACATAGAGAACACGAGTCAACCACTACCCACAGTGCACAGAGAATAATGCAGACAGACACCTCCAGAGACCCGACCATGCACGTTAATAGAGCCATGAGCACAGGGCATTTAAAATCATTCATTGCACTCATGAATCTGTACATGGCTGTATTTTGTTGTCAACAGATTTTGCGTCACAGATAGTGTGAGAATGATAATCTCTTTCTCACAAAGGAAATTGGGGCATATAGGATGCTAATGAAGGTCAGCGTCACTTTTAATATTAGTACTGCAAACAGAGAATGATAGTTCTTCCTTTCAATCTTACAGCAAGGAGAAAATTTAGAGAAAGTGAAAAAACAAAAGGGCAAAAATGTTTCTGGGGATGCTGAGAGCAAAGAAAAAAGGCCCTAATTCCTAAAGGAAATCCTCCCTGTAATCCATCTGTGCCTGTCTAGGGCTGGGTGTGTGTGCTCAGTGAGTCCCCCGTGCCCCCTGCTTCCCAGTGTCTCCTCTGCAGGGAGGTTTGTGTCTGGGCTCACACTGACTTCCCCTCACTGTGCTCCTTGTACAGTAATACATGGCCGTGTCCTCAGCAGTCATGGAGCTCAGCTGCAGGGAGAACTGATTCTTCGATGTGTTTCTGGTGATGGAGTGGCGGCTTTGGAAGGATGGGTTATAAATATACTGCCCTCATAGCATATCTCTCCCATCCACTGCAGCCCCTTCCCTGCATGCTGGCCAATCCAGTTCCATCAGTAACCACTGCTTGTGATGGAGACACCAGAGACAGTGCAGGTGAGGGACAGCTTCTGAGAGAGCTACACCAGTCCTGGACCTGTCTCCTGAAGCTGCACCTGTGACAGGATGCCTGCAAACAAAAACAGATGGTCCTAGTCAGTCACTTGAAGTCACAACCATCCCCATAAGATCAAGTCAGATATCTGAATCTCTCACCTTGGGGAACTGTCACCAGGCACAGGAGAACACATAGCAGTAGCATCTTTAGACCGCAGCTCTGATTCCCAAGAGATGCACAGCCCTGTCTGAAGAGAACTGATATCTTTTGCAGCCTAAGGGTGAAATTGTACCCTAGTGCCTGAGAATAATTTGCATGTGAGGGAGCCCTGGCCTTATAAACAGAAAGTGATAGAGATCCAAATCCCCTCTTCCTTCTGAGCCCATTGTAGGGTAACCCTGTGTTTGAAATCATAAGCATGTTAGTCTATAGTGAGAAGAGGGTTTCCCCAAGAGGTGTGTGGGAAACGTCAAAGGAAATCCAAGGATTTCTGAGCCCAGTTTTCTCTCCCTCCAACCCCCACATTGACCTGCTCTGCCTTGGGCTCCTGTAAGTCCTGTGCCCTAGAGAGTGGGCAGGATATAGTTTGTTGAAGCCATCAATTGGAAATTGGACCCCAAGATACCTTCAAACCTCGCGCTCTTCAAGATCCCTTATTTATTTTTCTGTACACCCTGATACCTCCCAATTAACCTCCTCCTAGTACTAGGTAGTTTTACTTGAGTGGAAGCAACATCTTTGAGAAGCATGAACACCAGATTAGTCCCAAGGAGTTAGGGTTGATAATTCCTCAAATGTCCAACTCCTCTACGAAGCCATTCAGTTCCAATTCCCACCCCATCCTCCCTTGAGGAGATCCCCTCATGCTTCTGGGTTCTGAGAATCACTGCAATGTCCAACAGAAATTCATGAAAGTGAGGAAATGAATCACGTGGTGGTGGGTTCTATTCAGTCGAAAAAATATGAATGTCAGGAAAGGGTAAACCAGGCGCTAGGTCCAAAGGACACGCTCCACTCCTAGCTTTGCAGTTTATTTCTGCAATATGACCTGAAGCCTCTGGCAGAATGTTTCCAGTCGGCATTGTCCCTTACTAATCTTATGCAGCTGGGATTTTTCCCACCTTGGGCATGGTCATCACCAACCCTACCGCTCTTACATGCAAAACACACACTCCATCCCCGAGTCTGATGATCGAGGTCAACCTCAGTGTAAATAGAGATTCAAGTGGCATAGGGTCTCAGGGAAGAACATACCACCTAGAAAAGTTGGGCCCCAGGCAAGACAGTATTTAACTCTGTAGGCTCTAAAAATGCAAGATTCTGAATAGAGACAACCCCCTTTGTTTGCTGGAATATCCACAAGAGTGCAAAATCAGTCGTCAGGTCATGATTTCAAGCGCAAAAATTCAGGAGATCAGTAAATGGAAAACAGTCATTTAAAAACAGGATAAGAATATGAATAAGAGCCAAGAACAGTATTTTACATCTTGAATCAAAAGACATTGTCACTCTCCATTAAAATTAGGTCCGTCCATGCAGCTGATCCTCAACATTTAGAGAATGAGCGCAGACACTCTTTTAAATGTCCCTTACTCAGGGGGCTTTGGTTCAATTGAAATGTGAGCATCTCCAACCAGAGACACCCTCTCCATTTGTTCTCTGGGCACAGCACCATCACAACTGCTCATTGGTCTCACCTTACATTTATTCACTAAACTCAAAGATTGTCTAATTTTGAAAAAGTGTTCCTATTATTGATTATGGAAACTGTGACACTATCTCCAAACATGCAGTTTTAAAGCTCAATCACCATTCAGCTTCCTTCCTCCTAACAAAGCTGAAAATGTTTTTTGCAGACTTAGGGTTGACATCACTCATTTACTGGTGAATTCGAATTCTGTATATCTCCAAATTAATATATATTTTTACAGTGGGGAAATCCAAGCACAAGGTGTTGGTCACCTGTAATTCTTTGGGCCAGAATTTGCTGAAATGTATAATCAATTGTTTTGAAATGAAGATGCACTGATTTCACTAAGATCCAGGGGTTCAGTCACTGGACACTCTAGCATTTTTCATTTGGAGATCATTGAGTCAGTTCCCTTTTCATATGCACACTCGCAGAGCATCACTTGATCCTGTTCATTTCACCACACCACGATCACAGCGTCTGCTCTTGGTGCTTGTCTGACCAACTTAAGTTTGAGACCGTGATGTAACTACACACTAGTTCAGGTCACCTCCATTTCTCTGTTTGACTGCCATGATTGTCTCAGATAATTTCATAGTAGTGGTTAGTAGGGGTATCCTTAAGTGTCAACCTTATGACATTACCCATCTGCACATCACTTTCCTAACAGGTTTGGTACATATGTTCTCAATGAGCTCCTGAGTGCTCCCTGCACTCTGAAGAAGCAACACATTGAACTCTAGATTCAGATGTTCTAGGTTTTTTTCCAAGTCCCCCATCTCCTGGGGTTGGGCTTGGTCAGTCACTTAATCAAGGTGCACTGCGTCTCTCAAAATTCTGACAGGTGGAAATGATAGAAATTATGGCTCCAAGGAAAATGCAGTCATATTTGCTTTAGTTGTCTATTGTTGTACACGGAATAGACATACAACAATGCAGCTTAAATTTAGCAGAGCTTTTTGTTTTTTATTTGTTGCTTGACTTCCCTTTTAGCTCTTTTGATGCACATCGATGTCTGAATTTTAGGTCACTCTCATCTATGATGTCTTATTGTGTGTACTTCCTTTGCCCTGTTTGACAGTGTATGAATGCCCTGCAATGGGCCACTTACTTGTGTCTCTGCTTCCTATATAGATGGTGTCTATAGCTCTGGGATTTATATTAGGTCCTTGATCATCTGGTGTTCATTTTTGTACAGGAGCTGAGGTTTGGGTTGTCTTTCATTCTTCTGAGTGTGGCGATCCAATTGTGTCGGCCCATTGTTGAAGAGAATGTCGCTCTCCCTTATGAAATCCCTTGGGCCTTTGTTGAAGATGAGTTGCCTGTAGGTGGATGGATTATTTATTAGTTTTCTATTCTGTTCTATTGGTTAATATAGCTATAAGTGTACAAGTACCAGGCTGTTTTGACAGCTGTGACTGTGTAATAAATTTGAGGTTAGTTTGTGTGAGGCCCCCTACCTTGATCTCAACCATTTTGGGTCCCTTGATAATCCTAGGATTCTCTATGTAAAGTGAGTAATTATTTTTCCATTTATTTAAAGGATTAAGTTATCATTTGGTCAGGATTTCATTGTATTGAAACTTAATATTGGGTAGTATTGATGTTTCCTTGGTCTTGAGCATCCTTGTACATGGACAAGGCATATTGAGAATGTGAACAGAATTGCACTGGGAAAGATAAACATTCCAAAATCATGTCATCTTGCTGAACAAGAGAGACAGAAAGTAGAGCAAGACACAAAGAGACTTTGGACCAATGCTGAGTCCAACCTGCACACTTCCTACTGAAGATGAGAGTCATATGGGAGCCACATTCTGTTTTTCATATGGCTTGTTCCCTAACTTGCCTCGTGCATAACTCTAGCCTGGAACTCAATGACATAATCGGGGAATTCTATGGAAGCCTCTTCTCTCAGTCTCTCCTTTCAGAAATACATCACCAAGTCTTTATCTTCAAGCGTCATTTGAAGAGTTTGAATAACCAGACTTTCTGATCCAATTAAAATGTTTATGCTCTCACAGCACCCAATCGCTCCATCTTCATTCAATCTCATTAGACTGAATCTCCAAGTCTCCCTGAGTTTCATCTGGATGCTGATCTTGAGGACCACCTGGCAGAATCATTTTCCTCAACAACAACAACAACAACAAAACAGGCTGATTTATCTGAAGAATGTTTTCTTGTTATAATACAACTTTTTAAATGTAGGAAATATCAGAGACTGGCACAGCATGGTAATTTATATAAAGAGATATTCTGAGGTAAAATGAGAGATGGAGAAGAATGCCAATATCACAACAGGAAAGCAGCCCTAAACCTCCATCTGCACCTGCTCCTGGACCCGAGGCCTGTGCTCTGTGGGTCCTGAGTGCCCTCTGGGGGCCTGTTTCCTTCTTTCAGGGGAGGCTTGTATCCTGGTTCAATCTGATTTCTCCTGGCTGTGATGGTAGCAACACAGAAATACAAAGGCATCTCCTTGAATTGCAGGCTGTTCATACGCAGATACAGCATGCTCTTAGAGTTTTCTTTTTTTCCCCTCCCTCCCTGATCCCCCTGTTCTTAGAGTTTTCTTTGGAGGTAGTGAATCGATCCTTTCACAGAATCTTTGTAGTATGTACCACCACCCCTGGTACTAGTACGTGAAGCCCACTCCAGGTCCTTCCCTGAAACTGATGGACCCAGATCATGGCATAGCTACTGAAGGGCAATCTAGAGGTTGCATAGGGGAGTCTCAAAGACACCCCAGGCTGCCTCAAGTACCCCCATACTCCACTTACTGTACATATGCAAGCAGAGATATCCTGGGTTAGAAAACTATCAAACATCTTCACCGTGTTTCTCAACGCCTAGGCACACAAACTTGTTCTTGATTAAAAAAATATTTTTGAATTACCTGTTAAAATAACAACAAGGACAAACCTCTTTCAGCACAGACTCCATGCTGTCTGTGTTGTGCTCAGTCCTGATCACTGAGTGTGGACTCCTGAGAATCCAGGAGCACTTCCAAAGCTGCAGGGTTGGGGCTGTGTTGGCTTTCATCAGCAGAAGGAGGGTGGATTTGCCTGCCCTCTTAATACATAACATTAAATGAAGATGCATGACTTCTGAGATATGCGTGTTCTCTTCCTAGAACAGATCTGAGTGTTTTCGGTGTGTTGTGAAGGGCACAAGGATAATAACCTTAGAAATATATTTTTATGTGACTGTTCTATGATAAATTATTATCTCACATTAATTCATTTTATTCTATTAACACACAATACACATAATTATAGTGATATGTCTCTGTTTTATAGGAATAATACTACAAAGAGAAATGTACAAACGGAAGTTCTAGATTTTTGAGGGATTCACAGCATGTTCCTTCTCAATGTCCTTTGAGATTTTGGAAGGGGCAAGATTAAGGTTGTAGAGTGGATGAGCACAAGTTTGCAAATTAAATTATCAGGGTAGCTCTTGCTCCCCTTGAAGAATAAGAACAAAGTCATGAAAGGCAAAAGTTTTATATTTGGCACAGCTTCTTTGGCCTCTTTCTCACCGGTGCAATTTTCCATTTGCTTAAACCTTTTTCATATGAGCCCTGGTCACCATCCCATAGCCTTTTAGGATTTCTACAAGATGACCCCCAGGATAGGGGTCCTGACAGGAAGTAGATCAATTATTGGGCAGTTAGAATGCCTTCTTCCCAGTAAAGCATCGTGTCCTGAATGAAGGCAGGATTGGAGTTCTGGGTCATGTGGTTGTTGTGGTGGTTGTTGTGAATAGGTGCTACTGAGTAACTTCTGACCCACAGGGACCCTATGCACAGCAGAACAGAACACTGTCTGGCACTGCACCATCCATACACATTGCCTATGCTTGAGCTGTCTTGGGGGGCAGATAATTTAGGACAAATGAGGATAAAATTTCTTCATAAATTAGAACGGAAATACCTGGCATTTAAAAATGTATTTTCTAGGAGACATGGCAGAAAAAATACTAATAATATACTGAAGCATTTCAAGATATGCTTATTTGTTCATTTTTGAAATTGAGAGCAGCCCAGGCTTTGCTCATGATCATTTGCAAAGGAACACCTGAGTAGTGTAGGTACCTGTGTGGGCGTCTCCCCTTCATGCCAGAGGAAGCTGAGTTGGGACAAGCAACTGCATGGTGTAAGTTTAGAGCTAGGCAGCATGAATTGATTCTAGTGCTCAACATCTTAGAGCATGAAAATGTGTATACCACAATTTATTCATCTACTTTGGGACACATAGGTTGTTTCTATTTTTGTTCTTTTTAAAATAAATTCAGGTTGTAACTGGAAACACAGGGAATCCCTGGTGGATGATACTTTCTGGACCAGGGGTGTTAGTGGAGATACTGGGAGGGTAGATGGAGAGTGGGTTGGAAACAGGGAACAGATTACAAGGATCTACATGTGACTTCCTCCCTGGGGGACAGACAACAGAAAAGGAGGTGAAGGGAGACATTGGACAGGGCGAGATATGACAAAATAATAATTTATAAATTATCAAGGGCTCATGAGGAAGGGAGGAGTGTTCTCCCTCATGAGGGAGGGAGGGGAAAAAAAGGGGACATGATGCCAAGGGCTTAAGTGGAGATCAAATGTTTTGAAAATGATGAGGGCATGAATGTACAGATGTGCTTTACACAATCAATGTATGTATGGATTGTGATAAGAGTTGTAAGAGCCCCTAATACAACGTTTAAAAGAAAACAACAGGGCAGGTCCGACCATGGGAACTAGGGCCGGAACAACCACGGGAGCAGGGCAGGACTAGCCGGTAAACCCTGAAGGAGCTGGGAGGGTACATCCTCTAGACCAGGCTGGCTAGCGACCAAGTCTCCGCCAACTGACCACTTGGTTGGAAAACTGGACGCCATCTTGGCGAGGTCAGGAGAAGATCATGTAGCAGTTGTCCTACAACAAAATGATCCGAGGGGAGAACGCATGGGGACCTGGCATCCTGCAGAGAGACCAACAGATTTAAACAACACAGCACTGGGCTAGGAGTTTCCTTGATATACAATTACTTGTTGATATAAAGCTCTCTCATGCACACCAAGTGTCCCTAGTCATCATGGACTAACATAGAAGTGAATAGACCAAAATGTTGGGAATTTCAAGAAAAAAGACCTCCATATTTTGATGTTGTTTTTGTTCTTGGGTGCCATTGAGTTTCTTTCCACCCACAGGTGTACTATGCACAAGTAAACAAAACACACTCCGGTCCTGGAGCATCCTCCCAATTGTTCATATGCTTGAGCACATTGTTGCAGCCACAGTGTCAATTCATCTCCTCGATCCTCTACCTCTTTTGCTCTGCGCCTCTAATTTACAATGCATGATGTCCTTTCCAGTAGTGGTCTGCCCTGAAAACATGCTCAAATTACTTAAGATGGAGTATCACCATCCTTGCCTGTAAGGAGCATTACAACCATACTTCGTCGAAGACCGATATGTTTTTCTTCTCAGCACTCCATGGCATTCTCACTATTCCTTTTTTTATTTTATTTTTATTTTTTCAATTTTAACAATTTAATAGGGGCTCATATAATTCTTATCACAGTTCATACATATACATACATCAATTGTATAAAGCACATCTGTACAGTCTTTGCCCTAATCATTTTTTTCTCCTCTTTTCTTTTTTTACATTTTATTAGGGACTCATACAACTCTTATCACCATCCATACATATACGTACATCAATTTTATAAAGCACATCCATACATTCCCTACCCCAATCATTCTCAAGGCATTTGCTCTCCACTTAAGCCCCTTGCATCAGGTCCTTTATTTTTTCCCTCCCTCCCATTTTCCCCCCTCCCTCATGTGCCCTTGGTAATTTATACCTCGTTATTTTGTCATATCTTGCCCTATCCGGAGTCTCCCTTCCCCCCTTCTCTGCTGTCCCTCTCCCAGGGAAGAGGTCACATGTGGATCCTTGTAATCAGTTCCCCCTTTCCAACCCACTCACCCTCCACTCTCCCAGCATCGTCCCTCACACCCTTGGTCCTGAAGGTATCATCCACCCTGGATTCCCTGTACCTCCAGCCCTCATATGTACCCATGTACAGCCTCTGTCCTATCCAGCCCTGCAAGGTAGAGTTCGGATCATGGTAGTTGGGGGGAGGAAGCATCCAGGATCTGGGGGAAAGCTGTGTTCTTCATTGGTACTACCTCACACCCTAATTAACCCATCTCCTCTCCTAAACCCCTCTATGAGGGGATCTCCACTGGCCAACACTTGGGCCTTGGGTCTCCACTCTGCACTTCCCCCTTCATTTAATATGGTATATATACACATATATACACATACATACACACACTTATATCGTTGTTGTTGTTGTTGTTTTTTGCATGATGCCTTATACCTGGTCCCTTCGCACCTCGTGATCGCACTGGCCGGTGTGCTTCTTCCATGTGGGCTTTTTTGCTTCTGAGCTTGATGGCTGCTTGTTCACCTTCAAGCCTTTAAGACCCCAGACACTATCTCTTTTGATAGCCGGGCACCATCAGCTTTCTTCACCACATTTGCTTATGCACCCATTTGTCTTCAATGATCCTATCATGGAGGTGTGCATTCAATGATATGATTTTTTGTTCTTTGATGCCTGGTAACTGATCCCTTTGGGACTACTCGATCACACAGGCTGGTGTGTTCTTCCATGTGGACTTTGTTGCTTCTGAGCTAGATGGCCGCTTGTTTATCTTCAAGCCTTTAAGACCCCAGTCACTATCTCTTTTGATAGCTGGGCACCATCAGCATTCTTCACCACATTTACTTGTTCACCCACTTTGGCTCCAGCCGTTGTGTCGGGAGAGTGAGCATCATAGAGTTCCAATTTAATAAAAGAAGGTATTCATGCATTGAGGGAGTGTTTGAGTAGAGGCCCAAGGTCCTTCCGCCACCGTAATACTTGACCTATAAATATAGACACATAGATCTATTTCCGCATCCTCCTATATATATTTTCATGTACATGTCTTTGTCTAGACCTCCATGGGCATTCTCACTATTTCTCATCAGCACCGCAATTCAAACATATTGACTGTTCTTCGGTCTTGGTTAGTCAATGTCCGACTTTCACATGCATATGAGCAATGGAAAATTCCATGGTTTGGTCAAGTACAACTCATTCCTTAAAAGTAATATCCTTGTTTATCAGTTCTCTAAAGACTTCTTATGCAGCATATTTACCAAATGCAACGTGTCATCTTATATTTTGACTTCTGCTTCCATGAGTATTGGTTGTGGGTCCAAGCAAGACATAATCCTTGATAACTTCTCACTTTGTTCTATTTATCATGATGTGACCTATGAGTAAGTTGTGAGCATTCTGGTTTTCTTTACTTTGAGTTGTAACCCAAGCTGTGAGCTAAAAATAGTAATATTCATCAAATGATTCAAGTCCTCTTCACTTTCAGAAAGCAAGGTTTTGTCATCTGCATATTGAAGATAGTTAATAAGCTTTTCTCCACACTGATGCCCCAATCTTCTTCATAGAAACCTGCTTCTTTAATTATTTGCTCAATGTATATATTCAACACATCTGGTGAGAGGATACTACCCTGTGACACACCTTTTGCGATTTGAACCAGGCAGTATGCACTTGTTCTCTTGGTTGAACTTGCTTTTGATCCATATACAAGTTCTGCCTGAGCACAATGAAGTGTTCTGGAGTTCCTTTCCTCCTCAAGGCTATGTGTTTTTTTTGTGGTCCTTATAGTAAAATGCCATGGCATAGTAAATAGAACATAAATAAACATTGTTTCTGATAAACTCTGCTTTCAGCCAAGACCCATCTGACAGAATTAATATCTATTGTTCCACATCCTCTCTGAGTCTGTCCTGAACTGCAGGCAACCCCTTGTCAATGTATTGCTGTAACTATTGTTGGATGATTTTGCTTGCTATCAGTGATATTATTCTATAACTGAAAATTCTGTTGGGTGTCTTTTCTTTTGAATAAGCTCAATTATGTATCACTTCTACTCCGTTGGCCAAGAAACTGTCTTAAATATTTCATGGCATAGAGGAGTAAGTGCTTACGGTGTTTCATCTGCTTGTTGGAACATTTCAATTGGCATTTCACTATCCAGGGTCTAGTTTTCGACAAATATCTTTAGATTAGATCAACTTGAAGTACCTGACCTACCTTGGTACACTGTAGAGGAAGGCATCCAAAAGCTTAGAAAAATTGGTATGTTAGACTGGATCTATCAAGATATTCCCATAGACCCAAAAAGGGGATGTCCTGAGGACATACCCTTTACCACAACCATAAGGAACAAGTTTGTGAAGTGGGCCCCAGAATCTCTTAAGACTCCTGTAATTGCTATTTATGTGCACTAGGATTAACAGTGGGCACTTCCCTAAGCGAACTCCGACATTTGCCCACAATGGGGCTGATTGTTTCCCGTGATGGTAGAGGGCAGGTGTCAGCACTAATCAATAGAGACACAGTGGATGTGGTTATAATAGACAAAGTTTTCAATAATAAAAGCAACCTGTCTCGTGTGGAATTATGGCATTGTCTACGTAGTCACGGTGTCCCTGGGAATGAAATAGATGGGAAGCCTACTAAATATTTACATAATCTGTGCAGGCGAAAAAATGGTAGATCAGGTGAACAGCAGAATAGACAGTCACGATCGCTCAATCAATTCCCAGACCTGAGCCAGTTTAGGGACCCACAACCCCTTGAATGAAGGGGAGGCTGGGTCCCTTGTAAGGAGGACCCTGCTACATCACTGAAGGTTTATACTGTTAGTCTTTCTTCTAGCCTCCCACAAAGAGACTTGCAGCCTTTCACAAGAGTGACTGTTCATTGGGGGGAAAGAAATAATCAAACTTTTTGGGGATTACTAAACACTGGCTCAGAATTGACACTAATTCCAGGAGACCCAAAATGTTTCAAAGGCCCACCAATAAGAGTGGGGGCTTATGGAGGTCAAGTTATCAATGGAGTTTTAGCTCAAGTATGCCTCACTGTTGGTCCAGTGGGCCCCCGGACCCATCCTGGGGGTGTTTCCCTAGTTCCAGAATGCATCATTGAAATAGACATACTTAGTAACTGGCCAACCCCCCATATTGGATCCCTAAAATGTGGAATAAGGGCAGCATGGTAGGAAAGGCCAAGTGGACACCATTAGAATTGCCATTACCTAGGAAAATAGTAAATCAAAAGTAGTACCGCATTCCTGGAGGGATTACAGAGAACAGTGCCACCATCAAAGACTTGAAAGATGCAGGGGTGGTGATTCCTACTACATCCCCATTTAATTCACCCGTTTGGCCTGTAATGACACGTTTGGCCTGTAAAGAAGACAGATGGATCCTGGAGAATGTCAGTGGATTATTGTAAAATTAACCAGTTGGTGACTTCAATTGCAGCTGCTGTCCCAGATGTGATTACATTGCTCGAGCAAATTAATACTTCTCCTGGTACATGGTATGCAGCTATTGATCTGGCTAATGCCTTCTTCTCCATACCAGTCTCAAAGGACCACCAGAAGCAGTTTGCCTTTACCTGGCAGGGGCAACAATATACTTTCACAACTCTCCCCCAGGGGTACATCAACTCTTCTGTCCTGTGCCATAATTTAGTCCAAAGGGACCTTGACAACCTCTCTATTACACAAAATGTCACACTGGTCCATAATATTGATGACATTGAGCTGATTGGACCCACTAAGGAGAATGCATCAAAGACTCTAGTTTCATTGGTACAATATCTTCATACAAGGGGTTGGGAAATTAACCCAACAAAGATTCAGGTACCCTCCACATCAGGAAAATTTCTAGGAGTCCAGTGGTGTGGGCCATGTCGAGATATTCCTACTAAAGTGAAAGATAAGCTATTGCATTTAGTGCCCTCAACAACTAAAAGAGGCACAATGCCTAGTGAGCCTCTTCAGATTTTGGAATGCAACATATCCCTCACTTGGGTGTTCTACTTCAGCCTATTTATCAAGTGACACGAAAAGCCTCCATTTTTTAGTGGGGCCCAGAACAAGAAAGGCTCTTCAACAAGTTCAGGCTGCCGTGCAAGCTGCTTTGCCACTGGGACCATATGATCCAGCTACCCCAATGGTGCTAGAGGTGTCAGTTGTAGATAAAGATACAGTGTGGAGTCTTTGGCAGACCCCTATTGGTGAATCACAGCGTAGACCACTGGAATTTTGGAATAAAGTCTTGCCATCCTCTGCAAACAACTACTCCCCCTTTGAAAAACAGCTGTTGGCCTGTTACTGGGACTTGGTGGAGACTGAACACTCCACCATGGGCCACCAAGTCACCATGAGTCCTGAATTACCTATCATGAACTGTGCATTGTCTGACCCACGTAATCATAAGGTTGGACGTGCGCAGCAACACTCCATTGCTAAATGGAAGTGGTGTATACGAGATCGGGCCAAAGCAGGACCTGAAGGAACAAGTAAGCTGCATGAAGAAGTGTCTCAAATGCTCACAGTCTCCACTCCTGTCACATTGCCTCCTTTCTCCCAGTCTCCACCTATGGCCTCCTAGGGAGGTCCTTACCATACTTTTAACGGAAGACCAAAAAAGTCATGCTTGGTTTACGGATGGCTCTGCATGATATGCAGGTGCCACTCGTAAGTGGACAGCAGCAGCACTACATCCCCTTTCTGGTATCTCCCTACAGGACAGTGGTGAAGGGAAATCTTCCCAATGGGCAGAACTTCGAGCAGTACACCTGGCCATTCAGTTTGCGTATAAGGAAAAATGGCCAGATATGAGATTATATACTGATTCATGGGCTGTGGCTAATGACTTGGCTGGATGGTCAAGGAATTGGAAGGACCATGATTGGAAAATTGGTGACAAGGAGGTGTGGGGAAGAGGGATGTGGATAGACCTCTCTGAATGGGCCAAGAAAGTAAAGTTAATTTTATCTCATGTGAACGCTCACCAAAGGATTACCTCTGAAGAGGAGGCTTTTAATAATCAAGTGGATAAGATGACACGCCCTGTGGAGGCTGGTCCTCCTCTTTCCTCTGCCACTCTGGTTATCACCCAATGGGCACATGAACAAAGTGGACATGGTGGCAGGGATGGAGGTTATGCATGGGCACAGCAACATGGACTTCCGCTCACCCAGGCTGACTTGGCCAATGCCACTGCTGAGTGTCCCATTTGCCAGCAACCGAAACCAACATTATGTCCAAGATATGGGATCATTCCTCAGGGAGATCAACCAGCAACTTCGTGGCAGGTTGATTACTTAGGACCACTTCCATCATGGAGGGGACAGCGTTTTGTTCTTTTTTTTTTTTAAAACAATTTATTGGGGCTCATACAATTCTTATCACAGTTCATACATATACATACATCAATTGTATAAAGCACATCTGTACAGTCTTTGCCCTAATCATTTTTTTCTCCTCTTTTCTTTTTTTACATTTTATTAGGGACTCATACAAATCTTATCACCATCCATACATATACATACATCAATTTTATAAAGCACATCCATACATTCCCTGCCCCAATCATTCTCAAGGCATTTGCTCTCCACTTAAGCCCCTTGCATCAGGTCCTCTTTTTTTTCCCCTCCCTTCCCTTTGCCCCCTCCCTCATGTGCCCTTGGTAATTTATACCTCGTTATTTTGTCATGTCTTGCCCTATCCGGAGTCTCCCTTCCCCCCTTCTCTGCTGTCCCTCTCCCAGGGAAGAGGTCACATGTGGATCCTTGTAATCAGTTCCCCCTTTCCAACCCACTCACCCTCCACTCTCCCAGCATCGTCCCTCACACCCTTGGTCCTGAAGGTATCATCCACCCTGGATTCCCTGTACCTCCAGCCCTCATATGTACCAGTGTACAGCCTCTGTCCTATCCAGGCCTGCAAGGTAGAATTCGGATCATGGTAGTTGGGGGGAGGAAGCATCCAGGATCTGGGGGAAAGCTGTGTTCTTCATCGGTACTACCTCGCACCCTAATTAACCCATCTCCTCTCCTAAACCCCTCTATGAGGGGATCTCCATTGGCCGACACTTGGGCCTTGGGTCTCCACTCTGCACTTCCCCCTTCATTTAATATGGTATATATATACATATATACATATACATATATACATATACACATATATACACATACATACACACACATATCTTTTTTTTTTTTTTGCATGATGCCTTATACCTGGTCCCATTGCACCTCGTGATCTCACTGGCCGGTGTGCTTCTTCCATGTGGGCTTTTTTGCTTCTGAGCTAGATGGCCGCTTGTTCACCTTCAAGCCTTTAAGACCCCAGACACTATCTCTTTTGATAGCCGGGCACCATCAGCTTTCTTCACCACATTTGCTTATGCACCCATTTGTCATTAGCGATCCTATCATGGAGGTGTGCAGTCAATGATATGATTTTTTGTTCTTTGATGCCTGGTAACTGATCCCTTTGGGACCACTCGATCACACGGGCTGGTGTGTTCTTCCTTGTGGACTTTGTTGCTTCTGAGCTAGATGGCCGCTTGTTTATCTTCAAGCCTTTAAGACCCCAGTCACTATCTCTTTTGATAGACCGGCACCATCAGCTTTCTTCACCATATTTACTTGTTCACCCACTTTGGCTCCAGCGTTGTGTCGGGAGAGTGAGCATCATAGAGTTCCAATTTAATAAAAGCAGGTATTCATGCATTGAGGGAGTGTTTGAGTAGAGGCCCAAGGTCCTTCCGCCACCTTAATACTTGACCTATAAATATAGACATATAGTTCTATTTCCCCATCCTCCTATATATATTTGCATGTACATGTCTTTGTCTAGACCTCCATGAATGCCCTTTGACTCCTAGCTCTTTCCTCTATCTCCCTTGACTTTCCTCCTGCCCTACTACCATGCTTCGTCGCCACCTGGGCTACAGTATACCTCTTCTCTAAGCCACCTTACCCTTGATCATTTCCCACCAGGCCTGCCACTCCCCCTTCTCTACCATTTGGGGTCCCATTTTTTTCCCTTGTCCCTGGGTTTGTTAACACCACTTCCTTACCCCCCCTCCCCGCCACCCGAAGTCTCCCCGGAACTGTCGGTCCCGTTGTATTTCCTCCAGATAGTTCATCCAGCCTATCCTAATCAGACAGACCTGTGGAGACACTAACATGCATGAAAACAAGACAGAGGAAAACAAAGCAACAGTATACAACCAGACAACAAAACAACAAAAACAAACCACTGACAAAGAACAGAACAAAACAGTTCACAAGAGAAAAGCTTGTAGTTAGTTCAGGGATCATTTGCTGGCCCTTAGGAGCGTTTTCCAGTCCAATCTGTTGGGGCACCACGCCCTGGTCCCAAAGTCCACTTTCAGCATTCCCTAGGGACCTTGCCACTCCATTCCCTTGCTGTTCTGCTGCACTCCCCCAGTGATTTGCCTCGGTGTGGTGGGATCAGGTCAGGTGCAATTCCCACACTGTGTCTCCGGTGCTGTCCCCTGTATCGCCCTTAGTCACTGATTGGCATCATTTCTCATAATGGGGCCAGCCATGTTGTTCTCTCTGTGGACTGGCTGCTCTACTCAGGAACATCATCATCACGGCCTGGTGGGCCAGGCTGTGCTCCACTCTCTCCTCCTGCCCCTTCATCTTCTCCCGTGTGCTGTAATCAGATATGTTCATCTCCCAGAGCTGCAGAGTCAATGTCGTCCTTTGGAAAAAATTCTTTTCGGGGGAGGGGCAGGAATCCACTTAATTTATGGTGCTGGGGCCAGCCTCCCAGACCTCTCCACTGGTTCCCTACTCCACGCCGGGATATTTCATTGACACTTTGCGACACTGGGTTGAAGTCTGGTCCCACTTTCCCTGTGGAGATATAAACAATACCCTCCCCTTGGGTGGATTAATGCCCCATGACCCCACTACCCTTTTCTTCCTTGTATTCATCCTTTTGTTTTCCTTTCCCCACCTCCTCCACCATTGTCTAGCATGTACATCCCTGGTTTTGGTCTGGTCTCTTCCATACTACACAGTCTTCACCCCTAAAATGTTTGTATACAGTAGCTTTTTCCCCTATGCCACTTTTGCTTTTTAAAATAATTTTTAATGCTTACCTCAGCGGGCTCATGTTGTACTTGTCCTTTTGTGCCTGACTTACCTCGCTTAGCATGATTTCCTCCAGTTCTTCCCATGCCGCTATGTGCCTCATACGTTCATCACTGTTTTTTAGCGATGCGTAATACTCCATTGTATGTATGTACCACAGTTTTTTAATCCAATCGTCAGTTGATGGAAATTTGGGTTGCTTCCAACTCCTTGCAATTGTAAACTGTGCCGCAATGAACATTGGCTCACAGATGTCTGTTCTTGGTTTGTTTCTTGCCTCTTCTGGGTATATGCCCAGTAGGGGGATTGCTGGGTCATATGGTAACTCTATTTCCATCTGTTTTAGGTATCGCCAGATTGATTTCCATAGTGGCTGTACGTACTTACAGTCCCACCAGCAGTGGATGAGAGTTCCTGTCTCCCCACAGCCCCTCCAACACTTGTTGCTTTGTGATTTTTTTGAATTAGGCTACCTTTGAGGGTGTCAGGTGGTACCTCATCGTTGTTTTAATTTGCATTTCTATTATGGCTAAAGATCGGGAACATTTTCTCTTATGTTTGTTGGCCATTTGGATTTCTGCGACTGTGAAACTTCTATTGAAGTCCTTTGCCCACCTTTCAAGTGGGCTATTGGTTTTTTTCTTTTTGGAAGCTAGCAGAGTATTGTAGATTTTAGTAATAAGGCCTTTGTCTGATGTGTCATTGCTAAAGATGTTTTCCCAGTCTGTGGACTCTCTTATTACTCTCTTGGTGAATTCTTTAGATGTACACAAGTGTTTTATCTTCAGTATATCCCATTTGTCAATTTGTGCCTCCTCTGTGTTTGTGTCCTTCCCTATTTCTGATAGCCTGTGTATTCCCTGTGCTAAAGTTCTCAAGTTGGTCCCAATTCCCTCATTGATGGCCCTAATAGTTTGGGGTTTAACTTCAAGGTCTGTGATCCACCTTGAGTTTATTCTTGTGCATGGAGTGAGATAAGGGTCTTGCTTCATTTTTCTGCATGTGGATATCCATTTTTTCCAGCACCACTTGTTAAAGAGGGCATCTGCTTCCCATTTGATATTTTGGGGGCCCTTGTCAAAGATCAATTGTGTGTATGCTGATGCTTTTATTTCTGGGTTTTCAGTTCTTTTCCATTGGTCTGAGTATCTGTCATTGTACCAATACCATGCAGTTTTGAGAACTGTGGCTACATAGTATGTGCCAAAGTCAGGTAAAGCAAGCCCTCCCACGGTGTCCTTCTTCTTGAGGAGTTCTCTGCTAATTCTGGGCTTCTTCCCTCTCCATATGAAGTTGGTAATAAGTTTTTCCATTTCTTTGAAGAAAGATGATGGTAATTGTATCGGGATAGCATTAAACTTATATAGTGCCTTTGGCAGAACTGACATCTTAACTATATTAAGTCTCCCAATCCAAGAGCATGGAATATTCTTCCATTTGTTGAGGTCGCTCTTGGTTTCTTGTAATAGTGTTCTATAGTTTTCCCTATATAGATCTTTTGTTTTTTCAGTCAGGTGTATCCCTAGATATTTCAGTTTGTGTTTGGCTATTGTTAAGGGTATCACCTTTTTTTATCTCGTCTTCTGTGGTCTTATCTGATGTGTATAACAGTCCGATGGACTTCTGTTTGTTGATCTTGTATCCTGCCACTCTGCCAAACTCCTCTATTGCTTGCTGTACTGCCCTTGTGGAACTTTTGGGATTTTCCATATATAAAATCATATCATCTGCAAATAACAATAGTTTCGCCTCTTCCTTCCCCAGACGAATACCTTTGATGTCACTTCTTTGCCTTATGCTGTTAGCTAAAACCTCCAGCACGATATTAAATAGGAGTGGAGACAAGGGGCATCCTTGTCTGGTTTCCTTTTTCAGTGGGACTGTGTTAGTCTTTTCTCCATTGACTATGACTTTGGCTGTTGGTTTTTCATATATAGCTTGTCTTGTCTTGAGGAACTTTCCTTCCATTCCTATCTTCGCTAGTGTCTTAAACAGGAATTGGTGATGGATGTTGTCGAATGCTTTTTCTGCGTCTATTGATATTATCATGTGATTCTTATACTTTTTCATGTCAA
Source organism: Tenrec ecaudatus (assembly GCF_050624435.1). Taxonomy (NCBI): domain Eukaryota; kingdom Metazoa; phylum Chordata; class Mammalia; order Afrosoricida; family Tenrecidae; genus Tenrec; species Tenrec ecaudatus. The sequence goes on along the minus strand of NC_134546.1, from coordinate 67,372,948 downwards.
TGTGACGAATAATACTAATGGTCTTTCGTATGTTGAACCATCCCTGCATCCCTGGTATGAATCATACTTGGTCATGGAGAATTATTTGTTTTATATACTTTTGTATTCTGTTGGCTAGTATTTTGTTAAGGATTTTTGCATCAGTGTTCATTAGGGATATCGGTCTGTACTTCTCGATTCTTGTGGGATCCTTGCCCGGTGTGGGTATCAGAGTTATACTAGCTTCATAGAAGGAGTTTGGGAGTTTACCATCTTTTTCTATGTTCTGGAAAAGTTTGTGTAGGATTGGTATTAGTTCTTCCCTGAATGCTTGATAGAATTCTCCAGTGTATCCATCTGGTCCAGGGGATTTTTTTGTTGGTAATCCCTTGATAACCTTTTCTATTTCTTCTATTGGTATGGGTCTGTTGAGATTCTTGATGTCCACCGAGGATAGTCTAGGGAGGGATTGTTTTTCCAGGAATTTGTCCATGTCTTCCAAATTGTTGAATTCATTGGAGTACAATCCTTCATAGTATTGTGTAACTATCATTTTGATTTCATTAGGGTCTGTTGTAATGACCCCTCTTTCATCCCTTATTCTTGCTATTGAGATTTGTTCCCTCCTTTCTTTGGTTAGGTTTGCCAATGGTCTATCGATCCTGTTTATCTTTTCAAAGAACTAACTTTTAGCGATATTAATTTTTTCCATTTTTTTAATTTTCCCTCTCCTGAATCTCAGCCCTGATTTTTATAATTTCTTTTCTTTTGCTATTAGTAGGGTTGTCCTGCTGACTTCACTCTAGTTTTTGTAAATTTTGTGTCAGCGTATACGTCATGAGTCTCTCTTCCTTTCTTAGGCGAACTTGTATTGCTATGAACTTTCCTCTGATGACTGCCTTTGCTGTGTCCCATAAGTTTTGGTAAGTCGTGTGCTCATTTTCGTTGGTTTCGAGAAATTTCCTGATTTCGTCTCGGATCTGCACCAGTATGCACTCCTTTTGCAGTAGAGAGTTATTCATCCTCCAATTATTTGCTCTTATTTTCTTTGTCTTCCTTTTGTTGATTTCCAGTCTTATGGCACAGTGGTCAGAGAGAGAGGTCTGTATTATTTCAATGTGCTTAAATTTATGTAGATTTGCCTTATGCCCCAGCATGTGGTCTATCTTCGAATATGTGCCATGGGGAGTTGAAAAGAATGTGAAATTTTTTGTATTTGGATGAAAAGCTCTGTAAATATCTATTAGGTCAAATTGTCTAATTGTAGAGTTTAGCTCTCTAGTCTCCTTGTTGAGTTTCTTTCCCTGTGATCTATCTTTCTCAGTGAGTGGTGTGTTGAAGTCACCCACTATAATTGTTGAGTCTGTGATTTCTTTCTTAATCTTTTGGAGTGTTTGGCTCACGTATTGAGCTGGTCTCTCATTCGGGGAATATATGTTTACAATGCTTAGTGGTTCATTGTCTATGATCCCCTTGAGCATTATATAGTGTCCCTCCTTATCTCTTTTTATGGTTTGCACTTTGAGGTCAATTTTATCCGAGATAAGGATTGCAACCCCTGCTTCTTTTGTATTGCTGTTTGCTTGGTAGGTCCTTCTCCAGCCTTTGATTCTCAGCCTATTTTTGTCTGTAGCCTTGAGATGTGTCCCCTGTAGGCAGCAAATTGATGGGTTGTGTTTTCTATGCCATTCTGCTAGTCTCAGTCTATTAATGCCTCAGTTCAGGCCATTGATATTCAGGGTTATTATTTCCCAGTGCGGACTCTGATGCCATTTTATACTTTTTGTGTTGGGAGTTTTCCTACTTTCCTTTCTCATTAGTGTGTGTTTTGTGTGTGTATCATTTTTTACTTCTTTCCATCCTTAAGCCATTGCTATCTTGGGGTCTGTTTTCTCTTTGTTGTGCTCTGGGTGAGGTTGTTCTATGTGTTGGTCTCTTATTTGTGCTTGGTGAGTGTTGTTCTTCTGCCCATACTGAGTCGGCGAGGATCTTTTGTAAGGCTGGGTTTGTTGTAACGCATTTTTTGAGTTTTTCCTTGTCTGGGAAGACTTTTACTTCTCCATCGATCTTGATCGATAATTTGGCTGGGTAGAGTATTCTTGGATTTGCGTTGTTTTCTTTCAATTTTTGGAATATGTTACTCCACTCTCTCCTTTTTTTCATAGTTTCTGCTGATAGGTCTGTGCATATCCTTATGTGGGAACCTTTATATGTGATTGCTTGCTTTTCCCTAGCTGCTCTGATGATTTTCTCCTTTTCCTCAAAGTCTGAAAGTTTAACTATTATGTGCCTTGGTGATTTATTCTTGGGGTCCCGTCGTGCTGGTGTTCTTTCAGCCTCCTGGATGGTTGCTTGGTTTTCATTCATTAGGCTGGGGAAGTTTTCCTCCAAGAATTCTCTCGCTATTGTTGCAGATGACTTCTTTGTTGTGTCTTCCTCCGGTAGGCCAATAATTCTAATGTTGTTCCGCTTCATAGCATCAGACATAGCTCTTAGGTTTTCTTCGGCTTCTCTGATGCTCTTATTAGATTTTTGTTCACGTTTATTAAAGTCTGCTTGGCTGTCCTCCACGCCACTGATGCGGTTCTCTGATTCCTCCAATCGATTCTCAAGGAACATGATTCTGCTATTGTTTTTCGTTATCTGCTTCTCAAGCTCCTGTATTTTCCTTTGGTATATGTCTTTTATCTCCTCTATCATTTCATCCTTTTTCTGTAGTGTTTCCCTCATATCCTGCATCGCTCCAAGCACCATTCTGAGAGCTTCTTTGTATGGCACCTCAATGTCTGCTTCTTCTATGTATGTTGTTATGTTCAGGACATCTTCTTCCTTTGCCTTTTGTTTCTCCTGTGTTTTCGTTGAGGTCGTTGGGGGTGATGGCTGTTTGCGTTGAGTTGTTTTTGAGGGACCAGGTGCCATTTTCTAGTCTGTCTCTGGAAGACTTATAGGAATTCTTCTTCGATCTGCCTACAGCTGATTTTGCTATGGGATTAACCTACCACTTTACCTTCCTGTGGCTTCCCTTTCAGAAAAGTGCCCCAGATTGCAGATCGACTGCCTGCCCTAGTGTTGGAGAGGCTGGGCTGAAGTTCCCGCTATTGGTTTGAATATTGATAAGTGTTGGCTGAGCTGCCTTATGTCCCCATGTACACAGGCAGGAGCTCCCTGGTGAGAAGTCTGAGGAGTATCCCCTGGAGAGCAAGCAGGCCTTACTCTAGCCTTGCGCTATCTATGCAGGGTGGAGCTCACCTAGTTGGGTGTGACCCAGGCGCAAATGCCCTAGGGCAATGGGAGTGCCCCGTAAGTCCACAATGGAGTGTGAGAGAGCAGGGCAGGAACAAGGGGGGTGAGAATAATCAAAAAGTGAGACTAGACTGTGCAGGGGTACAGGGAAGCGAGGGAAGCAAAAGAAACTATGTAGCTGAGTCCCACTCCCTGCCTGTGGATCTACAAGGGCTTACTCCCTGCCCAAAGCCCCAGCAGTAGTCCGCAGATGAGCCCCAAGAAGGGTCGCAAGAAAACTTCTGAGCCGCCCCCAGAGAAGTGGGGGGACAGAGAGCAGAGATGCTAACAGACACCGCCGTGTAGCTGAAGCTTGATCCCTGCCTATGGAGCTGTGGGGGTTTGGGTTTAGTCCCTGCTCAGACCACGCGGCGTGGCTGCGGCTGCGGCTGTTCCTTGAAAAAGCCCCTGTGCAGCCCTCCAAGGCTGTGTGGGAATATAAAGCAGAGACGCAAACAGAAGCAACAATGTAACTGAACCCCGATCCCTGCCAGTGGAGCCGCAAGCGTCCTGTTCCTGCCCTGAGGCAGATAGGGGAAAACTGTGGCTGTGCTGAGACGAAGCCCTGCTACAGGCTCCAAATGGTCCAGGCTTGGGCAGATCCGTCAGCTGGACTAGGGTCGAGCCCCAGCCGGCTTCCACTTAGGTAAGCCAAAAGCCCCCAACCCCTCAAAACCCCGTGGATCTGTGCCTACTTATCTTTATGATGCACCTCCTGCGATCCAGTGGCGTTGAATTTCACTCTGAGCAACTCTCCTCGGCTGGATTCTGCGAAGACCCTCTGGTGTGTGTCACTCCGTCGCCATCTTCCCAGAAGTCCAGCGTTTTGTTCTTACTGGAATAGACACCTACTCTGGATATGGATTTGCCTTCCCTGCACGTGATGCTTCTGCCAAAACTACTATTTGTGGACTTACAGAATGCCTCATCCACCGGCATGGCATCCCATATAGTATTGCTTCAGATCAAGTAACTCACTTTACAGCAAATACAGTGCGGCAATGGTCCCATTCCCATGGAATCCACTGGTCATATCATGTTCCTCACCATCCTGAAGCTGCCGGCTTTATAGAATGATGGAATGGGCTCCTAAAGACACAATTACGGCGCCAACTAGGTGGCAACAACTTGCGGGACTGGGGCAATGTTCTCCAGGAAGCTGTATACGCTCTAAACCAGCGGCCAGTATATGATGCTGTGTTTCCAATAGGCAGAATTCATGGGTCCTGGAACCAAGGGGTGGAAGCTGGAGTGGCACCACTCACTATTCCTCCTAGCGATCCCCTTGCAGCATTTTTGCTCCCTGTCCCAGCAACCCTGTGTTCCTCAGGCCTGGAGGTCCTAGTCCTGAAGAAAGGAACTCTCCCACCTGGAAACACAGCACGGTTTCCCCTGAACTGGCAGCTGAGAATTCCCCCTGTGCAATTTGGACTTCTCATACCTTTGGATCAACAGGTCAGGAAGAGTGTCACTGTACTAAGTGGGGTGATTGATCCTGATTACCAAGGAGAAATTGGACTTGTACTACATAAGGGAGGTAAAGAAGAATATGTCTGGAATCCAGGAGATCCCATAGGCCGACTCTTAGTGTTACCATGCCCTGTTATTAAAGTAAATGGTAAGTTACAGCAACCCAATCCTGACAGAACTTATAATAACTCAGACCCCTCAGGAATGAAGGTCTGGGTCACCCCACCAGGCCAAAAACCGCCGCCAGCTGAGGTGCTTGCTGAGGGCAAAGGTAATACAGAATGGGTAGCAGTAGAAGGTAGTTCTACGTATCAATTATGACCACGTGATCAATTGCAGATTCGAGGTTTTTAATTGTCAATGTATTTTCTTTGTATGTGATTATCACATATATTTCCTTTGTTCAGGTATGATATATCAGATGTAGTTTGATGATATAATTTATTTATATAATTTATATGTATGATAGATGACTGATGATAAGTATGTGTGGGTAAAGAATTGTGTACAGGTGCCAGGTTGGCAAGGGGTGGATTGCGATTGTTTATTGTGCCAGCCTGGCCGATAAACACCAGTAGGATTAATTGAAGGGTGGAGGGATAAATGGCTCAGTGAGCCCAGCCTTGCTTGCCTTTCGTTCTTTAATCATCAGACCTGCGTACAGCTGCCATACTTGTTCTGTGCCTCATTTTAAAGGGGTACACTACCTGTGGGATGCCTAGCCTGTGGACTGTGTCGCTGTAAGTTGAGGTCCCTTTAACACCACACTATTGGAATGTTCGTCTCTGGAGCTGGAGACTGACAGTTGGTGACAGTTGATGACCTGCCTTGCTGTTTGCTGCCTGGGTATATATAGCCCAGCTCTCTCTAAAGAAAGGGACTGACAACTGGTGGCTCTCAAGCCTTAAAGGAATGCTAGTGTCTCACTGCTTTAGAACTTAATTGTTAATTTATTGTATTATCCATCGGCATATAATTTAATGGTTCATTTCTTGTGTTATAAAACTATCTTTTTAAACATATTTATATATAATTACTAGCAATCTCGTTTTGTCTCTCTAGATAACCCTGTCCAACACAGTCACAGAGGTTCATGCTCATATGCTGCCTCTTGAAACAGTGAACTGTTGACTAGTTCTTTGTGGTACAGTGTCTGTATATATCCTTTTGATCTTCTGTAGATGGTTACTGCATCATTCAGTATTTCTCCCATAGAATTTTTTTATATTGCAAACAAGAGTTGATTTTTAATTTAGTTCTTTTAGTTCAGTATATTCGAAAACATAAGCACAGGGATTTCCAGAAAGATGGTGACTGAGTAACACATACCCGAGAGACTCTGCAGAAATCAGCCAAAACTTGAAGGTAAACAAGCAGACATCTAGCTCAGAAGCAACAGAGCCCACATGGAAAAAGCACATCAGCCTGCATGATACCAAGGTGCCGAAGGGATCAGGTATCAGGCATCAAAGAACATAAAATCCTATCATTGTGCTCACATCTCCATGATATTATTGCTAAAGAAAAATGGGTGCATAAGCAAATGTGGCAAAGAAAGCTGATGGGGCCCAGCTATAAAAAGATATAGCATCTGGCGTCCTAAAGACTTGAAGATAAACAAGCGGCGATCAAGCTCAGAAGCAACAAAACCCACATGGAAGAAACCCAACAGCCTGTGTGATCATGAGGTATCGAAGGGATCAGGTATCAGGCATCATCAGAACCAAAAAATTACATCTTTGTGAATGAGGGAGAGTGCGGAGTGGAGACCCAAAAATCATCTGTATGCAATTGGACATCCCCTCACTGAAGGGTCGCAAGGAGGAGACGAGCCAGTCAGGGTGCAGTGTAGCAACAATGAAACACAACTTTCCTCTGTTCCTAAATGCTTCCTCCCCACCCACCCCTAAACATGATCCCAATTCTACCTTACAAATCTAGCTAGACCACAGTATGTTCACATGGGATAAAACTTTGTTAGGTGTCATCTAATTGATTCAGACTAAGTGACATTATGTACAATAGACCAAAACAATGCTAGGACCAGCGTGTGGGAAATGGAGGATCGGGAAGAGGATGTATGCAGACAGATTCTCTACACTTACAATGAGGATTCTGGAAAGCCAAAACTCTGTTGATGGAAGGCCTTCACATTTGTGAGTTGGAGATTAATCACAGTCATATTCTCCTAACTAAATATCATCTCCCCATAATATTCTACAACAATAATGCTACTATAAAATATTTCTTACAAGTATATGGCTGACCTTTATGTGGTCTAAAGCTATTATATATAGAAGCAGACATGCTTCTATTGTTCTCCCTGATCAAGGGGTGGTCGACTCCCCTCTGCCTGCCCCAGTACTGGTATTGGGTTCCACCCACAATGAGCTCAGGAATATCTAGGGCAAGATAGCACCCATGTTGTTATGTATATGATTGATGAGATTTGCTAGCTCCAAGATTATTTAAACGTTTTTGGGAATACAAACTCTCTCTTGTTCCTGGCTTCATAGTAGAGGTAATGCCTTGCACGCTTTGTCTACTGCCTTTTATTATTTCCTTTTGATTGTACAATTGCTCCTCAAGATGTGAGACTGGACCTTACCAATGGCACCCTAAGCTAGGGATCTAGAGGAAACTCTCCCAGAGGAGAGCGCAAATTTATGCGATGGTTGTGCAACCCCATCTGAAGCTAGAGTGCGTTTAGGGAATAGTTTTGAAGTGAGATTCTGGTTGGGGGATTGGTAAAAATTTAAACAAAAATGGGGCAAAATAAAAGCAAATAAAAAAAGTATGGTATTATGGTCACCCACTTACTGAACAAACAAACAAGGTGCAGCAGTAACAAAGAAAAGGATGCAGGGTTTTCAACAAGTAGGAAAAGTATAATCCGTGGTTCCTGGGGTGGGGGCTTGGGGAGGGGGAGATATCTAGGAATCTGGCAAAAGGTTGCTACAAATTTAAGTAAAATACACAGGCAGGGGGAACATATCCTTATGGAGACCTGGGGTGTGTGGACAAAAGTTAAAATTGTTTCAGAACCTCTGCAGATAGAGGAGCAAAATAAAGGCTAGCCAGTGTAGTACAAAATCTTGTGTGAGTTATCCACATTCTTGAAAGCAGACTAAGTCACTTTAAGTGAGTATGAAATAGTTGGGGAAGCTTTAGCAGAGACTGAAAGAACCGAATCTGATTCTAGGGAGAACCTCATGGCCAGAGCCTCTGCGCCCCTTGAGTAATGCTGCCCTGGGAGCTCAAAAGCCATGAACCAACAGAGGAAGCCAGATTAGCTTTCCCTGTTCCTATAATGGAAAGACAGCCTAATACAGACAACACAAAGGATATGCTGAGCACCATTCAAGTGGCTTTCCCCTTGAGCTGCTGAAAGACAGCCAGCAGGCAGCTGCAGGTGAAGGTGCTGACTCCCTTTTGCATTTAGCATAATTAAGTCACTAGCTGAGGTTGGGTGTCTAGTCACCACCAAAAAGAACATTTTAACCAAGTCTTGCCTTTCTCCATAAAATTACTTACAATACCAAATTTGGTTATTTGAAATTGCTGAAACGCAAGTTCACTTGAACACAGAGGTAGAGCAGATATTGGGGACTGGGAATGTTATCGCCTCTGAAGTGCAGTTGCAGATTACTGAATAAATATTGTTACAGATATGTTATGTTTGTCTCCAGGCCTGGGAAAACATAATGTCATTTGGGGAGAAGCGGCCCAGCCACAATTCTCTACACCTCTGTAATGAGGAGCTCCATATAGATTTTATGTCCCTTTTTCAGGATGCTGTTCGTAAGAACATCAATAACCAAGACATGGTGGATAGTCTAATACAGACTCTAGCTTAAGATAATGCTGATATCCGTCCCAGCAAAGAGCAGAGCTCATTTTCAGACTTCCTTAAGATTTGCAGAGGAGTTGGGTCTAAGGTACAAAGAGTAGGCCTTCTAGCGGCTGCTAGGCATAATTACAATAAGCCAAAGGTGGAGGAGGGTGTTTAAACTGTAAAAAGGTCTGACATTTTCAAAGGGAGTACCAGCAAAGCCCATCAATTTGCCAGGCAACTAAACATGGCACCGGATCAGGGCCCAGCTGGGTTGAAGAGAACATGGACTTTGCCACCGCTGCAAAAATGGAATCATTCAGCAAATGAATGCGCTCAAAATTCAACAGTTAGGGGGTTCTGTCAGTGAACGCTACCTACCCAAGAAAGGGGGAGATGGGCGTGCGCCAAGCCCCACCCAACAAACTTGGGGAACACAGTTCCTACCCAGCCAGCACACACTGCAATGAACCTTAGTCAGACCCTATCACTGAGTTCTGCCACCAGAGGGAGCTCAAAGACATATTTGACTAGCCAAAAAGATGTTCAGCTTTCCCAGGATTATCAGCAGTTATTAGGACCTGTATTTGGGGACCACTGCCAAAAGGATTAAGAGACTTTTCTAGGAAATCCACCGTGAATGCTCAAGGTGTTTAAATTGTTACTGAGTTTGTTGAGCAGAATTATGAAGGCGAATTTTGAACTATGATTTAATTTTAAATACCACGGAGTATATATTAAAAAGGTGATTGCATCGGCCAATTATTTTTAGTTCCTTCTGGTCCTATTGATAAAAACTGATCCTACTCGAGAAAGAGCACCGGAGAAGTCAAATGTGCCCACAGCTAGTGGAGTGTTGTGGAATGCTGTTCTGTATAAGCAAGCGCGCCCCCACTTAGAATCGAGAATTGAAGGCAAAGGTTTTCAGGGCTTTTAGATTCAGCAGTGGATATCACAGTTATGATTCGTAAACAATGTTAAAAGCATGGTCCTTAACCACCCCTGGCTTCAGCATGGGGGAATCGAAGAAGTTAACCAGGATAAGGTATGGCATCGTGATAAGATCCTACAGTGCATGGGGCCTTAAGGGCAGTTTGGTTCAATTAAGCCTGTAGTGACTTTTCCCCTATTAACGCAGGGGAAGGAATCTCTTGCAACAGTGGGAGCGCTAGATTGTGTACACAGTGGTAGCAATAAAACAAATTAAACAAAATAGGGAAAGCTCTGATGGGCAGACCTTACATAGTATATATCCCCACGCAACCACCCACCACCCCGCTAGGCTAGCATCAAGCAAATCGCTCAAAGTTAGTGCTCCAAGTGCCTTGGAAAGTTCTCTCTGGTCAGTGAATTTTTTGTGAATCTGTTTCACTGGAGACTCGTTTTGTGTGATGGCAGATTTAAAAGAACACCGTGTGTGGGTGAAATGTTGTTTCATACTAGGTGGGGGATTTCGCAGACACTCTTGTGATGTTGAACACAGCTCCCACGGACTGTGCTATGGAAAAAAACTCAAGTGTATGAATGGTTTTCTCATTTCAAAAGAGTTGAAATGCTGATGGATGACAAACCTTGTTCTGAAAGACCATTAACTTCCCGAACGGATGAAAATGTCAGCTCACTGTGCTCTTGGAGTTAATCAAACCACATCAGACTGTTAATCAAGCTTTCTATTCAGAAGTTCTGAAAAGATTGTGTAACATCTGTGACCAAAAAAGGCCTGATCTTTGCAGATAGGGGACTGATTCTGCCACCACGACAATGCACCTCCTCACGCACCCATTTCAGCGTGGCAGTTTTTTGGGGGGAAAAACAGCATGCCTCTCTTGCCCCACACACCTTACTCACCTGGACTCGCTTCATGTGAATTCTTTTTATTTCTGGGACTGAAGAGCGACATGAAAAGACAGGGATTTGACTACATAGTCGAGGTGAGGGGAAAGAAAGAAAATAAGGGAGGTGCTTTCAGTCATCCAAACATGAGTTTGTAAAAAGTTTCCAAGAATGAAATACAATTTTAGAGTAATGAAATATAAAGGAAAGTACACAGTTATTACAGGTATTACGTGTAAAGGAAAGTACTTTGAAGTTGATAAGGTTGCTTTGTGGGGCAAAAAAATGGGAAAAAAAATCCATTTTCTTTTATATTCGTCTCGCCCCAGCCCCATCACTCCACAAAATTACATAGCGCAGAACATGGTGAAGAATATGGGTCATAAGGGAAGAGGCCTCAGAAAGAATGAACATGGAGATCTTTCTCCAATCGAGGTCACTCTCCAAAATGACTGCCAGGGCCTAGGATATTCAAATTTTTAATTGGAATTTCCCTTTTAAGACCTGAACCCATTAAACTATCTTGGAAGTCAAAGGACCCAATGAGCCCTTTATAAAGAGAAAGAACAGGCTTTGTATGCCTCAGTCCAAGAGCAGCCCAGAGGTCATATTGACCTCCGCAGACAGCCCCAAATTTGCATAATGATGTTACCTATCTAACTGAACACATTCCAAACCAAAGTATCTCCCTGAAATTGCTCACAGTGCCTTACAAACCTCCATTATTAAAACAGAAGGATGAGATGAGAGGCAAGTATATAGAATGCCCTTCATTTAGCTTCATTAATGCATTTTTTTCTTTATCCGCAAAGCTTCTAACAAAACCAGTGCAGATAAACGGCTTTCTGCCCCTACAGAGAAAGCAGATCAGGAGAGAGTCTGGCGCAGCAACCGCAGAGGTGTTTGGAGTCCTAGGTTGTTACTTGCCCTTGGGAGAGGCTATTGGCTTTCTGTCTTAGCAGGTAAGAGAAAGTACAGGAAGATTCCTTGGCTGAGAGTGTGATCCAGGAAGAAGCAGTTGCTGAAAGCATGACATGGATACCTCTTTCCAATGGCTGAAGCTTTCCCAAAAATAAAAATGTCCTTTCAGATTCTTGAAAATGGCAATTTTTGCCTTTGTAGACTTATAATCATTTCAAACATTGCTGATGTTGCCAGAGAGACACTCCTGAACTCTTCAAAAACTGAACACTTTATGTAAAAGTGACTGGACAGTTACAGGCTGTTTAATTACTAGAACATCAGATCGTGGAGTTGCCAACTCAATTGATGTTGAATAGTGACTCTATCATTAAAAATGTTTATATAGCCCTTATCCCTGTAATGTAACCTTACTTGTGCTTCAATTATAAATCATTTGCAAGGATTTAAGTGAAGCATATCATTATATATCAAACCTCTAAAAGATATGCTCCGTACATTTAAGACTGGGCTAAAGACATCCCTGGCTCTAACATGATTAAACAATTAGTGGAGGTGCTGGAGGAGCTCGACTCAAGAACCTGGGCTTAAAGTATCTCTGTAGTACCGATGAAGAATACAGCTTTCCCCTAGATCCTGGATGTTTCCTCCCCTCAACTACCATGATCCGAATTCTACCTTGCAGGACTGGATAGAGCAGAGGTTGTACACTGGTGCATATAGGAGCTGGAGTCACAGGGAATCCAGCGTGGATGATACCTTTAGGACCAGGTGTGTGAGGGGTGATACTGGGAGAGTAGAGGGTGAGTGAGTTGGAAAGGGGGAACTGATTATAAGGATCTACATGTGACCTCCATCCTGGGAGATGGACAGCAGAGAAGGGAGTGAAGGGAGACGCTGGACAGGGCAAGATATGACTAAATAACAATCTATAAATTATCAAGTGCTCATGAGGGAGGGGCAGTGGGGAGGGAGGGGAAAAAAGAAGACCTGATACAAAGGGCTTAAGTGGAGAGTAAATGCTTTGAAAATGATTAGGGTAAAGAATGTACAGATGTACTTTATACAATTGATGCATGTATATGAATGGATTGTGATAAGAGTTTTATGAGGCCCAAATAAAATGTTTAAAAAAAAGTATCTCTCACAGCTTAGGTTCTGATAGAACTGTATTACTTGTTGCTATTAATTTTGTTTTGGCAGTCAGAAGGCTTCTGATGTATATAGAGAAGCCATTTTGCAGCTGTAGCCCTTTTTAATTTAAAACATGAAAAGGGAGAGGGAGTTACCCGCAAAGAGATGGTCACTAGTGCCAAAGCAAACTTTTACAATAGGGACAAAGACTGGGAAGCCCAGGTTCAGGGAAGGAGAGAGGAAAAATATTAGGCATGTGCAGGTACTGGCTGCAATTACTAACCAATGCCCATGGACTGCCTCCTAGGTTTTCAAGACCCCTGAACAAGGCACTAGGTGTTATGTGTCCTGTCGCCCAGGTCACTGGGCAAGGGATTGCCCTAACGGGAACAGACCACCACGAGGGCCATGTTATCAATGCAAACAAACTGGCCATTGGGCAGCACTTTGTCCTATTAGAGACACCCAGGAGGGGAGGTGCCCCAGGCTAGTGTGCAGCTGCTAACTGAGGATTGAAATGGTCTGGCCCAGAAGGCCCAGAAGCAGGAGATCACATTTACTGGGCTGGAGTCTCAGGTGAGCATAGATATGGCAGGTAAAGGATTGAATCAGGGTTGTATCCTCTCACCATACTTATTTAATCTGTATGCTGACAAAACCATCAGATAGCTGGTTTGTATGAATAAATGTACCAGGATTGGATGAAGGCTTATTAACAACCTGTGGTATGCATATGAGACAACCATTCTTAATGAAAGTGAGGAGGCATTGAAGGGCTTGCTGATGAAGTTCAGGGATTTTAGCCTTTCGTATAGATTACAACTCAATATAAGGAAGACCAAAATACTCACAACTGGACCAATAGGTAACATCACACTAAATGGAGAAAAGGTTGAGGTTGTCAAGGATTTTGTCTTACTTGGATCCATAATCAATGCTAATGGAAGCAACAGTCAAAGATCAAAACAGATTTCATTGTATAAATCTGGTGCACAAGGCCTCTTTAGAGTACTGAAGAGCAAGGATGTTGCTTTGAGGAATAAGGTGTTCCTGACCCAAGCCATGATATTCTCCATTGCATCATGTGCCTGTGAAAGTTGGACATTGAATAAGGAAGAATGAAAATCAATGCATTTTAATTGTGTGGTGGAGAAGAATATTGAAAATACCATGGACTGCTAAAAGAACACACAGTTCTGTATTTGTAGAAGTAAGGCCAGAATGCTCTGTGGAAGCGAGGATGACAAGACTTCACCTTACACACTTTGGACATACTATCAGGAGAGACCAGGACCTAGAGAAGGAAATCATGCTTGATAAAGTTGAAGGGTGGGTAAAAAGAAGGCTCTCAATGAGATTGAGTGACACAGTGACTTCATCAATGGACTCGGACTTGGGAAAATTTGTGAGGGTGGTACAGCTCATGCAGTGTTTGGTTCGGTTGTGCACAGGATCGCTATGGGCTGGAAGCAATTCGGTTGCACCAAACAGCAACAAGAAGCAGATCGTGAGTCCTTTTTCCTAAGGCATCACTGGGTGCACTCAAACTAACTGTTCAGACATGAGTGTACACTTCACAATTAGCACTAGCTAGGGGCTGCATTTTCCCTGCATCTGATTATAAAAACTGTTCTTGAGCTTTAGCAGATATTTGATGCTGGGGCGCCTGTCAAGGTCTTTCCCCTCCATAAGGGACAACCGCTTTTTCTGCATATGAGAATGTTTCCTATTTCTAAATTACAATGTTTGAATTAGGAGATATCAGGGGCAGGTACATAATCACGAAATAAACAGAGAGATTCCCTGGGGAACAGTGAAATGAGACAGAATCCACAAGTTGAAACCATCCGCACCTGCTGCTGGGACTGATCCTGTGCTCTGTGGGGCCTGTGCTCCCCCTGGAGACATGCTTCCTCCCTGCAGGGGAGGTTTGTGTCTGGGCTCTCACTGACTTCCCCTCACTGTGTCTCTTGTACAGTAATATGTGGCCGTATCCTCGGCTTTCAGGCTGTTCATCTGCAGATACAGCGTGTTCCTGGCGTTGTCTCTGGAGATGGTGAATCAACCCTTCACTGAGTCTGGGTAATATGTACTACCACCAGTACTACTAATGCTTGTGACCCACTGCGGGCCCTTCCCTGGGGTCTGGCGGACCCAGCTCATGGCATAGCTACTGAAGGTGAATCCAGAGGCAGCACAGGAGAGTCTCAGGGAGCCCCCAGGCTTTCTCAGATCACCCCCAGACTCCACCAGCTTCACCTCATACTGGACACCTGCAAACATAGAGGCACCGTGATTAGGTGACACACATACAAACAAATGTAATCACAATGATATCAAATTGGACCATTTTATATGGTCCTTAACAATTAACATGTAAAATGGCCAAAATGAAAACCAAGGTTGGTGAAAAATTCATTATGCGCTTCTGGATGAGCTCACTCCTGGGCACAAAATGTAACAGCAGACACCCCAGAGACTGGGGCTGTCCTTTGAGATCTCCCACATCAGGGCCTGTGGCCGGTTTTATCAGCAGGCAGAGAGCTGCATTTGCATGTCCCCTGATATTTAGAAGCAAATGAGTAGAGAATATGGGCCAGAGTTCTCCCTCAGACTCAGAGAAACACAGCATCTCAACGGACAACAGAGCACTTAATCTGTTTATCAGGCATTGCTTTAGTTGTTAGATATTGTGAATATTTTTAAAGTAGTTTTAAGTTTATGAACTTTATGTCACATACACAGTAACTATTCTGGCATGAGAGCTCACATGCATCCTCACTCATTCTCCTTAAGATGTGGATGCAGGTGCATATACTGGATTGCTCTATTATCTGTTTCTTGTTGGAAACATTATT
The DNA here is from genome assembly GCF_050624435.1 of Tenrec ecaudatus. Lineage (NCBI taxonomy): Eukaryota > Metazoa > Chordata > Mammalia > Afrosoricida > Tenrecidae > Tenrec > Tenrec ecaudatus. Next base: position 67,357,639 of record NC_134546.1, on the reverse strand, counting down.
GGTTTCCTTACCTTCCAAGAATTTTCACATTTCAGTGATATTTTAAAATGCTGGGCATGTAGTTCATGAAACATATCCACAAAGCATGCACACTAGTGTTTCCTCTCTGCTTTCTTATCTTGGAGATTCCGAGCCTCTTTCTTTTGTCATGATCAGGAAAACTGGATATTTATCACTTTACTTCATTTCTTCAAATAATCAGTTTTCATTTATTTGGCTTACTTACTGAGTTCCTGCTATTTAATTTACTGGATCCTTTATTATTTTACCCATACTAACCTAGGATGTGGCATACTGCAACTTTTTCTAGTTTCATTAGATGGAAACTGAGGTGATTAATTTCAGAATTTTGTCTCTATAATTTACATATATTTGTTGCTATGAATTCCACCACTAAATTCTCTTCTCTTGAATCCCACACTCTTTTATATTGTTCTTAAATTTTCATTCAGTACAGCCATCCAGGATATGAAAACTATTAAATGCATGTTGGTGATTCCAACAGTATTTGTATATATCAATGCATTTATCACTCTCACTCACTCACTGCCTTCGAGTCAGTGCAGACACATTGTGACCCTATAGGAAAGGTTAGATTTGAGCAGTTCTGAATCTGTAACTCTTTATGGAATTAGAAAGTTCCATTTTTCTCCTGTGGCACAGCTGGTGGTTTTGAACCCCTGCACTTTAGTAAACAGCCTACTGAGTAACCACCAGGGTTCATGTATGCATGCATACACATATTTATTTGTGTTCATGTGTTCAACATATGAGTGAATATTCACATCGATGTGTTTTGTACTAAGTATTAAGGAAGAGCGAATTCTTGGAGGAAATGATTTGAAACGAAAGGGAGCCCTAGATGCTAACAAGAAACTCCTTGCCCCATGCTTTTCCCATTGCCCTGGCGCCGGGGGCCTGGTTCCTGTGCTTGTGCAGCCCATGTGATCCTATCCACCAGTGTCATTATTGTAGGGAAGTTTGAGCATGGGATGGCACTGAGACCTCTCATAGTTCCTCTCCCACAGCAATGGACAGCTGGCTCTCAGTAGTCATTGAGCTCAGCTGCAGGGAGAACTGCTTTGTGGACATGCTTTTTGAGCTTGAAAGGTAATTCAATTGTGATGGGTAATTATTTTCTTCTACTAACACATATTGATAACAACTACTCCAATGACTTTTGCAGGTTTTGGTAGATCCAGCGCTAGAAATGCATAGTCTTCCGAGACAGCAAATTTTAAGTGATGAGTCTCTGTGAGGGATTTACCACTCCTGGATTCGAATACTGATGCTGAATCTGTCACAGGACATCCAAAATAATCAATGATGACAACCAATGCAAACTTCTCTTATGCAAAACCATTGTTAGAATCTCTTGATACTATTAGAAAGAAGTAATCACCAGACCAAAAAAAATATTAAAAAGAAAATCAAAACTATGGACATGTAGTTCATAGAAAACTCTTCTCACAATGTGATCTTTTTCACCAAGGTTGAAAATTTAACCTGGAAATTGAAGAGGTGACCTGCATGTTAGAAACCCCAGAAGAAAGAAGAAAAAAAAGTAGAGAAACTTGCAATCTTTGCTCAGAAACTGAAAAGAAAAAGTCTAATGTCCTCCGCTTCCTTAAGATTTGCTTCCATCTATTGAGAAAGCAAGCTCCTTAGGCTGAAAATCAGAGAAACTGTTGGGACACAGAAAGCACAGAGAGTGTTAAGATATTCTGATATTTGTAAAACCTCAATTAAGAGTGGACATTCATTCTACCATGTTTTCTCATTCCTCTGCATATTTTCTGGAGCGTTAACTCCTCTCTCTTTATCATACCATCTCACTTACTACCAGTCGTGACAGTGGAACATGTGCAGTTTTGAAACTCAAAATAGGCAAAGGGTATGAAATGGAACTTGACTGAAGGAGAAATTTAAGTTGCAAAAATACAAATATATTAACTCACATTAATCATTGGTGCTATTATTGTTTGTTTGATTTGCATTGGGTTTTATTGAGATATTTTCTTGGAATGGGTGGTTATAGAATAGCCATATTATCTGGAAAGCATTTTAAGCACTTTGATGAAGTCATGTTTCATATCTATGCTCAATGCTATCAGTGGCGTGATTTCTTGTTTGTTGCTTCCATGGTTGTCCATCGTGCATCACAGAAATACAGAATCATTGAAAACGTCAGCAGTTTCTCTGCATAGCATGCTAAATGAGACAAATAACACGAGAAACTGTACTAAATGGAAAACACATCAAGGTTGTAGGAAACACCGCTAATAATCTGTGATATGCAGGTGACATAAAACTACATGTTCTAAGATAGCATGATTTGAAAACTTACGGATGAAGTCCAGGAATTGCTGCCTTCACTGTACACCACAATTCAGTGTAAACAAAATGAAACTATGGGACAATGGAAAATATGGGAAATAGAGACAAGATTGAAGTTTTGATGGAGTTCATCTTACATGGATCTACAATTAATATTCATGGAAACCCCAGTCAATGATGCATTTCATTGAGCAAATGATGCATTTCATTGAGTAAATCTGCTGCACAGAACTCTTCAAAGATTGAAGAGCAATTATTTCCCTTTGAGGACAAAGGTACACCTGGCCCAAGCTATGAAGTTTTCAATGGTCTCATATGCACGGGAAAGTTGGACAATGAATGAGAAAGATCTAAGATTAAATGAGTATTTGAATATGGTACTGGTGAATAATTTGATGGTGTAATGGACTGCCAGAAGAACAAACAATCATATATTGGATGATGTACACTTGTAATTCTTAGTAGAAAGAAGTGAGCATGTTATTACTTCATTTCAAGTACTTTGAACATGTGTCAAGGAAATCAGAACTTGGAAAAGGACATCATGCTTGATAAAGCATAAAGTCATTTTTAAAAGGATAAGAATATAGATTGAGAATATAGATTATATTCTCAAGAATAAGATTAAGAATATAGATTGGCACAGTAACTGCAACAAAGGCCTCATACATGACAATAGTGAGGATGAGGAAAGACCTGTGTTTAATTATTTTCTCTAGTGTTGCTGTGAGTTCAAACTGATTTGATAGGTCTTAAAACAGCAAAATGCAATGCCAATGACAAATATTGCACTCCATGGAGAGGAAGTGAACTCATTCACCTTTCAAATTGGAACCAGATTAAGGATACCATTAAATACTAATATTATTTTATATCATGCTTCAAATTTTAACTACAGCTATCAATCAACAAATGAAAAACAGAAGCATCCAAAATGGTAATAAAGAAGTAAAACTCTCTATAATTGTTGATGATATCACTCTAAACATAGAAAACGCAAAAGCTCTAGAAGAAAATTATTGAAACTAGTTGGAAGGGTAAGCCGTTTCACAGGTTATAAGGTAAACATAGAAAATCAGTTTGGTTCCCACATACCTATAGAGAAAGTTCTGAAAAGAAAATCAGAAAATAATACAACTTACAATATCCACCTCAAGCATAAAATAAATTGGAATAAGCCTAAACAGAGAAACAAAATTCTCATAGAAAGGAAACACTATTCCAAGAAACCAAAAGACATACACATCATTCAAATAATGGGTCATAGTCATGAGTAGTAAGCCTTAACTTTGTGAGAATAATACACTCTAAGCGATCTATAACTTTAATGCAATTCTGAACAAGATCCCAGTGTCTATATTTAAGGACATGGAGATTACTGACCAAATTTTAAAAGAAATTACTCATCAAGTTAAAAAAGAAGAGAAAAAACCCGGCATACAATGTCAAAACGACCCCCAGCCCATACTCTCCTCAAGCAGTTTCTACTGGAGTTTCCTCTCAATCTGCTTCTAAGCAGTGGGGACAAAATGAACCCAAGACACAGCAGAAGATCTCGTCTGTGCTCACACACCCACCTGCTTCTGGTTGCTGGGCCTGAGCTACCCCTGCTGGTATAAGAGCTCTCTTAGTTCAGCCCCCAGCTGTCCGGCATGGTAGGGTGTGTGGGGGCTGACATTGACTTTCCCTTTCCTTATCTCCTTGCACATTGGTTGTCAGTGTTCACAGGGCTCACCTGCAGGGAGAGCTGCATCTTGGATGTGTCTAGGTCAATGACTGTATGGTCTCTGAGGGATGGTGTGTATTCGCTAAACCACTCTGACCCATAGAAGGTCCTTCCATCCACTTAAGGCTTCTCCCAGGGCTCTGTCTGATCCAGTCCCAAGTAGCACTGTTGCTGGAGATGGAGTCCCTAGCAATGGTTCAGCTGAGAGGGAGAGTCTGTAAAGGCTTCACCACTTGATTGCTTGACTCCTGTAGCTACATGTGGTGCAGGACCCCTGGAGTCTTAGAAAACAAGCATTAAAGGCCCCATATGTTTTGAATGTGCTGTCATCCACTGCATCTCCCTGCCACTGACCCAATGGGAGACCCAGCACCATCAGGAGGAGGAAGAGAAGGGAGGCAGACATTTCCGCATCAAAGCCTCCCTGACTCAGAAGGGTTTGGAATCCCCTGAATGCAGGGCGATGATGGTGATGGTCTTATTTAAGGAAGAAACCACAACAGGGATTTGCCTATAGTGTTCCTTGCTGTTATAGTACGTTGGGGCTGTGAACAGCATGCTAAGGCGCAGGCACCACAGCTCCACAAGAAAGTGTCTCCAGAGCTGATTCTTGAATAAAGTTGGATAACAGAGATAGGAGTGATGTGACCCACAGGCATACATTGAATTAGTAGACTCTCCAAATTCAAATATTTGAAATTACAAAATCAGAGTTCCAGGATAGCAGGGTTGTTTGATTTGAACATATGCATCCACTAACTCATGAATTAATTTTTCTTTGTGAGGTCTGAGAGCTAGGAACACAACAGATATTCTTCTGACTGAGGGAAAATCAGAAAACTAAGCAACTGAGCTAGAAAATGAACAATCTCTTCTTTCAAAACCAAATCTAATCTGACTCATAGGAACCTTATTAGAACTCATTAAGCTTTCTCTGACTATATTTATTTACAGTAATAGGTAATGTCATCTTATATATTTAGATAGATATATAACATAAGAAATAAACAGTTAATTAAATTATAAAGCAGTACAAATGGCTCATCGCAATTCACTCCTATGAGAGAGTTCTGAGACACTGGCATCCTTCAAGTCTTGAGGGCTCCTGGGTAGTCCTCTGTAGAGCAATTCAGGCTATCAGGCCACAGGCAGCAAACAGCAAGTCAGGTCTACAGTCAGCCAGATGACAGGGTCCGACAGTCCCCAGCTCAAAAGATGTAGATTACAATGGTGTGGAGGATCAGGTCTTGAAGGAACCTCAAATTACAGCGACACAGTCCACGGACTAGGTGTCCCACAAGTAGTGTAGCTTGCAAATTGAGGCAAAGAAAAAGCAAGGCAGCTGCGCACTGGTCCGATGATCAAAGAGCAAGAGAAAAGAGAGGCGAAGCTCTCTGGGCTATTTATCTCTCCGCCCTTCAGTTAATGGTTTTATTGGCCATCTTGGCACAATAAACTAACAACCTCAGCTCCTGAGTGATCCCTACACTCTGAAGAAGAAACATTGAGGTCTTCTAGACTCAGATTTCTGAGTTTGCAGTCCCCCATTTCCTCCCTGTTTCCTCCCTGCAGGGGAGGTTTGTGTCCTGGTTCAGTCTGAATTCTTCTCACTTTGATGGTACCAGAGAACTACAAAGGCATGTCCTCAAATTCCAGGCTGTTCATATGCAGATGCAGCAGTTCTTGGAGATACAAAGACATCTTGGAGAAGTCTTTTTCATATGCACCATTCCACTGGTACTAATACTTGAGACACATGCAGGTCCTTCCCTGGAACCTGGAGGACACAGATTATGCATAGCTACTGAAGGACAATCTTGAGGTTGCACTGGAGAATCTCAGAGATGCCCAAGGAACTCCATACTCCACTAGCTGCACCTCTCTCTGGACTTCTGCAAGCACAGATATCCATGGCAGAAAACCATCAGACATGTTCACCGTGTCTCTCACTCACGCCCAAGCACACAAACTTGTTCTTGACAAAAATCACCTGTTAAAATAGCAAGAAGGACAAGCCCCTTTCAGCTAAGAGGCCAGGTTTTCTGTGTTGTTCTCAGTCCTGATCACTGAGTGGGGACTCCTGAGAATCCAGGAGCACTTCCAGAGCTGCAGGGTTGGGGTTGTGTTGGCTTTCATCAACAAAGGGAGGGTGGATTTGCCTTCTCTCTTACTACATAATAATAAATGAAGATGTATGACTTCTGAGATATTTGTGTTCTGGTCCTAGAACAGATCTGAGTGTTTTGGGTGTGTTGGGAAGGGCACAATAATAATATCCTTGGTAACATGTATTATATTACTGTTCTATGCTAAATTGTTATCACATATTAATTCATTTTATTGTTCTACTAGCACAATACATGAGATTGTAGTTATATATTTCTGTTTTTTAGGAATACTACTACATACAGAAATGAAAAAAATGGTTTTTATATCTATGAAGGAATCACAGCATTTCCTTCTCAATGTCCCTTGAGATTTTGGAAGAGGCAAGGTTGAGGTTGTCCTCGGGACTAATAATGAGAGTAGCCATACCAGGAAGGCAAGGGGAAGGTGGGGGGAAGGTGATGGTGCGGGGGAAAGGGAGAACTGATCACAACAATCTGCACATAATCCACTCCCTGGTTATAAAACAGAAAAGTGGGTGAAGGGAGACATCGGACAATGTAAGAGATAACAAAATATTAATTTAAAAATTATCAAGGTTTCGGGAGGGAGGGGTGAGTGGGGGGGAGAGGGAAAATAAGGAGCTGATATCAAAGGCTCAAGTAGAAAGACAATGTTTTGAGAATGATGACGACAACAAATGTACATATGTGCTTGACGCAATGGAAGGATGTATTGATTATGATTGATAAGAGTTGTACAAGCTCCCAATAAAGTGATTAAAAAAAAGATCAGGGTTGTAAGATGGATGAGCAAAAATTTCCAAATTAATTCTTAGGACTGCTCTCGCTACCCTTGAAGAATAAATAGGTACAAAGCCATACAGCGTTTTAAAAGGGGAAAAGGAAATATGGCACAAATGCTTTGCCCTTTTTCTCACCAGTGAAGTTTTCCATTTTCTTAAAACGTTTTCATATGAGCCTGGTCATCTCGTTGAAGCCTTTAAAAATTGCTACAGGACAGGGTTCCTGACAGGAAATAGACCAATTATTGGGCAGTTAGAATGTCTTCTTCCCACTAAAGCATCGTGTTCTGAATGAAGGCAGGATTGGAGTTCTGGGTCATGTGGTTGTTGTGGATGGATGGTATTGAGTCAGTTTTGAGCCACAGGGACCCTGTGCACAGCAGAACAGAACACTGGTACCGCACCATCCGTACTCAAGATCCTATGCTTGAGCTGTCTGGGGGACAGATAATTAAGGACAAATGAGGGGAAAATTTATTCATAAGTTCTGAGGGGAAAACCTGACATTTTAAATTTTACTATCTAGGAGAAATAGCAGAAAAGTACGAAGAATATACTGAAGCATTTCAAAATATGTTTCTTTGTTCTTTGTCGGTTGGCTTGCTTTTTAATTGTGAGGAGCTAAGGCTTTGCTTCTGATCATTTGCAAAGGAACACTTGAATGGTGTAGAGACTTTCTATGGACGCCATTTCTTCATGTCAGAGAAGGCTGAGCTGGGACAAGTAATTGCACAGTGTATCTGTGCAGAAAACATGGCCTGAGAGAAAAGACACATATGGTGTGGCAGGAGGCAGGGACAAGGCTGTGTCAGATGGTTGCTGGTGAATTAGAGGAGACGGAGGCTGTCAGAACAGTGCAGTAATGAGCAGTTTGTAGTTTTCTGCGTCATTCACCTTAGGACCTACCGTCAGGGAAGATGCTACTGCGATGGAAACTTCCAGTGCCTTTCATGTGGAAAGACAACGTGGTGAGACTGTGAGGAGGAATAAACTTAGGGAAGGGGGAACATGGATATCCAGAGTAAGGGGGATTCCCTTGTTCTTGTAGTAGAACAGAGAGGCAGCAGGGTTGTGATGGGGAGGCAGGGACAGGAGTGGAGTGCTGGGCACTGAGATACCGGTAGGAAGTCTGCCCCATGACTCCTGGAGATAAAGTGGTCCTGTGACCAAAGAGATGTGCTTCGCCCATACCAAGAAATTTCTTTTCTTTTTTTTTTAACATTTTATTGGGGACTCATACAACTTTTATCACAATCCACACATATACATACATCAATTGTATAAAGCACATCTGTACGTTCTTTGCCCTAATCACTTTCAATGCATTTGCTCTCCACTTAAGCCTTTGAATCAAGTCCTCTTTTTCCCCCTCCCTCTCTGCTCCCCCCCATGAGCCCTTGATAATTTATAAATTATTATTTTGTCATATCTTGCTCTATCAGGCATCTCCCTTCACCCAATTTTCTGTTGTCCGCCCCCCAGGGAGGAGGTCACATGTAGACCCTTTCCAACCCACTCACCCTCTACCCTCCAAGTATCGCCACTCACACCACTGGTCCTGAAGGGATCATCCACACTGGATTGCCTGTGCCTCCAGCTCCTATCTGCACCAGTGTACAACCTCTGCTCTATCCAGACTTGTAACGTAGAATTCGGATCATGGTAGTGTGTGTGTGGGGGAGAAGCATTTAGGACCTGGAGGAAAGCTGTATTCTTTATCGGGGCTACATCATACCCTGACTGACTCATCTCCTCCTCTAGACCCCTCTGTGAGGGGATCTCCAGTGACCAACAAATGGACTTTGGGTCTCCACTGTGCACTTCCCCCTTCATTCACTATGGTAAGTTTTTTTTGTTTTTTGATGATGCCTTATACCTGATCCCTTTGACACCTCATGATCGCACAGGCTGATGTGCTTCTTCCATGTGGGCTTTGTTACTTCTGAGCTAGATGGCCGCTTGCTCACCTTCAAGCCTTTAAGACCCCAGACAATATCTCTTTTGATAGCCGGGCACCATCAGCTTTCTTCACCACATTTGCTTATGCACCCATTTTTCCTCAGCGATCATATCATGGAGGTGTGCACCCAATGATATGATATTTTTGTTCTTTGATGCCTGATAATTGATTCCTTCGGAACCACGTGATCACACAGGCTGGTGCATACCACGCATTTTCTATGGCCTCATACGCATGTTAAAAAGACAAAACAGAAAAAGAAAAAAAGAAAGAAAAAAGTACTAGGCCACCATGGTTTGGAAAAACAACCAAACCAAACCAAATAAAAACCCTGCATATTCTGAAGAATTAAATTTAAACATAGGATAACTGCTTAAATTTCAACTAAATCATTAACTAAATGATTGTCAGAATACTTCACAAAGTGTGGTGGAAGAATATACTATTAAATTTCCAGCCAATATAAAAACACTTAATACTTACCTTTATCCAGACCTCCACCCCTCCATTTCCCCTGAGTCTAATTGAAAAGTATTTATCTGAGCGTCATGAGAACTCTGACACAGGGACCCCTGAGAGCATCATTTCTTGTCCTTCAGGGACAGACTGTTACTGTATGACAGAATATATTCTTGTGTTACAACATAACTTTTGAAATCAAAGATATGAGGATTAGGGGCATAATTATTATTTTTATATTAGAGGTAGATTCCCTAGGGAACTGTGACATTTAGAAGAATCCACATATGACCACAAGCCTTGAAACTCCAGATGCTCCTGCTCTGGGGCTGAGTCCTGTGCTCTGTGGGTCCTGAGCATCCCCTGGAGACCAGTCTCCTCCCTGCAGGGGAAGTTTGTGTCTGGGCTCTCGCTGATTTCCCCTTACTGTATCTCTTGTACAGTAATACATGGACATGTCCTCGACTTTCAGATTATTCATTTGAAAATAGAATTTGTTCTTGGAGTTATCTTTGCAGATGATAAATTGACCCTTCATGGGTCAGTGTAGAATATGTACCACCACCACTAATGGCTGTGACCCACTGCAGGCCCTTTCCTGAAGCCTGGCAGATCCAGTGCATGAAAGAGCCACTGAAGGTGAATCCAGAGTCTGCTCAGGAGAGTTTCAGAAAGCACCAGGCTTTGTTAGTTCACCCCCAGACTCCGCTAGCTGCACCTCACCCTGGACACCTGCAAACACAGAGGCAGTGTGATTAAACAACACACATACAAACAAATGCCCTCACAATTTTACACACACAGAGCAAAGTCTATGATAATTGCCATTTAAAATAGCCAAAATGAAGGCCAAAGTCCTGCCAAAATTCATGATGTTTCCTATAGAATAGCTCCTGGGAACAAATGGAAACAGCAGAGACCCCAGAGACTGGGACTGTCCTCTGAGATCCCCCACATCAGGGACTGTGGCTGGCTTATCAGCAGGCAGAGAGCTGCATTTGCATGTCCCCTGAAATTTGAAGCAGATGAGTAGAGACCATGGGCCAGAGTTCTCCCTCAGACTCAAAGAAACACAAGCACTCTCAAGGGAAAACAGAACTCTTAGTCGGGATTTTTATCAAGCATTGCTTTAATCATTGTATATTATCAATATTTTTGAAAAGTACTTTCTAATTTATAGACCTTATATTACAGACACAACAACCTTTGTGACATAAGAACTCATAATGCATCCTCTCTCATCCCTTTTAAGAGGTGGGTACACATGATGGTAATGGGTGACTCTATTTTCTGTTTCTTGTATTACAAGGGAACATTATTAGGTATTTTTTGTTTTGATTTTTCCTTTCCATGGAATTTCCACATTTCAGTGATGCTCTTTAATTTTGGACCTGAAGTTGATCTTAGAATGTGTACAGAAAACACGAAGAATGAAATCTCCTCTCTGGTTTCTGATTTAGATTTGGGTCCTATTTCTTTGGTCATGATCAGGAAAACTCGATATTGATTACTTAACTTCATCTCCTAAAAGTCACTTTTCATTTAATTGGCTTACTTAATGTGTTCCTTCCACTTCATTTTTGTTCTTATATTTACTCGTATCCTCCCCCACCCCCTGCCCTGCTAACCTATGATATTGCATACTCATTTTTTTCTAGTTCCATTAAATGGAAACTGCGGTCATTAATTCAGTCCAACACAGCCATTCAAGCTATGGAAATTATTAACTACATACACTAGCTATCGATGATACAAATAGTATTTGTATATAAAAAAGGTATTCATGCATACTTACAATGTCATATTTGCATATGTGTCAAACTAGATTGTCTAGCAAATCAAATTCATTGCTACTCATATATGTGTAAAAGAGAACTTTATATCAAGAAGTAATTATGCATCAGTAAGCCATCCCAGTCAGTACAGATCAAATTTATAAGTTCAATATTGGCCCATAGATCTGATATGTCTGAATTCCTCTTTTGAATCACACAGCACATGCAATGATGCTGAATGCAGGATGATCACAGGTGAGTGGAAAGTCCTGTGGATCCAATGGCAGTGGATGCATCTACAGGGCTTTGTCTGCCATCACTGTGGCTCCACATGGCTTGTCAACAAGAAAGTGTGTGTGTGTGTGTGTGTGTGTGTGTGTGTGTGAGAGAGAGAGAGAGAGAGAGAGAGAGAGAGAGAGAGAGAGAGAGAGAGAGAGAGAGATCCACCTCTTCTAATGGCAGAATCAAGAAAACAGTTCCGAGAAGACTCATAAGAAAGCCACATGCACAAGAAGGGATCACCAGGTTTTGATCTGATTGACAGGCTAGAATCTACCCTTTCAGTCTTTTATCAAGTTAACATGAAATTGTGTAACTACCACAGCATAAAATCTACAAATGAATGAGCAGTGCAGTATCTGTGGGGTTTTGTAATAAACCTTCACAGAGAGAGCATTTTGGAGGGAACTGAAACCCTAGATGCTAATAAGATGGTCCTTGCTCTCATGCCTCTTCCATTTCTATGGTCCCAGAATTCTTGCCCCTGTTCTTTCCACAACCCAAGTTATCCCTGTAGACCATTACCACAGGGATGTTTTTGTTTGTCATGATAGTGAGTCCTCTTACACATTAATGGACAGTGTCATTGAGCTCAGATGCAGGGAGAACAGATTTTGGTTCTGGATATTTTTCTGGAGCTTGAGCATCAGCTCCTTAGAAATGGGAGGCTTTTTCCTGCTATTGAAATATATTACTCGCAGCTACTCCAACTTCTTGGGAAGGTTTTGGCAGCTCCAGCCCCAGCAGCATGAAATCTATCAGAGACAGCAAAGCCTACAGAGAGGATCTGTGATGGTTCCTCCCTCTTGGACCCAAATCTTGGACAACTAGGAACAGGGAAAATAATCACTGACGACAAGTAATGGAAGCCTCAGTAAGCCAGCCCATTTTTGGGATCTTGACCCTGCTAGAGAGAAGTAATGGCAAGGCAGAGGAATCTCCACAGGACATTGATGTCCTATGGAAAAAGTCTATGGATCCTAGAGAACCCTGTCTATGGTGAAATGATTTTCACTAGGTTTGAGAATGTACCTGGAAATTGATGAGGTGCTCTGCAGATTAGAAGCCTCTGGAATAAAGAAGAGAAGTTCCCAGTCTTCTCAGAAACTGAAAGTCTGACCCCATCATCTTCTTTGTGCTAACACCAACATCACACTCACTGCCATCAGTGGATTCCGACTCATAGAGACTCTATAAGAAAGTGTATACTATCATGTTGAAAAGCACACTTGGCAAAAGGAACTGTGTTACCAACATGACTCCTGCTAGCAACAAACACAGGACTGCATGACAGTGAAAGGGGTCTGCTTTTCTTGGATCAAGCAAGGACTGAGCCAGAAGATTCCCTAAGGAAATTCTCTGAAAAAAATGGTAGACATGGCTTAAAGGTTTGGAAATGTATACCAACAGGTAAATGTACAGGAGTATGGATGTGAAACATTTTTCACAGGGATGGTCATGAATATGCATTAGGGTGAGATGAAGATTCTTAACAAGACACAGCTCTTTGTCCTTTTTGGGTCCAAATGTCTACTTATTTGACCTTTTTGCTGACTTTTTGTTCCTTGACCAAAATTCTTCTTTTCCATGTGACCTGTGACCCGAAGGTTGGGAATGTCTTGGTGGACATGTTTGCCTGGCCAGTTTGGGTCAGAATAGTCATTTGGTGTAGTGGGATATTTTTTGTGAGGAAAGGGCTCAACAGATACAGGATATCAGGAAGGGAAATACAGAATAATTGCAGGCAATAAATGAGGCACTCCAACATCCAGTGGCAACATCTCATATCCTAAGGAGGGATTCCATGGACAAGCTGTGGAATTTACATTGTGACAAAATGTTAAGCAGCTTGGGAAATAATCTCTAACAGAATGTCCAGTGTTCATCTTATAGTTTACTCCTTAGCTACTATATTCATAACAAATGTAATCTTGCCTCAGGGAATAGTTATCAAAGATAACTTTTTCCCAGAAATGGTACGTCTATTGTTATTTTTTAATCACTTTATTAGGGGCTCATACAACTCTTATAACAATCCATACATACATCAATTGTATAAAGCACATTTGTACATTCATTGCCCTCATCATTCTCAAAATATTTATTCTCCACTTAAGCCCCTGGCATCAGGTCCTCATTTTGTCCTCTCACTTTCCGCTACCCCCTCCCTCATAAACCCTTGATAATTTAGCAATTATTATTTAGTCATATCTTGCCCTGTCCAACGTCTCCCTTCACCCACTTTTCTGTTGTCGATCCCTCAGGGAGGAGGTCACATGTAGATCCTTGTAATCAGTTCCCCCTTTCCAACCCACCCGGCCTCTATTCTCCCAGTAACGCCAATCACACCACTGGTCCTGAAGGGATCATCCTTCGTGGATTCCTTGTGCTTCCAGTTCCTATCCGTACCAGTGTACATCCTCTGGTCAAGCTAGACTTGCAAGGGGTCTCCAGTGGCCTACAAACGGGCTTTGGGTCTCCTCTCTGTACTGCCCGCCTCATTTACTATGGTAAAATTTTTTGTTCTGATGATGCCTGATCCCTGATCCCTTTGACACCTCGTGATCATACAGCCTGGTGTGCTTCTTCCACGTGGGCTTTGTTGCTTCTGCACTAGATGGCCGCTTATTTACCTTCAAGCCTTTAAGACCCCAGACGCTTTATCTTTCGATAGCTGGACATTATCAGCTTTCTTCACCACATTTGCTTATTCACCCACTTTGTCTTCAGCGGTTGTGTTGTGAAGGTGAGCATCATAGAATGCCAATTTAGTAGAAGAAAGTATTCTTGCATTAAGGGAGTACTTGCGTGAAGGCCCAATGTCCTTCTGCTTCCTTAATACTAAACCTATAAATATATGCACATAGATATATTTCTTCATCCTCATACATAAATATATTTGCATATATATTGTTTGTTTTCTTTCTTTTTTAGGAATTTGGCAGTGATTGGTAGACATATATGGGCAAGAAATGTATATATTACTTGCCTTTTTTTACGCCTTCCAAAGATCAAACTGGAGCTTCACTCAAAAATTAAAGAGTTGATATTGAAGGAACAAAACAATCCAGGAATGGACAATAATAATTGTAAAGATTCACAAAGTCCCACCGTAAAAATGAATTTTCAGAGTTTAAATGCAGAAGGATCCCAAAACTTAAAAGAATGTTCCATTCCCTTGATCTTTACTACGTTTGGCTCAAATGGACAAGGCAATATCAAGGACACTATATAAAGATCGAGTCATGTAACAATTTGTATTTGCTTTGCTTTGACTTTAGATATTGGGAGAGAGACTGAATGCTCTTCCTGGCAGCTTGTTGTGGGAGTAGCTATGCTGACTTTTACTCATATTTTCTACACTTTCAACTAACTGTGTTGAAACTAAAAAATAAAATTGTTGATCACATGACAGAATTTTGCAAGATCAACCCCTTCTATACAAATACCTTTTAGAGGGGTAGTTCAAACCTGCCTGATAAAGCCACTTTGGGTCACAATCAACTATATGACAGCGAGAGTTTTCATGTTGCAATGTAGAAGATACTAGTACACCCCCTACAATTGTAAACATGGTTTCCATTGAATCTGTTTGAGAGCTGTGGGAACAAAACCAACTCAAGACTCCGGAGAAAGCCCCACCTTTGCTCAGCTCTGAAGCTGCTCCTGGATCCTGTGCTTGTTGTTTGTCCTCAGTGCCCCCTGTTGGTCAGTAGGCCCCATGAAGTCCAGCCCCAGAGCTGCCCTTTGAGGGTCACAATGACTGCCCTGTCTATGTCCACCTTCACTGAAATATATAGATGGGTTCTCAGTGCTCACAGAGGTCAGGGGTAGGGAGAACTGTTTCCTGCAAGGATCAAGGTCAATACTACAGTGATTTACAGTAGGAGATCCCTGTACACCTTGGCCTCTCCCTGGCTGCTGCCTGAATCCAATCAATCAAAAATACACTCTCCCTGACACAGACTTCATGATAAAACCAGGTTTTTAAGGGAAAGAGGGACATAGACATTTCTGAACTATGGTCGTACTGGCTCAAGAGGCTTTGGAGTCTCCTCCCAAGGAGGCCACTTTTAACCAGTCGTTTTCTTATGAGTATAACTGGCTGGTATAAGGTCTGGAACCCATGAGTAGTTTGCGAATGCCACAGCATTAACTCTCCACCAGGAGATTTCTATAGAACTATTTCCCACACCAAGTTGAATGCAGGCAAGTGAATGAAGCTAGAAAGCAAGCAAAGAGCATGGCTACTTATTAGAAAGAAGGAAAGAAGGTCTAATAATATTGGGAATGGTCGTGGTGAGGCCAGGAAATTTGAGCTGAGAATTTTCTTAAATTTTGACAATGCACCTGCTCATTCTTCAAGGGCATCAAGGACTGAACTCTGAGAATTTCATGAAGAAACTGTACTTCATCTGCTCTATAGCCCTACGGTTAATCATATGTTACACAGTGGGCCACTTAAGAGAAACCCAATCCAGTAAGAGGCATCAGTGCCCACATGTAGGGAGATGTCTCCCTGTCATGTCAGTGGCCTGTGACATGAACTCATGTTCTCACACTCTAGGAGATAGCAGACTGTGTCCTCTGGTGCTGGACTGAGAGATGCCTCTGAGACTCCTGCTCTGCAGCTGCATCAGGCTGAGGGTTTCTGCCCCTCTCAGGAAGGGGTTTATCTCACTGTGTATCTTGCACAGTAATACATGGCTGTGTCTGAGTTCTTCAGGCTGCTCCACTGCAGGTACGTGGTGCTGATGGAGTTGTCTGTGGAGATGGTGACTTTTCCTTGGAAGGATGGGTTGTACCTGGTATCAGAGTCACCAGGATAAATCATTCCTATCCATTCCAAGCCCTTTCCAGGTGTCTGACTAATCCAGCTGATCCAGCTTCCAGTAAAGCTGTACCCAGATGCCTTACAGGAGATCCTCAAAGACTCCCCAGGCCTCTTCACCTCTGCCCCAGACTGCACCAGGTGCACCTAAGCACGCACACCTGTGGAGATAGGATTTAGAGATCAGAGATTCCCTCTTCACATACACACCCACCCCTCCATTCATCTCAAACCTTGTGGCGATCCTGACCTGGGAGAAGAGCAATGAGGAGAGCTAGGGTGGTAGACCCCATCTTGCAAGGAGGATGGGAAGGAATCACACTGTGGTCTCCAGCTGGGTGATGAGAAACCTTCCCCTGTGGAGGTAGCCTGTGGGTCTAAAATGGATGTCTTCACTTTGCATATTTCTGCCCTGCCCTCCATGTCACACTCCTCCAGCCTTATAACCCTGGGAACCCAAGGCAGGGGGAGGTGCGGGTCCTGGGACTGCTGGGAGGGACAGAACCTGATCCTAGTTACATCCTGCAACAGAGAAAGAGCCAGACAGAGAGAGAGAGAGAGAGAGAAGACGTGCACTAGCACTAGCACCTCTCCCCTGCAGAGCACTGAAAGGTGTCTCTCCACTCAGTGCATCTCTCAATCCACACCTGGGAGGAGTGGTTTCAAACCCAGTGTGAATCTGCAGCCCAAGGAGCCTGGGGCCTCACAGACGGTTCCTCCTTACTGTCTGCAGGGAATTATGTCCAGGATAGAAGGTACCTCTGTCTCCTTAGTGAAGACTTTGCAGAATCTGATCTCCCAAATGGCCCCTCCTCAGTAGACTCTCAAGTGCCTCCTAGCGCCCATGTCTGCCTTGTACTTCCTGCTGCCTGAGGAGAGGAAACAAATCTCAGGGAAGGAATGTCAGCTTTACTCGGAGTGTCAGACAAATCTGAGCAGATTAAAGACAAAGATGAGTGTGTCACTCTGAATACTCATGGTCAACCTGGCCCTTGTCACCGTCTCTCTGACAGTGTAGCTCTGTTCAGAAGAGAAGTTAAAAGTCCAACATGGGGAACATTTCACTTTCATCAATTTTATAATCTGTCCCTAAACATTTCTCTGATCAAACTAAAGAAAATAATCAGTGAGTTAACTTTTTCTCTCTCTGAGGAGGAGCCTTGGGGTTCGGGGAACACCAAGAACCACTGACATAACAGCCCACAAAGACAATATCCTATGTCTGGGTTTTGAGAGTAGTGACTGGGGACATTAAACCACATGAAGTGCAGCTAATTGGCTCTCCCTTTCCAGAGTGATGATCATTGAAGACACATGGAACCATTTGTCCAATGCTGTAATGATCATGGATACAAGTCCCCTGAACACTAAGACCAGAAGAAATAGATGATGCCTTGCTATCAGTACTCACTTATTTGGAAAAGATAGCATTAGAAGGTCTTGGGTAGAGTGGGACAAAAAGTTAAATAATACACATACACACAAAGAAAAGAAAAATACAAAGACTAGGCTTCCTGGTGGGTAGACTTGTGGAAGTCCTGAGAATATGGCTGTCAGTGTCGCTTAAGGTCTGGGACTGAACTCAACCCTTGGAAAAACTTCCAGCCAAATAATTGACAAGCCTACAAGGGTGTAATGGTCCTGGGGAGATACAATGACCTTAGAACAATCAAACTTTTAAGTTTACAAAGGCAACATTTATCCAGGGAAAAATTCAGAATGTTTGGAAAGAAAAGGTAATTGTAACAGGAGTTAGTGTGTATTTCATTTCAGTCAATGGAATGAAACAAAGTGAATGAATTTTTGAATGAACACTAATCTCAGTATACCTTCATGCAATCCACAAGAAAAAATAAAGAGAAAATAAAATTAAAACATTTCCCCTCAGTTCTCTCCTGATGAGGAGAGAGCACCCCAGGTTGTGGTTTATGTACTTGGAGTCTCCCAAGAAACAAACAAGGACCCAGAGAATGTGTCCTACTTCCATGCCTCATTCTCCTCCCTCTGTTCTCTGGAGTTGACGGTCATGCTAAAAACATCTAAATCTTGGTTCTCAGAGGCAGGAAGAGGGCTAAAGACCACGAAAAAGGGAAAAATGAGATAGGGGAGGCCCCAGTTATGCTAGGAAACCTGTATCTTCCTCATCACACACTGAGTCTTGAATCACGATCATGTGCCTCTTTGGCCTGAGGGCCTGTGCCATACATCCCAACCTTCCCTTCATGGTGCTTACAATCTGGTCTCACATAGATTTCCTTACCTACATTTATCTGTATCACCACACGCATCAAATAAGTGATATATTCCCATTGTGGGGACCCAGTTTCTTAAGAAAATATCTTGAAGAGTGAGTCATTGTTTTATAACATCCATGTACAACACCTTACTCCTTATGACACACCTCATGTTGTAGTTTGTGCATTTAGTCTTCAATTTATCTCAAGATAGAAAAAAGTGTTATCAGAACACCCTCTGCCTGAACTCAGCCCAAATCCCTGAACCTGAATACACAATGACACTGGAGTCTGTTGATCGAGTTTCTGTATCTCCCTCTCCCATCCTTCTATACATTTCCATTCTCTGCTCTATATCTATCTATCATAAATCTATTAATTGGTCTACCAGTCTACTGAACTATTCATTTAGTTATCATCTATGTTCTCTGTATATACTGTCCATATCTTGTATCTGTCATCTATCTGTATTTATCTATCTATGTTCCTTTCCTTTTTCCATCTATTTCATGCTTAACTTTATTTCTGAAATAAACCTCGGCTTAATGGGAGCATATATCTTTTGTTCTTGGTGAAGTATATGTTGGTCATTGATTCTAGTTTACTAGACCAATTTATTTGTTTACTTATTTGATTCTTGATGTCCTTATGGATCTTTTATTTCAATGTTAAGTCCATCATTGAACATGTTGAATTGAAATACTCCATTATTTGGTTGCGTTATGCTGTTATCTATTTATTGCATTTAAAATATTAGCCAGAACTTTTGTTCTTAGTGCTGTAATGGAACTATTTACACAGATTGATGAACAAAGCTTACACACCAAGGTATTTTTATCCTCCTCTCTTGAGGGGTGATTTCATTTCACAGGAACATTATGCTAATTCCAGGAAGTAATTGTCTTTGTTTCTCATCTCCAAATGCGAAACAAGTAAATAAAGGATTCTGTGAAATATTCAGAGCCCCTGCCTCGGTGAGCACAGCTGCCATCCCCCCAGGCTTTCTGACTCTCTCAGGATGTGGATTTCACAGCGCCTGTCTCACACAGTCATAGGTGGCAGTGTCCTTGGACTTCAGGCTGCTAATCCATAGATAAGTTGTGCTGTGGGGGCATCCAAGGAGAAGACAGAGCCCTGTGTGAATCCCTGGACATATGTTGACTACCCAGTGTGGGTGTTGATCCAGTCCATCCACTGAAAGCCTCTTCTGGGTGTTTGTCAAACCCTATTCATTCCATCGCTGGTGAAGGGGCTCCCAGAAGTCCTACAAGACACCTTCACCAAATTCCCAGCTTTTTCACCTCAGCCCCAGACTTCACTAACTGCATCTGGGCATGCACACCTGTGAGGACATAAATCAGAAGGTGAGGGCTCTGGAGCTGCCACAGTGTTCTCTCCAGTCCCATGTCTTTTCTTACCCAGGGCGGCTGCCAATAGGAAAATGAAGCTCCACAGTCACCCCTTCATGAGTGCACTTTGTTGTCAGTTGTTTGGGAGAAACTTATGTGGCAATATCTTTGCTTAATGCTTCCGCAGGGGAATTGCTTCAGCCTTCAACTCTATAGAGCCCTCATATGTTCATAAAATTCACATTCATGAATGTATTCCTGGTCTAAATCAGTGATAAATAATAAGAAGCCTCGATAACTCTAGAGCAGCAGTTCTCAACCTTCCTAATGCCACGACCCTTTAATACACTTCCTCATATTGCGGTGACCTCCCAACCATGAAATTATTTTTCATTGATACTTCATGACTATAATTTTGCTGCTTTTGTAAATCATATTACCCCTGTGAAAGGGTTGTTCTACCCCCAAAGGGGTTTTGACCCCGTTGAGACTGCTGCTGTAGAGCATCACACATAGTGATAGCTGAGCTGCTCTTCTCAAGGGCATTCTGGAATCCTGATGCTAATTGTGGAATATCTCACCAAGTGAGCTCACAGCTGGTCATGACTGGTACAGACGTATCCACTTATACAAGTCTCTTATAATTTCACTCACTTCACAGGTAAGGGGTGACAAAATCAACTTCTAAAACACTAACACTGACTATTCAAGGGGGTTGTTTTAGGTGAAGTTGATTAGAAAAACAAACCCAGAGAGTTTGAGAGAGAGCTTTATATCAAAGAGCAATTGTACGTTGAGAAAACATCCAAGCCCAGTCCAGATCAAGTCCATAAGCTTGATATTAGGCCATATGTCCAATACTAGTCCGCACATTTCTCTCGACTCACTGAGTATTCAGTGATGATGAGTGCAGGAAGATCACAGTCTAGTGGCTGGAAAGTCTTGTGGATCCAATATCAGTGGAAGCCTCTTGGTGCTGGGGTGTGTTTCCACGTGGTTCCTCCAGCTTTCTGCATGGGCCTCCCCACAGAGAGGTGAAGCACAGACAAGGTGTGTCCCACCTCCCAACAGAGAGGAAATTCCCGAAATCCTCATGAGAAGGCCACACCACAAGTAAGCATCTTCAGGCTGTGAGCTGATTGACAGGCTACACTCCACCCCTACACTTATTTATCAAGTTAACATGAAATTATGTAACTGCCACCACGGCTATTCCTCTGGTCTGTGAAGTGTAGTGGTTTCTCACAGACTCCTGGGGTTGGGAGAGTCTTACTCATTTTACTATATCCTCCTCTCTCTTACTTTTAATATAATGAGTGTGTATTCATAAATAGTCACCTATATTTTCCATTAACGTAGCTTTTCTTACTCGTTTAAAAGAATTGAAACAAAAGTATTTTAGCAGGCATAAATATGCTTATTTCCACTACTCACATAAAAACCAATCTACAAGAACAAAAAAAATCATAGTGAATGGGGGGGTGGGAATGCGGAATGGAGACTCAAAGCCCGTTTGTAGGCCACTGGATATCCCCTTACAGAAGAGTCTCGGGGAGGACATGAGCCAGTGAGGGTGTGATGTAGCAATGCTGAAACATACAAGTTTCCTCTAGTTGCTAAATGCTTCCTCCTCCCCCACTATCATGATGCCAATTCTACCATACAAATCTGGGTAGACCAGAGGATGTCCACTGGTACAGATAGGAACTGGAAACGCAGAGAATTCAGGGGGATGATCCCTTCAGGATCAGTGGTGTGAGTGGCGACACTGGGAAGGAGGAGGGAGGGTGGGTTGGAAAGGGGGAACCGATTTCAAGGATCTACATGTGACCTCCTTCTTGGGAGACAGACAATAGAAAAGTGGGTGAAGCGAGACTTCAGACAGTGCAAGATATCCCACAATAATAATGTATAAATTATCAAGGGTTTATGAGGGAGGTAGAGTGGGAAGGGAGGGGGAAAATGAGGAGCTAATTCCAGGGGCTTAAATATAATCCAACCATCTATGTATATGCTAAGAGAAAAATATAAGACCAGGTTATCTTCATAAAAATCTATCAAGAATCTATCAGGCCGAGAATGCCTCCTTCATTTTCTAAAACTACAGTGATAACAAAGGATCACGGAACCCATTGACAATATTGTGCAGATGTTTCAAGCCCAGAGGGGGAGCCCCCACATGAAGTCCAGCAAAACAAGAGATTGTACATCATTTTCAAAGGAGGATTTTTCTTCAATTAGAACATCCAATGGTCATGCTGAACTTTCTTTGAACTGAACAATAGTTAATACAAATTCCGGGCAACATACTCCCTCTCTCTCCTTACTTCAAGACTATATAAGTAGTCTTCAAAAAGTTAATGGGAAAATAATCCATTGTCGTTTAATTACATTTCTCCATGAACTTTTTGAAACCACTTTTTCCCCCTCCTTTCATAGACTGACATTCCTTCTCTCTCCCCTGGCATAATCTGGATTTTCTCTCACACAGGTGTTTCCCCCGGAAAATCTGCACAGATTTTCCCTGACTTGCTTTCTGCATCTTATAGGATAGAAATTAACACATGCTCTTTAACAGAGGGATTGATAATGTGGCCGTGCTCCTTTGGAGATACAAATGATAAAGCGTGGATCATAAGTTGCTCAAGTTTAAAGAAAAGAAGGAAAGAAAGAAAATAGAAAAGGACAAATAAGGGTTCAGACCATTGTTTGATTTGACCCGCTTCTGCAGGAAGGAGAAGTCAGACGTGAACCTTATTATGCTTTTATATGTCACTGTCCATACATTACCCAATCAGTAGTCTATAATTCAAAACTCAGAGTTTTTGAATTAGAGAATTGTACTGTAGTCTTTGCCATGAGTCTATTATTGCAGAATCAAATCACAGGTCTTTCCTGAAGGCATCTCTTTGTTGGTTTGAAAAGTCAGTGTTCAAACACTTGAATTTATGGCCCCCCTTTACCCGCTCTGACTCAAGTCACATAGACAATTCTACAGGGTTTTCTCAGCGGTTCATCAGAACTCTCACTCTGTGATGCCAGAAAAACAGTTTTCATTCTGTTAATGGACTGCTTTTCCTGCAAGTGAAGCTACTTACTTGTTATTCAATGCAACTTATGAATTCATACATAGCAGGGGTGGACACAGAATAATTCATCGAGAGAAATCCCCCGGGAAAAGTAAGAGATGGAAAAGAATCTCAAAACCACAACAGGAAACCCACCCTGACAGTCAACCAGCACTGACATCAGACGCTGGTTCCTGTGCTCACTTGATCCTGAGTGCCTCCTTCAACAGCACAGTCCTCTCCCTGCAGGGAGGTTTGTGCCTGGACTCACATGGACTCCCCCGCACTTTCAGTTCATCCTGCTTCTAGATATGGCCAATCAGCTCTTCATGAGCATAGGTCTTTGTGCCACCATCAGGTTAAATTGTGCAACCCACTGAAAGCCCTCCCCTGGAAACTGACACACATTGGACACACCAGTTGTTACTAGTACAGAGCCTGAAGAGGAGAATTCCAGAGCCCACTGAAAGCCCTCCCCTGGAAACTGACACACATTGGACACACCAGTTGTTACTAGTACAGAGCCTGAAGAGGAGAATTCCAGAGCCCACCAAGGCTTACTCAAGTCTCCCCTAGATTGCATCACAGTTGGTATTTACATATAGGGGAGGAAAATAAAACTAAATAAAATAAGAATCAAATCAACAAACTCAATAACCCCCTACCTATTGTTGTGTTAATTCTGACTCATAGTGTCCCTGAAAGAGAGAGTAGACATCCTTATGGTCTTGAGACTGTAAGTCTTTAAGCCAGAAATCAGCTTCATCTGCCTTCCTCATAGTAGCTGATGTGATTAAACCACTCATTCTGCTATCAGTAGATGAGATGAGCAAAATTAGATGGGACTAACTATCTCTAAAAAATATCCTAATAAGGGCAAAGGAGAGAGATCAATATGGGAGGGAAGAATGTACAGGGGAAATCAATGTCTTTGACTTCTGTGGAGAGTAGCAAGAAATAATAACAGTAACATGGTAAGAATATATACAATTAATGTCCCTGAAAAGTCTTTGAGGAAAATGTCAAATGGGAATGTAATTTGCTGAGATAACTAACTCCAAAAACGAACTGAAAATTTATCTTTGAAAAGAACTAAAGAGAGAAGAGTGACCCGGTCTTCAGGAAATGTAATGAAAGTCCTAAGCAAACAAGAGCAGGATATTGTTTGGAAACAAAATTTGAAATTATTTCCCATGAGAATGCCTCTAATGAGGAAACATTTCTTTCAATATCATCCTAAAGAAAAGGCATCCTGTATATCTATGTATCTTACTAGAAAATATGGACATGTTTGCATATATAAACATATAACAGCAGAATCAAATCTAAGAAGGTAATTCCATTCCAACACAATGAGCATAATGAGACAAGGCAGAAACATTGCGTGTAAATTCTACCACCTGGTTTGTACATAAGACAGAGTTCTAAGTGCTAGTCCAAGCCAAGTACAACCAGAAAAAAGTACAAATGTTTGTCTATGAGAACAAAAGTCATACTCTAGGGTGATTTTGTATTGAGGTAACCTGGTCAATTTACTGGACATCGGCTGAGTTAGACTGACATTTGAGAAAGTTTTTCCTACCCCTCATTTTTGGTTTCTTCTCTCAGGGTAAGATTTGTGTCTTAGCTGACTGATCCTCCAGCCTCCTTGGTATTCTCTGCACTTTATTACAAACATTTCCCCAATGAAGTGTATTCACTTAATAAATCTTGGTCTTTGCATCATGAGGCTGAGATGAGCATATATATATATATATATAATTATTGAGCATATGAACACATTTTCATTAGCAATTAAGTTAACACACTCACATTAGCAATTAAGTTATACAGATTTCTCTAGAGAAACAAAAGAATAATGCTAATCATTATATATTAATATATTATATATATATTAGAGAGAGATAACAAAAGAAATAAACAATCTACCAAGCCGTACAAATGGCTCAGTGCAACTCACCCCCATGAGACAGCTGTGAGACACAGGCAGTCCTTCAAATCTTGCAGGCCACCAGGTAGTCCTCTGTAGAACAATTCAGGCTATCTGGGCACAGGCAGCCAACAGCAAGACAGGTCACCAACAGTCAGCCAGATGACAGGGTCAACAGTGCCCAGCTTTAAGAGATGTAAATTACAATAGCATGGTGAAGCAGGTCTTGAAGGTACCTCAAATTACAGTGACACAGTCCACAGGTTAGGTGTCCCACAAGTAGTGTAGCTTTCAAATTGGGGCACAGAACAAGCAAGGCAGCTGCACACTGGCCTGATGATCAAAGAGCAAGAGACAAGAAAGGCGAGGCTCAGCGATCCATTTATCTCTCCATCCTTTAATTAATCCACATGTGCTTATTGGTCAGGTTGTCACAATAAACTGACTACCCTGAAAAGTGTAGGCCGATGAAACTATGATTATTTGCTGCCATGTGACGAGATCAGGTACAGTATCTAAAATTGAACATATGCAAGCATGTTTTCATAAATGAGACATTCAATTTCATAAGCTTGATAATGTATCATTGAAGACAGTCATTGTGGTGGTTTAACCTGATTAAACTTGTTGACAGGGATGGTAGAAAGGCTTTACTCAGTTGAACATTATTTTACTCATTGTAATATTCTATTCATTATATGTGCAAAAATATGCTCATATTTTATAGCCAAAGAATGTGAGGATAAAAAGCTACCCACAGATTTTCTTAATTCCAGTAAACACACACTTGTGAAAATATTATCCAGGAATCAATCTTATTTAAAAATTGACTCAAAACACTCTTTGAACATGCCAATAATATTGATACAACTAAAATATTTTATCTCTAATTTGGAAAGTTTTATTTTAATGTGGAAACTGTACAGGTGAAAATGTATGTTTTTAAAAAAAGAAAATGTGTGTTTTATTGAAAAAGTGCAATTCACTGGATTTTAGAGGGGAAAACCCCATAATATTTACACGTTACTTACTTATTTTATAACCTATAAATAAACATACACATTTTCCCAGCGAAAAATTTCAGATGATCCCTATAACACTGTCAATCAGGTTTTATGCCAATAACTGTGAGTACAAAATAACCTACCATCTGTTGTGAATCCACTGCATTGAAATATCTTCAAATGAGAAATGCACTAAAAAGATATAATTAAGCCAACACAACTTTTGTAATTAGTCAATTGGTTTTTTCTTTTTTAAAAATCATTTTATAGGGGCTCATACAACTCTTATCACAATCCATACATCAATTGTACAAAGCACATTTTTACATTCATTGCCCTCATCATTCTCAAAATATTTGCTCTCCACTTAAGTCCCTGGAATCAGCTCCTCATTTTTACCCCTCCCTCCCCACATCCTCCTCCATCATGAACATTTGACAATTAATAAATTATTATTTTGTCATATCTTACACTATCTCTCCTCACCCACTTTTCTGTTGGCCATACCCCAGGGAGGAGGTTATATGTAGATCCCTGTAATCAGCTCCCCATTTCCACCCGACCCTTCCTACACCCTCCGAGTATTACCACTCTCACCACTGGTCCTGAAGGGATCATCCATCCTGGATTCCCTGTTTCCTTTTCCTATCTGTACCAGTGTACATTTCTCTGGTCTAGAAAGAGAATTGGGAACATGATAGCGGTGGTGGTGGTGGTGGTGGTGGTGAAGCATTTAGGAACTAGAGGAAAGTTGTATGTTCCATCATTGCTACCTACACCCTGACTGGTTCATCTCCTCCCCATGACCCTTCCATAAGGGGATGGCAAGTTGTTTACAAATGGGCTTTGGGTCCCCACTCCACACTTTCCTTCATTCACAATGACATGATGCTTTGTTCTTTGATGCCTGATAACTGATCCTTTTGGCACCTCGTGATCACACAGGCTGGTTTGCTTCTTCCATGTGGGCTTGGTTGCTTCTGAGCTAGATGGCCACTTGTTTACCTTCAAGCCTTTAAGACCCCAGTCAATTGGTTTTCATTGGTCATTATTTTCTGCCACAATGCTATAGTGCCCTCTGAATACTCATAAATAAAAAATGTGATGCTTTAAACTGTTCATATCTGGAGAGAAAACATATTTAAACCATAAAGGATGATCATGGTTGTTCATTGAAAAATGAAGTTAACCAAAGAGGTAATTTACTAATGAACAAACCTAGTCTGATAATTGAGATGAAGAGAAAAAGCGTCATCAAGTATTACATTTTCTAATGGAGCAAATATAAAGAACACAATGGCAGGATGTGGTCTGTAGGTGGGCACTCATTTGATGTTAAATATTATCAATTGTATCTTATTTTCCTACAGGTTCCCCATTCTGCTTACCTTAAGTTCTTGCTTGCTACCATTTTAATTAATGTTTGCCTGAGTGTGTGTGTATGCGCGCGCGTGTGAGCAAAATGTTCCTGGGGCTCCCAAGCAGTAGCCAAGAATGACTTCCTGCAGCAACTTAGACCAATCTCCCCAGAGTCTAATCTACCTTCAGCTAGACTAACCCAAGGATGGCTATTCCATTCCATTATGTTGATTTACTAATTATACTGAAGTTATTACAGGTGATTGTGATTTAACTTGTCTCTGCCTTCCCTTCTTTATTTCCCAGCTCACTTTCAGGACCCAGGTGAGGTGGATAATTCAAGGTGCTGAAATTGGGGTGGATCAATCTCAGATC
Source organism: Tenrec ecaudatus (assembly GCF_050624435.1). NCBI lineage: Eukaryota > Metazoa > Chordata > Mammalia > Afrosoricida > Tenrecidae > Tenrec > Tenrec ecaudatus. The sequence goes on along the minus strand of NC_134546.1, from coordinate 67,330,042 downwards.
AGGCTGTGCTGTGTGGAAAGACAGTGGATCATTCGTGCTTGGATGTTTTGTGCGTCCTAAAGGTAAGAGGCCTTGGAACCTGGGCAGGGGGACCTATCTTAAGACAGGTACTCTCCACCAGTAGACATGTAAGACAGGCTCAGGGAGGAACATTCTGGTTTGCGTATGGTAGTCCCTGGGGTTGAACTCAAAGGTATTAATTTCCAGGCCAGCATCAGAGAGTGCTTGGTCTGCTGTTGTTCTCATGAGTACCTCTTCGAGGACTTATGTCTTCATGAGTGGAGAGCCCCAGCATTGCTCTGACAACGAGTACCTGGTACTGGACACACAGGGTGTCCCTGGAATTGACACCTTTCCCGCTTGAGGGTCAGGTTAGACCTCCTACTTGCAGTGTGTCTTGTGAGCTTATGATATTAGCTCACGGGAATCTCCAAGAGACATGGAGATTTTTAGGGTTGTCAGCGCTCACTATCAAAGCGAGTGCAAATTCTTCCTCTGAGTCTCTTTTCCTAGGTCTGAGAGAAAGACCAAGGTCAATTTTGAAAAGTGGAGTCACGGATTCCAATGTAAGCACCTTTAATTTGCTACCTCCTCCATCTCTGGTGATGTGAGTGTCCCCTGGGAATGAGGAGAACAAGGGGGTCGATGACAGAATAACCAGTAATTTGTTTTATTTAGCATGGGTTTCGCCCTATCCTCCAGGGATAAACCAGGTTAAATAGTTATCTACAAATTAGTGCGTAAGTACTATTCAACCCTCAGGCATCTCGCTTACTGGGTAACATCCCTGCATATGTCTAACAGCAGAAAAAGGCTCCTTGAGGCCAGCACACAGTAGATCAGAGATCAGCAAGAGACCTGTGATAGCCCTTGATCATGATGTTGTTTGTCATATTTAAACTTTATATAACACTTCTTTTCTTTTCTAAGTTCCTTGAACCAGATGTAAATGACTTAAAATTAACTGAAAATATTTTTGTGATTCTTAATTTTGCCTGCCAACATACCCAATTTCTTCTCACTTGTGTAAAATCTGAGACAGAAGACAGCTCCATACACATAATTAGCAACATGAGTTTTTGATGTATTAAATTTAAGGTTCTGTTTAGACTTGTAGTGTGTTAGACTCAGTCTGTATTTAAGATTAGAACCTGAATCCTGGGATTAATCAGTGTTCCAGGTTCAAGAACAATTGCCAAGGAATAGAAATAGGAATTAAGTGTCATGAGTCAGATGTTAGTGGACATGTTAAAGGGCTTTATGTTTTGAAGCTTTAATGCCTACCAGATTGTGTTTGGAGTTGATTAGGTGCTTATTTGTTACAGTATAAGGATGTAGAACTAAGGTGTAAAGATTCTTGTTTTGGGGGTTGGGTCTCTGAATTTGAGATTTAGGGTCATGAAGTTAGCTTTAAGGTTATAAAATATATTCAACCCTTTGAGCTGATTTTAAAATTGGGATAAATGCATTGCAGGACAAGAGAGTATGGTGCTAGGATTGGTTAAGCGTGCATTGAAGGAGTGCTTGAGTAGAGGTCCAAGGTCCTTCTGCCACCTTAATAATAAACCTATAAATATAGGCACATAGATCTATTTCCCCATCCTCATATATATATTTGCATGCACATGTCTTTATCTAGACCTCTATACATACCCTTTGCCTCCTAACTCTTTCCTCTATTTCCCTTGACTTTCTTCCTGCCCCACTATCATGCTGTGTCCCCACCTGGGTTAAAGCTATACCTCTTCGTTACGTTATCTTACCCTTGATCATTCCCTACCAGGCCTGCCACTTCCACATCACCACCAATTTGGATCCCATGTTGTTCCTTTGTCCCTGGGTTTGTTAACATTACTTGCTTACCCCCCACATCCCCCTATCCCAAGTCGCCCCAGACCTGTCAGTCCCGTTGTTTTTCCTCCAGATAGGTCATCCAGCCTATCTTATTTAGGCATATCTGTGGAGATAATAACATGCACAAAAACAAGACAGAGGAAAACAAAGCAACAGTATGCAACAAAACAACAAACCAAAAAAAAAACCAAAAAAAAAAAAAAAACCACTGACAAAGAACAAAAACAAAACACATCAAGAAAGTAAAGCTTGTAGTTAGTTCAAGGATCGTTTGTTGGCCTTTAGGAGTGTTTTCCAGTCCAGTCTGTTGGGGCACCCCACCCTGACCCCAAAGTCCACTTTCAGCATTCCCTGGGGACGTTGGCACTCCATTACCTTGCTGTTCCGCTGCACTCCCCAAGTGCTTTGCCTCGGTGTGGTGGGATCAGAGCAGGTGCAATTTGCACACTATGTCTCCGGTGCTGTCCCCTGTCTCATAGTGGGGCCAGCCATGTTGTCCTCTCTCTGGACTGGCTGCTCTAATCAGGAACATCCTCACGGCCTGGTGAGCCAGGCTGTGTTCCACTCTCTCCTCCTGCCCCTTCATCTGCTCCCGTATGCTCTGATCAGATATGTCCATCTCCCAGAGCTGCAGACTCCCGGAGCTGCAGAATCCCGGAGCTGCAGAATTGTCCTTTGAAACAAATTCTTCTCGGGGGAGGGGCAGGAATCCACTCAATATTTGGTACTGAGGACAGCCTCCCAGACCTCTCCACTGGTTCCCTACTCCACGACGGAATGTGCATTCACACCTTGAGGCGCTGGGTTGAAGTCTGATCCCTCTTTCCCTGTGGAGATATATACGATACCCTCCCCTTGGATGGGTTAGTGCCCCATGCCCCCGCTCCCCTTTCCTTCCTTATATTCATCCTTTTTTTTTTCATTTTCCCACCTCCTCCCCAGTTGTCTACCATGTGCATCCCTGGATTTGATCTGGTCTCTGCCATACTACACAGTCCTCACCCCAAAACAGTTTGTATACAGTAGCTTTTTCCTATGCCCCTTCTGCAATATTTTTTTAATACTTACCTCAGCGGGCTTATGTTGTACTTGTTCTTTTGTGCCTGACTTACTTAGCTTAGCACAATTTCCTCCAGTTCTCCCCATGCCGGTACGTGCTTCATACATTCATCACTGCTTTTTAGTGATGCCTAGTACTCCATTGTATGTATATACCACAGTTTTTTAATTCAATCGTCAGTTGATGGAAATTTGGTTTGCTTCCAGCTCCTTGCAATTGTGAACTGTGCCGCAATGAACATTGGAGCACAGATGTCTGGCCTTGGTTTGTTTCTTGCCTCTTCTGGGTATATGCCCAGTAGGGGATTGCTGGGTCATATGCTAACTATTTCCACTGTTTTAGATATCGCCAGATTGACTTCCAGAGTGGTTGTACATGCGTACATGTCCACCAGCAGTGGATGAGAGTTCCTGTCTCCGTACAGTCCCTCCAACACTTGTTGATTTCTGATTTTTTGAATTGGGCTACCATTGAGGGTGTCAGGTGGTACCTCATTGTTGTTTTACTTTGCATATCTCTTATGGCTAAAGACCGGGAACATTTTCTCATATGTTTGTTGGCCATTCAGATTTCTTCCCCTGGGAAACCTCTGTTCAAGTCCTTTGCCCACCTCTCAAGTGGGCTATTATGTTTTTTCCTTTTTTCTTTTTGGAAGCTAGCAGAGTATTGTAGATTTTAGTAATAAGGCCTTTGTCTGATGTGTCATTGCTAAAGATGTTTTCCCAGTCTGTGGACTCTCTTATTACTCTCTTGGTGAATTCTTTTGATGTACACAAGTGTTTTATCTTCAGTATATCCCATTTGTCAATGTGTGCCTCCTCTGTGTATGTGCCCTTCCCTATTTCTGATAGCCTGTGTATTCCCTGTGCTAAAGTTCTCAAGTTGGTCCCAATTCCCTCATTGATGGCCCTAGTAGTTTGGGGTTTAACTTCAAGGTCTGTGATCCAGCTTGAGTTTATTCTTTTGCATGGAGTGAGATATGGTTCTTGCTTCATTTTTCTGCAGGTAAATATCCATTTTTTCCAGCACTGCTTGTTAAAGAGGGCATCTGCTTTCCATTTGATATTTTTGGAGCCCTTATCAAAGATCAGCTGTCTGTATGCTGATGACTTTATTTCTGGGTTTTCAGTTCTTTTCCATTGGTCTGAGTATCTGTCATTGTACCAATACCATGCAGTTTTGAGAACTGTGGCTGTACAGTATGTGCTAAAGCCAGGTAAAACTAGCCCTCCCATGGTTTCCTTTTTCTTGAGGAGTTCTCTGCTAATTCTGGGCTTCTTCCCTCTCCATATGAAGTTGGTAATCAGTTTTTCCATCTCTTTGAAGAAAGATGAGGGTAATTGTATCGTGATGGTATTAAACTTATATAGTGCTTTTGGCAGAAGTGACATCTTAAATATAATGAGTCTTCCAATCCAACACCATGGGATATTTTTCCATTTGTTGAGATTACTCTTGGTTTCTTGTAATAGTGTTCTATAGTTTTCCCTGTATATTGCTTTTGTTTTTTTCAGTCAGGTATATACCTAGATATTTCACTTTGTATTTGGCTATTGTGAAGGGTACCACCTTTTTGATCTCTTCTTCTGTGGTCTTATCCGATGTGTATAACAGTCCGTTGGACTTCTGTTTACTGATCTTGTATCCTGCCACTCTGCCAAACTCCTCTATTGCTTCCTGTACTGCCCTTGTGGAACTTTTGGGATTTAACATATATAAAATCTTATCATCTGCAAATAATGATAATTTCACCTTTTCCTTCCCCAAACAAATACCTTTGATGTCTCTTCTTTGACTTATGCTGTTAGCTATAACCTCCAGGACAATATTAAATAGGAGTGGGGACAAGGGGCATCCTTGTCTGGTCCCCCTTTTCAGTGGGATTGTGTTAGTCTTTTCTCCATTGACTACCACATTGGCTGTTGGTTTTTTCATATATAGCTTGTATTGTCTTTAGAAACTTTCCTTCCATTTCTATCTTCGCAAGTGTCTTAAATAGGAATTGGTGTTGGATGTTGTCAAAAGCTTTTTCTACGTCTATTGATATTATCATGTGGTTCTTATAGTTTTTCATGTCAATGTGACGAATACTACTAATGGTCTTTCATATGTTGAGCCATCCCTGCATCTCTGGTATGAATCCTACTTGGTCATGGTGAATTATTTGTGTTATATATTTTTGTATTCTGTTGGCTAGTATTTTGTTAAGGATTTTTGCATCAATGTTCATTAGGGATATTGGTCTGTAGTTCTCGATTCTTGTGGGATCCTTGCCTGGTTTGGGTATCAGAGTTATACTAGCTTCATAGAAGGAATTTGGGAGTTTGCCATCTTTTTCTATGTTCTGTAAAAGTTTGTATCGGATTGGTGCTAGTTCTTCCCTAAATGCTTGGTAGAATTCCCAGTAAAGCCATCTGGTCCAGGGGATTTTTTGGTTGGTAATCCTTTGATAACGTTTTCTATTTCTTCTATTGGTATGGGTCTGTTGAGATTCTTGATGTCCACCAAGAATAGTCTAGGGAAGGATTGTTTTTCCAAGAATCTGTCCATGTCTTCCAAATCGTTGAATTCATTGGACTACAATCCTTCATATTACTGTGTAACTATCCTTTTGATTTCATTAGGGTTTGTTGTAATGACCCCTCTTTCATCCCTTATTCTTGCTTTTGAAATTTGTTCCCTCCTTTCTTTGGTTAGGTTTGCCAGTGGTCTATCGATTCCGTTTATCCTTTCAAAGAACCAACTTTTAGCGATATCAATTTTTTCCATAGTTTTCTTATTTTCCCTCTCCAGGATCTCAGACCTGGTTTTTATAATTTCTTTTCTTTTGCTATTAGTAGGATTGTCCTGCTGACTCGGCTCTAGATGTTGTAAATTTTGTGGCAGCGTATCAATCATGAGTCTCTCTTCCTTTCTCAAGTATGCATTTATTGCTATGAACCTTTCTCTGATGACTGCGTTTGCGCCCATTTTCATTGATTTTAGAAATTTCCTAATTTCATCTCTGATCTGGGCCAATATGCACTCCTTTTGTAGTAGAGAGTTATTCATCCTCCAATTGTTTGCTCTTGTTTTCTTTGTCTTCCTTTTGTTGATTTCCAGTCTTATGGCACAGTGGTCAGAGAGAGAAGTCTGTATTATTTCAATGTGCTTAAATTTATGTAGATTTGCCTTATGCCCCAGCATGTGGTCTATCTTCGAATATGTGCCATGGGGAGTTGAAAAGAATGTGAAATTTTTTGTATTTGGATGAAAAGCTCTGTAAATATCTATTAGGTCAAATTGTCTAATTGTGGAGTTTAGCTCTCTAGTCTCCTTGTTGAGTTTCTTTCCCTGTGATCTATCTTTCTCAGTGAGTGGTGTGTTGAAGTCACCCACTATAATTGTTGAGTCTGTGATTTCTTTCTTAATCTTTTGGAGTGTTTGGTTGATGTATTGAGCATGTTTCTCATTCGGGGAATATATGTTTACAATGCTTAGTGGTTGATTGTCTACGATTCCCTTGAGCATCATGTAGTATCCCTCCTTATCTCTTTTTATGGTTTGCACTTTGAGGTCAAATTTATCTGAGATTAGGATTGCAACCCCTGCTTTTTTGTATTGCTGTTTGCTTGTTAGGTCCTTCTCCAGCCTTTGATTCTCAGCCTAATTTTTGTATGTAGCCTTGAGATGTGTCTCCTGTAGGCAGCAGATTGATGGGTTGTGTTTTCAAAGTCAGTCTGCTAGTTTCAGTCTTTTAATGCCTGAGTTCAGGCCATTGGTATTCAGGGTTATTATCTCCATCTCCAGACTCTGTGATGTCATCTTATACCTTTTTTGTTGGGAGTTTTCCTACTTTCCTTTCTCATTAGTGTGTGTGTTGTGTGTGTGTGTGTGTGTGTGTGTATCATCCTTGACTTCTTTCCATCCTTGAACCATTGCTATCTTGGCGTCTTTTTTTTTCTTTGTTGCCCTCTGGGTGAGGTTGTTCTATGCGAAGTCTCTTATTTATGCTTCGTGAGTGTTGTTCTTCTGCTCATACTGAGTCAGCAAGGATCTTTTGTAAGGCTGGGTTTGTTCTAACGTATTCTTTGAGTTTTTCCTTGTCTGGGAAGACTCTTACTTCTCCAACAATCTTGATCGATAATTTGGCTGGGTAGAATATTCTTGGATTTGCGTTGTTTTCCTTCAGTTTTTGGAATATGGTACTCCACTCTCTCCTCCTTTGCATAGTTTCTGCTGATAGGTCTGAGCATATTCTTATGTGGGAACCTTTATATGTGATTGCTTCTTTTTCCCCAGCTGCTCTCATGATTTTCTCCTTTTCCTCAAAGTTGGATAGTTTAACTCTTATGTGCCTTGGTGATTTCCTTTTGGGGTTCAATCTTGCTGGTGTTCTTTCAGCCTCCTGAATGGTTGCTGGTTTTCATTCTTTAGGCTTGGTATGTTTTCCTCTAAGAATTCTCTCGCTATTGTTGCAGATGACTTCTTTGTTGTGTCTTTCTCTGGTAAGCCAATAATTCTAATGTTGTTCTGCTTCATAGCATCAGCCATAGCTCTTAGGTTTGCTTCAGCTTCTCTGATGATCTTATTAGATTTTTGTTCACGTTTATTAAAGTCTGCTGGCTGTCCTCCAAGTCACTGATGCATTTCTCTGATTCCTTCAATCAATTCTCAAGGACCATGTTTCTGCTACTGTTTTTTGTTATCTCCTCTCTAAGCTCCTGTATTTCCCTTTGGTGTATGGCTTTTATCTCCTCCATCATTTCATCCTTTTTCTGTATTGTTTCCCTCATATCCTGTATGACACCAAGCAGCATTCTGAGAATTTCTTTGTGTGGCATCTCAATGTCTGCTTCTTCTATGTATGTTGTTATGTTCAGGACACCATCTGTCTTTGCCTTTTGTTTCTCCTGTTTTTTCGTTGAGGTCATTGAGGCTGATGGCCCTTTACGTTGAGTTGTTTTAAAGGGACCAGGTGCCATGTTCCAGGCTCTCTCTGCGAGACTTACAGGAATGCTTCTTTGAATTGTCTACAGCTGATTTTACTATGGGATTAACCTACCACTTTATCGTCCTGTGGCTTCCCTATCAGGATAGTGCCCCAGAAGGCAGGTCGGTTGCCTGCCTTGGTGTTGCAGAGTTTGGGCAGAATTTCCTGAAATTGCTTGGAATGTGGATAAGTGTTGGCTGAGCTGCCTCATGCCCCCAGGTACACAGGCAGGAATTCCCTGGTGAAAAGTTGGGCCCAGTATCTCCTGGAGAGAAAGCTGGCCTTTCCCTAGCCTTGGGCTACCTATGCAGGGTGGAGCTCACCTAGCTGGGTGTGGCAGAGGCGTAAATGCCCTAGGGCAAAGGGAGTGTTCTGTAGGTCAACAGTGGTGTATGAGAGAACAGAAGAAAAAAAAGAGGAGGAGAAAAATTAAAAAGTAAGACCATTTAGACCGTACAGGTTTATAGGGAAGCGAGGGAAGCAAAAGCAACTATATAGCTGAGTCCCACTCCCCGCCTGTGGATCTGCAGGGACTTACTCCCTGCCCCAAGCCCCAGTGGCAAGCCGCAGCTGAGCCGCAAGAAGAGTCACAAGAAAAAACTGAGCAGCCCTTAAAGAAGTGGGGGGGACAGAGAGCAGAGATGTAAACAGAAGCAACAATGTAGCTGAACCCCATCCCTGCCGGTGAAGCTGAAGGTTCCTGTCCCTGCCCTGAGGTAGGCAGGGGAAAACGGTGGCTGTGTTGAGACCAAGCCCCACTACAGACAACAAATGGTCCCGGCTCAGGCAGATATAGTGGCTGGGCTCCAATTGGTCCTGGCTCTGGCAGATACAGTTGCTGGGCTAAGGCCAAGTCCCAGCCGGATTCCACTGAGGTAAGCCAAAAGCCCCCAGCCCGTCAAAGCCCCGCTGGTCTGTGCCTACTTATGTTTATGATGCTCCTCCTGCGATCCAGCTGCGTTAAATTTCCCTCTAAGCAACTCTCCTAGGCTGGATTCTGTGGAGTCCCTCTGGTATGTGTCACTCCGTTGCCATCTTCCCGTAAGTCTGTAAATTATTTTTCTTATAAAAATTACAGAACCTTATGAGTGGTTTTATGTCCTTATTGATAAGGACAACAAGCCATCTCTGCGCTGCCTGCTAAGGGGATAACCAAAGGACCTGTTAGGTCTCTCTCTCCGGGACTAGATTTCAGCCTCGGTCCTTGGCTCTGCGCGAGAAAGATTTCACGCCGAAGCCGGGCTTGTGATCCAAGTGAATTTACTGAGAGTTAAAAGAAGCTTCAGGTTTTACACGGCACCCATAGGATTCCTTTGACCATACGGCCTGGCAGAGACTGCCCCAGGTCACGCAAGGATCCCTCTCCTCCCAGGAAATGACCAGACCTGCCAAGCAAGGGTTCCAGGGGGAGGCGTGGTGAATGACCCCAGGTCGATCCCATTGGCTGAATTGCAATCACCTGGCCCAGGTGGGCTGCTCCAGGTGTAACGCCCATCCGACAGCTTTGTCCTATGCTGGCTCTCCTGGGCATGCGTAAAGGGACTTCCCAATTCCCTAGGCTAAGCTGCCTAACAGACCCTGTGAAAGAAGATTCTCTAACACCTTAATCTTGAAGCCACGCCCCCATACACATCTGGTATCAGACTGTACCAAAGATAATTCTCACCCAGAGCAGCATCCCTGATAAAACTGAAGGGAAGGAGGTATGCAAACCAAAGACAAATTAAGTAAATAATTAGAGAGCTGACTATTCCTACAGAGCAGCAGCACCCTCCAATTTGAAACTTCCATGAAAAATCTAGTAGTGTTCCCCTAAGCAATATGTCTTCTCACCTCAAGAGGGGGACCCACTCTCCTTCTAGAGTGAAGGGCATCTTATCTCAGCTTAAGGTGTTTTTCACAATTCACAAGAGAAACGCGTTTAATTTCTTTTGAAGTGACTCTGTGTTTTAATAATCTCATGGCTTAACTCTTTGCTATCGTGTGTGTGTGTGTGTGTGCACGCGCGCGAAGCTTAGCTCCAGACCCGAACCAACCACATGAGTTTTGAACTTACTAGTTCTTCCGTTCCTCCAAGGGTGAAAGGCTGGGAACTGAACTTCATGATTTACAGTCTCAGAAATCCTAAAAAGGGTCACTGGGAAATAGAATCAAATCCATGGTAATGGGTTGATGAAGTCTTACCACCCGTTATTCTTCCCCCACTCCCCAATAAGCCCGACACTCTCTTTCTGTTCCCTCTTTGACCCTTGGGAAGAAATTCAGCCCTGGGAGCCATGTGTATTTGTTGTAGCAGCAAGGTGGCCTGGAGTCCATCTGTCAAGGGTGTCTTTATCACAGCATGCACCTCCGTAAGGCTGTTGTTAGGTGACCTCAAACTGATTTTGATCATAGTGACCCTGTGTACTATAACAGAACAAAACACTGCCCCATCCTGTGTCATGCTCAAAACTGTTCTTATACTTGAATCCATTGTTGCAATCACTGTGTCAATCCATCTCATTGAGGGCCTTCCTCTTTTTTTGGATACCCTTCTGCTTTACCAAGCATGATGTCCTTCTTCAGAGATTGATCTCTGTTGAAATCATGTACAAAGTATGTAAAACAAAGTGACACAATCCATGTCTCTAAAGCATATTCTGGGTGATGGTTGATCAACATGATAAATCCAAGTAATACAGCTGAATGCAACATATGAAAAAATTTGAAAAGTACAATTATGTGATGCTATATAGTTACCACAATAAACAGCTTAAAAATAACTGACACATGAAAATTTCATCAGACAGCCAGGCACTGAGCGGAATACTTGTCAGAACAATAATTTATTAACATATGATATAAAATCTGAAGAGAAGTTATGGTATAAATCAGAAATTTGAATCTGTGTGTGTATATTTACTAGTACTAGCACTCTGATTGTCAGTGAAGATAATTCTTAAAAGTCAATAATAGTAGACATGCATTATAAGTTTGCAACATAGGCAAATGTAAGTGTTATAACAAAGAGGGAATAGGTAGGAGAGAGGAATGGGACATTTTGACCGGTGCAACTAAGGAGTAGGTTCTAACAGTGCACCTCTAGCTAGCCTCGTGTCTCCAAGTTTTTAATACTGTGACCTACGATATGTAGGAAGCACTCAACTTATTAATATTTATTTACATCTATGTAGAGTGATGATAAACAAGTGCTTTCCTGTCTCAATACCATGACCCAAGTAAGACAACTAAGAAAACACCAATATCTTCTCTGAATGAGAAATGAGAAGATTATCAAGGGCATGCTCTCTCTGTGACTTACATGTAGGGAGTTTCATGATAAAAACTCCTCTTACCTCTACAAACTTTTTTCTAACATTTTATTAGGGGCTCATACAACTCTTATCACAATCCATACATATACATACATCAATTGTGTAAAGCATATCTGTACATTCTTTGCCCTAATCATTTTCTTTTTTATTTTTACATTTTATTAGGGGCGCATACAACTCTTATCACAATCCATACATATACATACATCAATTATATAAAGCACATCCGTACATTATTTTCCTTAATCATTTTCAAAGCATTTGCTCTCCACTTAAACACTTTGCATCAGGTCCTCTTTTGTTTTCCCTCCCTCCCCACTCCCCACTCACGTCCCCACTCACATATGAGCCCTTGATAATTTATAGATTGTTATTGTCTCCACAAATTTTTATGGGTATTTAGCAACTCAAACCACTCAGTAGAGTTCAATGGAAGAATTTTCCTGTGCCTCGTTCTTTATTAATTATGAAAGTATTATTTAAGAGAAAAGTTTCATTTCTTATATAAAATACATTTCAGTTACAGATGGAATACTGAAAAATAAGTACAATTACTTGCTGTGTGTTTGAAATCCAAAATATAACATACATCACAAAATGTAAAACAAATAGGGAATATGGATAAAAGTCTCAGAAAGAAGATAGGTAGAATTTCTCTGTTGTCAATACTTCTAAGAAAGGTTCCAGAAGAGGAGGAGGAATATTGATCAAAATCAAATATTAATTTATTACACATAAGTATGACAATAGTTTGATAAGTACCATTATCAGTTGAATCTGTAAAACAACATATCCCAAGACTCTGTGTCTGTGACGATAATCAAATAAGACCAAGCTACCTTTGCTAAAAAGACATGAAAGTGAGTAATCCCTGAGAACTTGCTCTTCCCACTTCCTTGTCTTAACGACAGGGAATATGAAAGATCAAGGTACCATTCAACGGGTCACTTCATAAAGCTCCAGCTCTGATATTGTAGGTCTTGCTAGTGGCTAAGAGAGACAGACTCTCTTATGGTCAATTTTGTATCCATGATATATAATGTGAACTTTCTGGACCTTTGATGCGCTTCACAACAGGTTTTAAAAGTCAGTCTTAGATTTTACTCTCTTTTTTTCCCTCAAGGTCATCCAAGGGGGCTTCAAAAGATTTATGAAATAATTACATTACCTTTTCATTCTATTTTTCCAAGAATGTTATTCCTTGAATCATTGGATGAACACACTCACACTCTCAGTGGTCCCCTCTGCATTTTCACCCACTAGGCATTTCCCCAGTACGATTCACACAAACTTATTTCTGCCTCCGTTTTACATTTTGTAAGAACAAAACTAACACATACTCTTAAACATTGCCAAATATAAACTGAAACACACCCCTGAATAAGGGGACCTTGTTGAACAGAGAGAAAGAAATGAAACCAGGACAAAAATAGACCCCAACTAGTGCTGAGTCTGACATGCATAATTCCAAATGAAGAGGAGGTCACATGTGAACCACATCCTGTTTTCTCTGTTACTGTTCATAATCTAGCCATCCACTGGACTCTAACCTGAACCTCAGTGAGTGTCCTCATTGGGGAATGCTCTGTGGTTTCTGCTCTGAGTTGAACATTTCAGAAGCAGGTCACTAGACCTTTCTCCGAAAGCATCACTGGCTGCCCCCCTGCACCACACCAGACACCCTCTCTGCCATGAATCTAATGGGAGTAGACTGCTCAGGGTTTCCATAATCCTGGGACCCCTTGCAGAGTAATTTCACTTTAATAAGAGGCAATCAAAACATTGTTTTCTACATGTGACCATATTTCTCCCGTTACAACTTTTGTATTCACAGATCTCAGAGCATGTCATCATAAAAAAATATACAGATCTTCTGGGGAAACTGACATGGAGAAGAATCCTCAGAACACACTAGGAAACCAACTGTAGAACTCCATCTGCACCTGCTCTTGAGAATGAATCCTGTGCTCTGTGGGGCATGGGTGTACCCTGAACTCAGACCACTTCTTGCAGGGGAGGTTTGTGGCTGACTTCTTCTCATTGTTTCTCTCACACAGTAATGCACAGCAGTGTCCTCAATTTTCAGGCTATTCATTTGAAGATGCAGCATATTTTTGGCATTGTCTCTGGAGATGGTGAACCGCTCCTTTACCGAATCTGTATAGTATGTGATATCACCATTAGGTCTGATGTATGAGACCCACTCCAGGACTTTCCCTGGAGCCTGGCGGAACCAGCTCATGTCATAGTCACTGAAGCTGAATCCAGAAGCTACACAGGAGAGTCTCAGAGACACTTCAGGCTCCCTCAAGTCGCCCCCAGATTCCACTAGCTGCACATCACATTGGACACCTGCAAAAACAGAGACCCTGATCAAGAAAACTATCATGCACACCCTATGTTTCTCACTCTTGCCCATTCACACACACTCACTTTCCATAAAATGACCTGTTAAATTCCCAACAAGAAAAACCCAGCTCAGTACAGAGTCCATGGTGACTGCTCTAGTAACTGAATTGGGACACCTGGGAATTGCGTGGCTGGGGTTCTTCTCCCACAGGTGCAGCATTGGGGCTGAGCTGCTTTTATTCAGCAGATGGAGAGGTTCTATTTGCATACCCCCCTCCTTATAGCAATGTGAGGAGTTGTATGTACTTGGAAGGCAAGTATGAGTGCGCTATGGGAGTTGGGTAGGACACAATAAAAACAGACTGAAACAAAGGATTTATTATGTGACTCTAGCATGTTAAACTGCGTGAACCCAGAAACTTAATTTATATGTAAGCAGGAAAATGTGTGTGGAGGTGATTTTATCACCTCTATTTTATAGTACAACGCACTGAAGTGTTAAAACTGTGCTGTGCAATGCTCAAGGGACCGACATACATTGTAATCCTGTTCAAAGTTCTTTGAATTTTATCAACACAAAAAGTCAGAAGGGACAAGATCAGTGTGCTAAACGGTAGATGATGTAAGATTTCCCTATGGAATTATCTTAGGTCTGCCCATAATATGCTATAGAATATGTTGCTAGAAGAAAAAAAAACATGTATATGTATATACATTTAACCCAAGTAATCAGTATGTTTACTTTTAAAACATCTGTCAAGTGTACCCATTTGCATACCAAAAACATCATCAAAACCTCTGAGCAGAAATCTCTGCCTAATTAATGAGTCCTGTACATGTTAGGACACCACTGTTTTGGTAGAACCTTCTTTATGAAAGACACCGGCATGAGACTAAGATGAGTGTGCTACTAAGAGAACTAGTCCCAAACAATCACAGAAATATAAATACTAACAAAAGCTACCTAAAAGAAGAAAAACAAAGGGAAAGCAATGCCTTTCATATCTCTAAAATCAGTGAAATAGCTAGCATCAACAACCAGAGATATAAAGAACTTATAAAATGAAAATTATCAGCAGTGCAAAAATGGAAAGACATAAAATCATCTGAGCGGGCTCACGCTCCAGATTTTATGCACAGAGTCAACGAAGGAAGCTGAGAAGGAGACACTCATGTGGCAACTAGCTGTGAAAGGTGGCACTCATAAATATCGCCCATGTGTGGATGCCGTCTGCTCATTTCCATTGAAAATTCCTTCAAAGTCATGGCACTGTGGGGTGTTGTGGGATATATTTTGTATTTTTTGGTCCCTAGATAAGTTTAAAATCTTGATAGACTGCAGAAAAACACATTCTCATTACTTCACATTTGTAGTTATTACATATAGTTATTTATCAATGGGGAATAGTTAATATTAGAGTTCTAATTAAAATGGAGACTTAGTGTGAAATATTAAAATGGTACAAGTGTAAAGAATACATGATTTCTCAAGTGCGTTGAATACTAATTGCAACAGAGTGAATTTCCACAATGGATATCTTGTAGACCACTCATGAATGTAAAGAAAGCATACTGAGACACTTTGTAAGATGATAAAATAGGAACTTCACATAAATTCTGGGTAGACTTGTACATTGTGGGATCTGAGTTTCTTTAGGTAAAATGTGTATTTGTGTGTATGCGTTGGGCATGTAATAAAGAACATGAAATATGGATACTAACAGCGTTGGGCATGTAATAAAGAACATGAAATATGGATACTAACAAGAGCTACCCAACAAAAGAAGAACATAGAAGAAGAGCAAAGGGAAAGCAATGGGAAAGTTATTTCCTGTGCAAGAAACTGGAAGAGAATAATTTAAGGAACCCTTCCCCACACTCTCTCTGAACATCCTTAACAGGAAGTTCCTGTGATCCTTGAATCTTCAGTGCACCCTGAAGGCTAGCTCCCTCCCAAAAATACTGCCAGGGGACCTGTTTTTCTGAAGTCTCATCTTCCCCTTCCTGTGTGTCTTAAAAGACTAAAAGAGGGCCATAGTCCCAAAGGACACAGAGCTTAATAGCAGGAGGAACTGGTTTCTGGATCTGTAGATAGAGATGGAAAGTCTTCTGCCCAATGAAGGTTGATGACTGGGCATCAAGGTCTACATTAAGTCATGCAGTGAGCTCTGTGGGTGCACGAACCTGTGCCCAGAATAGGAATGCAAGGTAGAAAGTGTCTAAGCTCCATGGATACACTTTGAGACTCTGAAGAAAGGACTTCTGCTTCTTTCAAGCCTTATCCCAATATTAACTCTGATGCCACCTGCCATCACTCATTCAATAATAAAGTAATTCATTACAGGTTTACAAAATGCCTCTATATTCCCAGGACCCATCGGTCCAGAGAGTTCTGTTCAACTACATTTTCTCCAGGTGTCCTAGGGTTTTCACTCTGAACTCACACTAGGGATACATCCCATTGTCTGTTTTGTCACAGGTGACTAATTATATGCATCTACCTAGGTACTTTTGATTCAAATTTCTGTCCTATCTTCTGCTCAAGAGACCAGAGACGATTTATTCTCGGCTATCTTTTGGTAAAGACTATTCAGATTGGGGGTGGGGGGATCTCGCTGTTTACGTGGAAACCATACATTCTTAGAGAAATCTTGCCTTTACCATCCCACATGCTTCTGCAATTATCCTAATATGTATACGATCATGAATATCCACTACCATCTCCGATTTCCACAGAAGAAACAGCATGTGGAGTATGCAGGCTGGTGAGAACATAGTAGGTACCAAGTATGCTGGCGCTGAAACATGAAGCACCCTCTCTCAGTTCATCACCCCAAAATATAGGTGTGTCCTTACCCTGTGGCCTGTTTTATCTTCACCTGCAAATACCTGCTCACAGCTACATAAGGTTGAGTCTTGAGTGGTGTGCTGCCAATGATATGTGCCAGGTAAGTCGTAAGTTGGTTTATTTCTCAAGCAAGTGGGTCATTTAGTGGTGTTCCCATGCTCCTCCATTTCTCCCTATATCCCAAAGCCGTCTTCAGTGAACTCTTACAGTGAAATCCTAAATTTTAATATACCTAACCTTTAAATATGGAGACACTCTCGATTCTATGGGGCTTTAGTACTTGACCTCAGCCCACACTAAATCTTTATACTTTTGCTAGAAGTTTTGACCCTGAAGGCACATCTTCCCTTCACATTGATCAAACACAATCTGAACGCTATAGAGCTGACATGAAAGAAGGTACTGAAGGAAGATGGTGAGGGGTCTCATGGTATTTTCACTAATTACGTTTGGTATGTTTAAATTCAGACAGCCAATTGTTTCAATCATGGACTAGCATTTCGATCAGACTCAGCGTGACCCATCAGAAAACCCAGGTTCTGAAAAGGTTCAATGACTGAAATAGTTGGAACCATTAGCCCCATAGCATCGTGGAACAGTGGTCACTTCAGGACTGTGCTTCTCAAGTTCTCACCCCTGAGGATGTGGAAGACAGTGGTTCCTCTCCTGGTGCATTTGAGAGCTCTGATCAAAGCCATGGTATTCTCCAAGGAAATTATATATATATATGAAAGTTGTGTGTGTGTGTGTGTGTATATATATATATAGATAGATATTAAATAAGGAAGACCAAGAAGAATTAATGCATTTGAGTTGTAGTGCTGAAGAAGAATATTTAAAGTACCTTGGACTGCTAAAAGGACAAACTGATCTGTGTTGGAAGAAACACCGTGAGAGTGCTCCTTAGAGGCATGGATGACAAGATTTCGTCTTGCATGCTTTGGACACATTGTCAAGAGAGACCAGTCCCTGGGAAGGACATCATGTTTGGTAAAGTGAAAGAACATCAAAAAGAAGAAGGCCCTCAATGAGATGGATTGACACAGTGGCTACATCAATCAACAGGCTCTGACATGGAAACAATTCTGAGGATGACACAGGACTGTGCAGTATTTTATTTTGTTGTTTGTAAAGATCCTATGGGTTGTAATGGACTCGATGGCACCTAACAACAACTTTTGTTATCATATGTGATAAATTAAAAAACAAACAAAAAATAAAACAAAAACTCACTGCTGTCAACTCATACTCACAGTGACCCTATATCATCATCCCAAGGCTGTACATCTTTACAGAGCATGTTAGGTTTGAACTGTTGACTTTGAAGGTAGCAGCCCAAGACATAATCCACAGCTTGTGGCCTACTATGTGCTTATGTATTCAATTTTAGGCAGTCCCAGTTGCCTGATTTGTCGTGTGTGTGTATGTGTGTGTGTGTGTGTTTTAGTTCTGGGTGGTAGTGTATTTATAGCAAGTTTTATAATCCCCACATTTGGACACTTTTTCTCCAAAGATCTTCTTAGATTTGGCCTCAAATTCAAGTCTTTGTTCAATCTTGAGCAAGTTTTTATATCTGGTGGAATAATGGATCCCTTTCAGTTTCCTTCAGACACATATTAAGGCTTTTTTAACCACCATTTGTTAAAGAAATCATCTCTTCACATTTAATGTATTTTAGCCTGCCATCAAAGATCAGTTACTTGCAGGTACATGGATTTACTTGACTGCTGAATCATGTCCCATTGACATACATGCCTGTCAGTGTACATATCTTCCTCCAGCCAATTGAAGGAAGAGCAGCTGTCATATGCAGATGATACAACCTTGCTTACTGAAGCTGAAGAGTACTTGCAGCCCGTAATGATGATGATCAAATACTACAATCTTCAATATTAAGTATAACTGCGCCAAAATAAAACAAAATCTCCACACCTGGGCCAAAAAATGATAAGTGAGACAGAGATTGAAATTGTGAAAGCTTTCATTTTAGTTGTATATACAAAGTAAATAGAATTAGCATTCAAAGGATCAAATGATGTGCAGTATTAGACAAATTTGAGACTTAGATCCTACTGACATGTTTAAAATTAAGTCAAAGATGCCACATGCAGAGCTAAGGTGTTCCTGGTCCAAACCCACGGACACTGAGTTTATTCTGACTCCTAGTGAACCTAAGGATTGAGTCGATCTGCTTCATGGGGTTTCCAAGGCTATAACCATTTCCAGAATCAGACTGTGCCCTGTTTGCCCATATTTATTTCTGTGGAGCGACTGCTCCATTCCAAACCATCACCTTTCAGGTAACAGATTATCGCTTTACCCATGAAACATCAGAATCCCCTGTGCCTGACATAAACCGTTATGTTTCAGTTACTTCATATGCATATAAGCTAGCTATTTACAGATAATGCCTATATTCCAGGTTTGTTGTGTGGATCATATGTATAAATTTAAGTGCATGATGTTGTAAAATGTGTAAATAAGTAAAATCCAATGTGGAATATTATCAATGTCCTATCCATCACATAATATTTCCTTTAGACTATTTTAGGAAACAGTTGATTTGCTTGCCAAAAAGGAGTTCACAGAGATAGTGTTAAGTTCTATACTCCTAAAAAACTGGAAACAAAGGGAATCCAGGACAGATAAACACCTCAGGACCATTAAGGAGATTCGTGATACCAGGAGGATAAGGGGCAGGTGGGGGGAAAGGGGAACCGGTCACGAAGATCTACATATAACCCCGTTCCTCAGGGATAGACAACAGAAAAGCGGGTGAAGGGAGACGTTGGACAGTTTAAGACATGGTAGATTAATAATAATTTATAAATTATCAAGGGTTCATGAGAGAGGCGGCTGGGGAGGGAGGGGAAAAACGAGGAGCTGACACCAAGGGCTCAAGTAGAAAAAAAATGTTTTGAGTATGATGAGGGCAACAAATGTACAAATGTGCTTGACAGAATGGATTTATGTATGGATTGTGATGAGTTGTACAAGCCCTCAATAAAGTGATTTTAAAAAGAAAAAAAAACAGGTTCTGCATTCCTGATGTAGTTTGCCTTGTCATTCCACCATTTTTTTGAATTTTCAAAATGCATAATTAATCAGTATCTATCACTAATAATGTCCATAGACATATTAGGTCATTTACAAACTTGGTTCTCAGAAATATGAGCTTTAATACAACTTACAATTTTATCATTTAGATCTATTTATTCAAAATCAAATTTAGATACAAAACAATATTCTAATATAAACACCAAAGATGATTAAATTGTCTACTATTTGCATTTGCTAGTGTGCGGTATAAAAACAAAACATTACCACCATTTATTGAGATGCATAGTAAGATGCTTGGACTTGATTGGCCACTTACAAAACTCTAACAAAAATTTCTAGCTCCATTGCTGTGAATACTTTATATGTATAACATGCACCTTTCTGCCAGAAGATGCTGCACTCCCTATGCTTGGAGCTAGCTAAGTGCCTCCTGAAATCCAGGGTCCTGCTGACTCTGAGCCTCTGTACTACCTTGCCTCACCTCACTGTGTGTCTCTGCAAGAATGATGGACCTGTGTACCTTATCACCAGGATGTTCTTTTGTACAAGGAAACAGCTGTGGCCTTTGGTGTCCATGGTCATTTGTATGACATTGTGATTGGTATAATTGAGCAGGCCAGAAACATAAAAGGTCAAACCCTAACTCACTATATATAATCCTTATAGTCACTATAATTCTTAGATAGATAATAGAAAGATAGATAGATAGATGATGGATAGGTAAGTGATGGAAAGATAGCTATGCAATAATTATTATTTTCATGTAATTTATATTAATAGTTTAAACAATTCTATTTAGATGATCAAGCATATATTTGAATTTTCATAAATGTCATTTCCCCATATTTATTTATATGATACTTCCCTATAGTTATATGATGTTTAAATAAAGTCATATGTTGTTACTTGTATTTAGGGGATACTAGATCACACAACAGGCTCCATCTCATGGATGACCCAAATACACATTATAATGAAGCTGTCATTTTGAATAGTTACGCATATTTTTTTAAAAATTACCACTTATATTCACCAGTAACATGGCGCAAGGATCTTCTCAGCAGTTGAAGTACAGGAAGACTGGGCTGTGAGACAGCTAAGTACAAAGAGGAAACCATAGCGTCTGGCAGGAAATGCTTTCTCCACGACAACACTCTTTTATTCTGCAGATGAGAGAATACATAAGAACCATCCTGAGTTTTTGTCAAACAGGCCACTGAGCCTGTGCCTCTGTGTTACTCGTGCACAATAATATGTAGCTGTGTCTACCGGGTCCATGTTGGTGATCATTAGAAGCATCTGGTTTTTGGAAGAGTCTTTTGAGACTGTCAGCCGGCTCTTCAGAGATGGATTGTAATACTTATCATCATCCCACCATATGTTTGCAAGCCACTCCAGTGCCTTCCCTGGAGGCTGACGGATCCAGCCAACACCCATTTCAGTAGTGCTCAGTGAGAACCCAGAGACAGTGCAGGTCAGAGAAAGGGTCTGTGTGGATTTGATGAGCCCAGGTCCAGACTCCTTCAGGGTAACCTGGGAAAGAACCCCTGTGAAGAAAGCACAAGAAGTGAAGTTAAGATGAGAATAGGAGGATTTAGTCCCTATGGGATCCCACACACACACAGTAAGAGCACTCACAGGAAGGCATGGTTAACAGCAGGAGAGTGAGACAGAGAGTGTCCATGGTGGAGCTCAGGAGTCACTGATGCTGGGTCTGGAACCAGCTTTTCAAACCGGGAGAGGGTGGGGTTTGTGGAGATTTGCATTCTCATTTAAACAGGTCTTGACTCAATACAGTGGACCCAGGTCTCAGGGTACAGTAGAGGAGTAAGTTCAATAAAACAGAAGTGTAGAATTCCATTCCTCATTCTCCCTGAAATAGACCCTGCCCATTGCAGGTTCAGGGTCTAAAACCACAACGTTTTAGGAGATTTTAGATGCAGTGAAGTTTGCTGGTTTCTGGATAAAACATGCTGTATCCGCTCTTAGAATGCAGTACACCAGGCCCTGTAACTCTTGCTCTACAAGGGTTTGCTAAGATATTCTAGTAGATTGGTGTCATTTCTGTCTTCAAGAATTATGAAGGTGTACCCTAGAAGACTTGAAGTTATTCCAAAATGCTCTTTGAGCTTCTCTGTGATAAGAAAACTGGAGAAGATCTTGTGACGTGAAAGAGTTGACCTAGCAATGATATAAATCAATATTTTCCTAAGTGAGTGATATAACCATCCAGGGATGCTGGAGTGATCCAGGGGTGTTGCACAAGCAGATGCCTACACGTTATCGTGTGGTATCAGATACAGTACTAAAGTTTTACATTTTAAACCGCTACTAAATAATTTCTTCTTGTCCTCCTCCTCCTCCTCCTTCTACTTCTTAATGAAAAGGAGCCAATAGGCCGAATACATTTTGGAACTTAGACTCTAAATCTGCTGTGTAAATGATCCAGGACAAACATGTGTCCCACTGATGTGTTCTTCTGAGTGGGCTTGCACTCAAGCCTGCATTTCTGTGTGAACAGTTCATGAGAAGGGAGTCCACAATGTGATTGGGTTCAATGACCCCATATGAGAGTGATTGTCACCTGTCTGCTTCCCTTCCCCATTCTGAGATTAGACAAGACACAGAACTAGAATAGAGGTATCACACAGAGGAATAGTTTGCTGATAGCATATGCACCCCCACCTCGTCTTGACACTGCAGTGGAATTGATGACCATGCTACAACAATGTGGAGAAATAGGACCTTTTAGAGCCACACAGTGCTCTGCTCCTCTAAATTGGCCCTTCTGCCTGAGCACGATGATATTGTAGAACTTTATTGTGCTGAAATTTTAGGCTTTCGACCTTTCTTCGAAATAGTGTTGTAAAGAATCCACTGCTCTGCAATCATTCAAAACTCTAATGATGTGTGGTATGAAACAATGGACTGCTAACCTCAAGGTCAATATTTCAAACCCACCAGCACATTCATGGGACGAATATGAGGCTGTCTGATCCCATAAAGAGAGACAGTCCCAGAAAGCCCAAGATAGAAGTGCTATGTGTTGGTAAATATTCAATGGATGGACATGGGTTTGGGGGTTAAACATGGCTCTATTGCTGAGGAGGTTTATTCCAATAGTGGAAAACCATGAATGCGGTTTTTGTTAGGTGCCTTCAAGTCCAACTCATAGACAGCCAATGTACAGCAGAATGAAAAACTTCCCCATCCTCCACCATGCTCAGAGTTGTAGATGTGTTTGAGACTGTTTTAGTCTGGGTACTTTAGAGAAACAAATTCACAGAAACTCATGTATAAGAGAAAGTTTTATATAAAGGTTAAGTGCACATCAAGAAAACTTCCCAACCCAGTGCTGCCCAAACCCAGAAGTCCAACATTAACCCGTATGTCTGACACCAACCTACAAAGTCCTCCATCTCACCAAACACACTATGACGCTGACTGCAGGAGGAAAGCTGAATTAGGGAATGTGTAAGCATCTCAGCGCTGGCAGGGGTCTCCACATGGCTGCTCCTGCACCCAGGGCTGCATCAACATTAGTCCATGCAGTTTCTCCTTGGGACTGTCTTGTAGAAGTGAGTTTTGCCAGCTGAAGCAGGGAACTGGCTACGGCAGCTGCACCCTGGTTTGACCATCAGAAAGCAAGAAACCTGAGAACTAGAAAGGCAAGGCTCACTGAGACAGTATCCCCCTACCCTTAATTAACCCGCATGTGTTTATTAGTCAGGTTGGCACAATAAACCAACTGCCTCAGAGACCATTGTTGCAGACACGGTGTTAATCAATCTTCTTGAGGGCCTCCCTCTTTTCTGCTGCCCCTCCAGGTTACCAAGCATGATGTCCTTTTTAAGGCCTGGTCTTTCTTCTTACAACAAGTCCAAAGTATGTGAAACAATGTGTCTCCATCTTTGCCGCTAAGAATGGTTCTGGCTGTGCTTCACTTCTTACATGGCACATTTGTTCAATTTACCCCAGATGGGCCCAGGGTCCCCACACCACACTCCCCTCATTCACAATGCTATGATTTTTGGGGGGGTCTTTGATACCTAATACCTGATACCTTCGATACCTTGTATCTCACAGACTAGTGTGCTTTTTCCATGTGGGATTTGTTGTTTCTCAGTTAGAGGGCCACTTGCTTATCTTCCAGCCTACAGAACCCCAGACTGTATATCTTTTGATAGCCAGAAACCATCCACTTTCTTCACTACATTTGCTGATGCACCCGCTTTGTCATCAGCAACGGAGTCGGGACAGGCTGGTGTGCTTCTTCCATGTGGGTTTTGTTGTTTCTCAGCTAGATGGCCACTTGTTTATCTTCAGGCCTTGATGAAACATACAGTTTTCCTCTAGTTCTTGAATGCTTCCTGCCCACACTATCATGATCCCAATTCTACCTTACAAATCTGGCTGGACTGGAGGGTGTACACTGGTACAGATAGGAACTGGAAACAAAGGGAATCCAGGACAGATGAACCCCTCAAGAATATTGGTGAGAGTGGCGATACCAGAAGGGTGGAGGGAAGGTGAGGGAGAAAGTGGGAACAGATTACAAGGATATACATATAACCTCCCCCCTGGGGACTGACAATGGAGATGTGGGTGACGTCGGACAATGTAAGATATGACAAAGAAATAATAATTTATAGATTATCAAGGGTTCATGGGAGAGGGGTGAGCAGGGATGGAGGGAAAAATGAGCAGATACCAAGAGCTCAAGTAGAGAGCAAATGTTTTTAGAATGATGAGGGAAACAAATGTACAAAAGTGCCTGACACAATGGATAGATGGATGGATTGTGATAAGAGCTGTACAAACCCCCAATAAAATGATTTTTTTAAAGACAGATTTGTTTGCTCTTCTGGCCATTCATGATACTTTGAATATTCTTCACCAACACCATAATTCAAACAAACTACTTATTCTGCAGTCCTCCTTACTCCAATTTTTAAAATGCATTTTATCAGTGCTATCAAGTTTATTCCAATGCACAGTGATGTGAAATATGAGTTCAACTCATATTCTTGTATCATAGCACAAGGGAGAACTGGTCCTGTTGGTTTCTGAGATGGTAACTCATTTCAGGAGCGTAAACTCTCAAGTTATTCCTTGGTGCTACTGGATATTTCGAATTGTTGACTTTTCAATTAGCAGTCCAATGTGTTACCACTTCTCCACGAGGCTCCTTTGCCATTTCAGACAACTACAAATACCATGATTTGGGTCAGGTACACTATAGTACTCTAAGTAACATTCTATTTTAAGAGGTCTTATGCAGTAGATATATCCAATGCAATATGTTGTTTTTTGATCTTCTTACTGTTGCTTCCATGAGTATTGATCGTGGATTCAAGACAGATGGAATTATTGAAAACTTTTATCCTTTCACTATTTATCATGTTAGTAGATATTGCTACTTCATATAATCCAGCTTCTCTGTGTATTAGTATTAGCTCTGCCTATAGCTTTAATCAGTATAGCTAGAGGATTCAACCTTGATGCACACCTTTCCTGATTTTAAGCTATGCAGTATTCTCTGTCCCTGTTCACACAACTGCCTCTTGATCCATATACTGGTTCTGTCTGAGTGTTTTGGAATTCCCAATCTTTTCAAAGCTCTCCATACGTTTTTGTAATCAATACAGTTGAATGCCTGGGCATAGTAAAAAAAATGCAAGTAAACATCTTTCTGATATCACTTGTTTCAACTAAGATATAGCTAACAAAACTATGAGAATCCATATTTTATATCCTCTTTTGAATCAATCTGATTTTTCACAGCTCCATGTCAATATACTATAACAACCACTGTTGAATTATCCTCAGTAAAATGGTATTTACATGTCATATCAGTGATGTTGTTCAGTACATTGTGTATTTTGTTGGGTCATTTTTCTTTGGAATGGGCACAGATACTAATTTCTTCTCGTGGTCTAGTAGCTGTTATCTAAATTTCTTGGCAGGGTTGAGTGAGTGCTTTTAGTACTTCATCAACTTTCTGAAACATTTCAATTGCTATTCCATAAATTCCCAGGGCCTTATTTTTGACTAATGCTGCTTTCAGTGCAGCTTGGACTTCTTCTTTCAGTCTAATTGAATTTTGATTATATACTATTCCTGGAAATGTTCGAATGTCAACTAGTTCTTTTTGGTACAGTGATTCTGTGTTTTCTCCACATCTTCTTTTGATATTTCCTTCATTGTTCAATATTCTGCTGATAGAATCATTCAATGTTGCAACTCCAAATTTGAATTTTTTTTCCTTTAGTTTTTTAAATTAAGATATGCTGGGTATATTCTTCTTTTTGGATTTTCTAACTTTAGGTCTTTACACATTTTGTTATAACACTTTCCTTTGTCATCTCCAGGTCTCCATTGACATTTTCTGTTCAGCTCCTTTATTTCATCATTTCTTCCACTTGCCTTAGCTACTCTCTTATCAAGAGCAGGGTTACGATCCTTTTCTGATATCCAGTTGAGTCTTTCCTTTCATTTGTATCTTTTTAATGAGCTTTTGTTTTTTCATGTATGATGTTCTTGTTGTCATCCCACAGTTCATCAATTATTCCGTCATTCATACTAATTACATGAAATCTCTTATTCAAGTGATCTCTAAGTTTAGGTGGCATATGCTCAATGTCATATTTTTACTCCCATGGACTTATTTCAAATATTGTTTCAGCTTCAAACTGAACTTTCACCTGAGCAATAGATTGTCTGATCCAAATTTGTCCCCTGG
Source organism: Tenrec ecaudatus (assembly GCF_050624435.1). Classification (NCBI taxonomy): domain Eukaryota; kingdom Metazoa; phylum Chordata; class Mammalia; order Afrosoricida; family Tenrecidae; genus Tenrec; species Tenrec ecaudatus. Next base: position 67,303,843 of record NC_134546.1, on the reverse strand, counting down.
CCCCATTTCAGTGGTTAATATTGAGCTTCTCAGTCATCTCTTTTCACATTATGTAGTCAGCTTGATTTCTGAGTATTCCATCTGGAAAAGTGCATATGCATGGTCACTGTTTTGTAGTTCCAAAAAGATGTTTGTGATGAAAAAATGGATGGCCTTTAAGAATTCTGTCATGTGACCCCCCCAACTTTATTTCTCATATTAAAGCTATATAGGCTAACTGCTATCCCCTCCCTGTTGTTTCTAATTTTTTAATTCCACTGACTAATAATTATTCATGCATCTTGACGTCACAAAATCTAAACCAAACTCACCACTGTTTGACTCAAAAGCAACTCTGCAGATGAGGGTAGAATTGCTCCTGTCGGTTTCCCAGACTGTAGTTCAATATGGGAGTAGAACTCCTCTTCATTCTCCCATAGAGTGGCTGGTGGTTTGAAACTGACAGTTTTGGGATTAGCCACTCAATGTGTAACAACTGAGCCAATAAGATGTTTTAATTAGTTAATTAGTTCATTGACTGTTCTTAAATGTGCTCAACTCCAACTCACTTTCAACATCTTTGACTCAATTAATGATTCAGTATCTCAGGACTGTGAAGCCTGGTCTACTTCCATTTATGGACACAATTGATAGGGAATAATAGGCTTGATAGATTTCCTTATTAGGTAAAGCTGAAAGAAAACATTGACTTTCATAAAGAAAACAAGCTACTACTATCCAAAGAGGGAGTGATGATAGATGTCAGATGATGGTGCCATTTCTCTTTCATTATTAACTTTCTGTGATACATGTGCACAGGGGGAAATGAAACACACAAAGCATGCATGCTACGAAATATGCATCTATACTTGTTACTTTCATTAGTAACAAAACTCATAAAGATGTAGCTGTCTCATCTACAACAAAAAGTACCACACCAAACTTCTACAGTGGACAAAGTCCACTTTTTACTCAGAGAACATGGAAGTCCACATTTTGGGGGGAATAACCAAGTTACAGCTAATTTTAACAACCACTACAGCTGTCCATCAAGTCTATTCATGGACAATCTTCTGCAATGCTGAGACTTACTATTACTTCAAACACCACCAGCATAGTATATCTACACTGTAACCTTGGGTTATTCAGTGTTTCTAGCCCTGGGTAAATTATCATTTTTCTCACCAGAGTCTAAGTGTGGGGAATAGAAAGAAGCATGCACAAGATCACCATGTTTAGTAGGTTGTGCCTTCTCTCCTCAACTGAGTAATGACAATGTGTGGGGCCCATTCACCTCCAATGACAAATGCTTTTATTATAATGAAGATCCACCTGATCTCCTCTCAATGCAGGAGAGAGAGCTTTTATGTGTGTTTCAACGTGTACATGTGTATACACTGTTAAGTTTAATTGAGGCGTACACATAAAAATGAGCACCCATGATGATTTAGAAATATTTAAAAATACAAAGCAGAGAATACCATAAAGTTATAATTATCAGACAGACTGTTCAAGCTTAGGTGATTGATTTTGAAAAGTATCAAATTGATGAGGAAACACTAAGAGCTGTTATGTATATATTTATTTTTATTTACTTATCTATTTAAATCATTTTATTGTGATCTCTTACAGATATCATAACATTCCATAGTTCAATCACATAAAGCAGTGTTGTACAATTGCTAACAAAATACCTGCTATATTATTAAAGTCATTTTAGTACAAATGAAATAAAATGCATAATGACAGATAAAGGCCTATACAAAAACCCCGATGCATATATATTACTATGTACACAGTGACATGCATGCTCACACAAACACACAAGCTGACATTGTAATACCCAATAGCTAGCACACACACTGATATGGAAATGCATACTAAGGTGCATTAGCTCACCACATATACTAATGCGCATACTAACATCCATACATACATCAATTTCCACACATCAGAACATACACTAACAAATATACATATAAGAAACACGCACACTAATACAGATAGAGAAACATACTTTAACATACCTGCATAACATGTTTCAAGCATAGAAGAAAAACACACAAATAAATTGGCATTATAAAAAAAGAGAGTAATACATATTATCACACATAGAATCACACACACTAACTGCCACTGGCACAATCGCACACGCAGAAACACATACCTAGGGCATCAGATACAAGCACAAATGTGCACACATGTACAAGTGTAAGAATGGAGAAATCTGTTGGAGAGATGGTGTCTGAAGAAAAAGGAGCTCTCTAAAGACATCCTCTCAAGGTCCCTTTGCATCTTCTATCAAGAGGGAGCCTGTGATCCCTGGGTCCTATATAATCTATGTCCCTCCAAAGACATTTGTGTCTGAGCTCCCACTGACGTTCCTTCACTGTTTCTCACACACTATTTCCACAACAGTAATAATGCTCATCCGCTCTGCACTCAGGACAGATTAATAGATGTTCTATTACTTTCCTCGTCCTGATCTCTGTGCTTGAGCTGACAGATGAGCACATGTTCAGTCCAGGTAAATCAGGGGAGCTGCCTCCACCAGCTGCACATTACATTGGACACCTGAAACCGCAGAGACAGGACACCCTGGTCAGGGAAACCATCACACATATGCACTGTGTCTCTCACTCATACTCACAAATGTGTGCTGTCTATGGTGAGCTCCTCAGATGCATTTTGAGACGAAGCATTAAAGAAGCCCTGTTTCGCCTACCGTTGCCCCTCGCCTCTTTCAGCTGCTGAGGTTGAGCTTGGTGAAAACAAAGGATGCCATTTTGAGTACTAAGGTCTGCCTGAGCCAAGTCATGGAAGTTTCAGCTGCCTCATAGCTTTTGAATGTTGCACAGTGAATAGGGAAGAGCAAAGAAGAATCAAGCCATTTGAATTACGGTGCTTGTGAAGAATATTGAAAATACCTCCGACTGCCAAATCAACAAACCAATTTGTCTTGGAAGACATACCGCTGAATGCTCCTTGGAAGCAAGGATGGCGAGACCTCATGTCATATATCAGGAGAGATCAGTCTGAGGAGAATTATGTGGTCAGGTAGAAGAACAGAGATAAAGAGGAAGAAGTTCAATGGGACATATTGAACTTCTGCAACGGTGGCTGCAACCATAGCTCAAACAACAATTTTTAGGAGGGTTTAGGATGGGATAATGTTTCCTTCTCATTTACATACAACTCCTTGAAGGCACCTAACACAACCACCACCATCACCCAACCAGGGCTTTCCCAATTGTCATATTCTCATTTTCCTTTCTCCATTTGGCCCACAGCATCCCGGAGAGTGCCCAGTTATGGGATCCCATGGAGGCCTCAGGCCTGAGTGATTTTTCTGAAGGCCATCACAAGGCGTGTTTCCCAGGCGCCACTGCAGGGGTTCTACCTCCCAAACGTCCAGCTACTAGTAGACAAATGAACAGTGAGCCCTCCTCAGGAACTCTCTCCCCCTAGATTCCAATTGAAAAATATCCCCCTGTGTTTCATCAGAACTCTGACGGTGGGGACAACTGGTGGAGTCATTTCTTCACCATAGAGGACAGATGGCATTTACGGAAGAGCAAATTGTTTTCTGTTTTCCTGTTACAATATCATGTCTAATGTGGAGATATCCAGGGTAGGTAAAGATTCATAAAAATTGATTCCCAAGAGAATCTGTGTGATGAGGAACCACCAGACCACAAAAATAAAAACAACCTTGAAATGCCATCTGCATCTGTTTTGGAACCGAGACCTGTGTTCTGTGGGCACTGAGTGCCCTCTGCAGCCCAGTCACCTCCCTGCAGGAGAGGTTTGGGTCTGGGCATACCCTGATATTCCCTCCCTGTGCCTTTTGCTCAGTAATACACCTTCACTTTCAGGTTGTCCATTTGAAGATAGAGTATGTTTTGGACATTGTCTCTGCAGATGGTGAATCGGCCTTTCAATGAATCTGTGCATTATATATAAGTACTGCTAACCCTAATGTATAAAACCCTCTGCAGGCCTTTTCCAAGAGCCTGGTCCACATAATTCATACTATAGCTACTGAAGGCGAATCCAGAAGCTGCACATGAGAATCTCAGAGAACCCCCTGGTTTCCTCAAGTCCCCCCCTGACTCCATCAGCTGCACATTACATTGGACACCTGAAACCGCAGAGACAGGACACCCTGGTCAGGGAAACCACCACACATATGCACCGTGTCTCTCACTCATAATCACAAATGTTTACTCTCTATGTAATGACCTGATAGAAGAGCTACAGGGAAAACCCAGGCCAGCACACTCCATGGTGAGTCCAGGTGTTCAGTATTGATCACTGAGTGGGGACAACTGGGAATGCTGGGGTTGGAGCTTCGCCTTCACAGCTATAGTCTAAGGACTAGGGTGGATCTCATTAACATATAATGAGATGAATGAGGTGAATAACATATAATGAGGTGAATTAACATATAAAGAGGTGAATTTGCATGTCCTTCCCCTATTTGTGTGGGGTTGCATGATTCTGAGAAGGTCATCAGAGAGTGTCTGGATTCAGTGAGGAATGGCCCAATTATAGCACTCAGGACAACTGTTCAGTTTCTCAGGAGAGAAATGCCTCAGTCCTTGGCTTCCGAAGAGAAAGAATTTATGTGGAAGCCTGGTCTGTGATCCATGTGAGATTTTTTTTTTTAAAAAAAAAAAGGATAGAAGTTTCAGGTTTTACACAGGCACCCTCGGGGCACATGCTCGTGTGGAAACCTGAGGCTAGAGAAACTCGCAGCAAGTCCCAAGAGCTGCTGGAAAAGAGGAGGTGGCTTCAGATTCTGCACTCACCTGGCCTTGATTGGGACCCTCCCAAGTGCACTGACTTCCTGTCTCCAAGGCCTGAATTGGTGCATACCTTCTATCCTTGAGGGCTTCCAACTTCCTGTAAGGGGGTAAGGGAGGCTTGGTCTGTAGAGGGACAACCCCTGCTTTCTGCCTCTAGCTACCTAACATTTACCCAATGAAGAAGTGTGGACCCACTTCTTGTGTACTGTGCAATAACATCTCTAGCTACTTCCTGCTGGCAAATGGGGCACAAAGTGGGGCCTTGAGTCCACACCCTTCCTACTCTGTGGGAAGGGGTTGTCCACTCAGGACCCATGATGGATGAGGTTGTGGTCGTCCTGGAGCTGGTGGTCTTGAGGCTGGCACACGTGGCTCAGAGACATTGGTAACCTCAGGACTTCTAGGAGAAACAGGTGGACAGTTTAGGTGAGACCAGGGTAAGGTTGTGAGATGGCAGTGCCCTTGGAGGTGGGGGTTAGTGTCACAGGAAGTTTAGAAAGGAAATCTTAGGGCTGACAGGCATGGGTGCTAGTTCACTTTAAACAACAGGAATGGTGTAAAAGCATTTACTGGCTTAAAGACTGTGCTGGGTCTGAGGTAGGGTTTTCTGTGGAACACTTATGTGTCCTAGGGTGGCAGTGAATCACCCCCAACAGCTCTCAGGGATGCTTGTGATCTGCTTTTGAGGGATCTGGGTGCAACTATTTCCCCGATTTCACCTTGCTGCCACATTGATTGTTCACCTGAGTTTCCAGACCTGCGATAGCTCTCCTGCTGCTTCGCTGGCCAGGCCAGGCCAATCTTCAATGAGCAGTTGATCACTGGCCTATGGATCACTGGCCTATGACCAACTCCCTCTTGGCTATCTGCCATGGGACAAGGGACACCCTGGTGGCCAGCTTGCTTGCTGGGGTGGCATGGCCCTCGGGCGGGCATGTTCCTGCTAGGACAGTTCTGTGCCCTGTGGCCTCATTCCTGACACAAATGGCACTTGGCACTTTGTGGTCACAGGATCTGGGAAACCTGGGCAGAGGTTGTGGGGCAGTTAGCAAGTTACAATAGTGTCTGTCTCATTCTGACTGTGAAATGTTCCATAAAACGACACTGCTGAATACTCATTAGGATGAGTGACTTGCACATTCTTCTGAGGGGGATTTGAGAATCTACTGAACTCAGACATTGGTTTAACAGAAAAATGCTGGGAAGATGACCTTAAACTACAAAAGAAGGGGGCAATACACCTGGAAGGAAAAATAAAGTTTTTTAAAAAAATAAATCTACCTTGTAAAGTATGAAGAGTAAAACAAAATGTTAAAGGAAAGCCATTATCATGTTAATAAATATATTATACATGGTATTATAAAAGTTGGTATCTCTTACACGGTCCAACATCTCTATTCACCCACTTTTCTGTTGTCCATCCCCCATGGAGAGGGTTATATGTATATCCTTGTAATCAGTTCCCCTGACAAAATAATAATAATTTATCAAGGGTATGTGGGGGAGTGGGTGAGGGAGGGATGCAGAAAATGAGGAGCTGCTACCAAAGGCTCAAGTAGAAAGAAAATATTTTGAGAATGATGATGGCAGCAAATGTACAAATGTGCTTGACACAATGGAGGTATGTATGGATTGGGATAAGAGTTGGATGAGTCCCCAGTAAAAGGATTTAAAAATAAATAAAAGGTGGTATAGAAAAAGATGGCCAAATTAAAACAGGGTGTAGCAAATTATATGGACAAGAGAATAATCAGGAATATAGAACAAATCCTGACAATATTATTAAATATGAATAAGCAAAATACAGAATATGCAGAAAACAAAAGAATGGATATAAGGAACCAAAAAAAGACACATCGAGAAAGTCAGTTACCATAGCCCAATGGCACCAAGTGAATTGCACCTCCCTGTGAGTGACCCTCTAGGACAGAGTAGAACTGCTCCTTGGGGTTTCAGACACTGTAAGTCTTTGGGGGAGCAAACAGCCTCATCCTTCACCCTTGGAGTGAATGATGGGTTCAAACTCCTTATCTTCCACTTAGTATCCCAATATAAAATCCACCATGCTACCAAGGAGAGTGAATTTGTATACAGTGTATATATAGTCTTTATTGTTTATTTATTACACTTTCTTTTCTGACTTGTTTGATAGCCATATACTTTTACGTTAATTTTGAATAATATATTTATTGAATTTAAATTGTTAAATAAATTTTATATTTTTTGAATTATAAAAAACAGTGTAATACATTATTATTTTAGGTAATTGCATTTGGCTGATCCAAATTAATTTCCACTTTCTGCCGTTCACGCCATCAGACATGTTGTTAGTTGCCTTTGATTCAGTTCTTACTCATAACAGTGCAATAGACAGATGTATTTCTCCCGAAATTGGCCCCCCTGATAACATGTTGGAAATATGTGAAGAGATTTTCCACTTTCTATTCCTCAGAGAACTGAGAGATACTACTCTGCAATGTCCTCCCCTTGTGGCGCACTTGCTCATTTTAGAATCAAAGTTGTCCTTCCAATGAGCGTTTTCTTTATTGTGAGCCCAATGATTGATTTCAGATATAAGTCCCCCCAACCACACCGGTCACTCCAGTTCACCTGTTCTCAGTGTCAGGGCTCTCTCTATGCCCAGAACTCTTGTTTCTGCATGAAAGGAGACAGTGGGAAGGAAGCGTCATTAAGGACTTGTCACAAGGTTAGCCTGTGAAGTCTCCACAATTGTTTTCTAAGACACAGAATATTAGTCAGTCACTACCCATAGTACACAGGGAGCAATGCAGAGACACCTCCTGGTAGACCTGACCCTGGGTTGTAATAGATCCGTGACCACAGGACATTTAACATCATGCATTGAGCTCATGAATGTGTACATACTGGTTTTTCATTGTCAACGGATTTGGAGTAACAGATAGGGTGAGAATGCCCATGAAAATTTGTTTCTTAGGAAGAAACATGGGTCATATAGGAAGATAGCGAAGGGTCAGTCACTTTTAATATTTGTACTGCAATCAGAGAAGTCTGGTTCTTCTTTTCAGGCTTGCAGTGAGAAGAAAATTTAAAGAAGAATAAATAAATAGCTAGATAAATAAATAAATAAAAGGAAAAACTGCCCCTGGGGAGGCTGACAGCTATGAGAGGAAGCCCAATTCTAAAAGCAAATCCTCCCTGGCTTTCATCTGTGGCTGTCTAGGGCTCGGTATGTGTGATCTGTGGATCCTGTGCATCCCCTGCTGCCCAGTGTCTTCCCTGAAAGGGAGGTTTGTGTCTGGGCTCACACTGACTTCCCCGCACTGTGTGTTTCCCTTGCACAGTAATACATGGTCGTGTCCTCAGCAGTCACGGAACCCAGCTGCAGAGAGAACTGATTCTTTGATGTGTCTCTGTTGATAGAGAGTCGGCTTTGGAAGGACGGGTTGTAATTTGTACTACCCTCATAACATATGCGTCCCATCCACTTCAATCCCTTTCCTGAGGGTTGGCGGATCCAGTGCCAGCAGGAACCACTGGTGATGGAGTAACCAGAGACAGTGCAGGTGAGGAACAGCTTCTGGGAGGGCTTCACCAGTCCTGGACCTGACTCCTGAAGTTGTACCTCAGACCAGATGCCTATAAACAAAAACAGATGGTCCCCCTCAGTCACTTGAAATCACAACCATCCCCATAGACCCAAGTCAGATATCTTAATCTCTCACCTTGGGGAATTGTCACAAGGCACAGGAGAACACACAGCAATTTCATCTTTAGACCACAACTCTGTCTGAAAAGAACTGATAGCTTTCCCAGCCCAATGGTGAGTTTGTACCTTGGTGCCTGAAGAATGATTTGCATGTGAGGGAGCCCTGTTTTTATAAGCAGAAAGTGATAGAGATCAGACTCCCCTCTTCCTTCTGAGCCCATTGTGAAGTAACCCTTTGTTTGAACTCATATGAATGTTAGTCTATAATGAAAGAAGTTTTTCTAAAGAGGTATGTGGTAAAGGTCTAAGGATGCCCAGAATTTCTGAGCCCAGTGTTTTATACTTCCAGCCCCTCATTGCTCCTGCCCTGCTTTGGCATCCTATATGTCCTGTGGCCCAGGGAGTGGGCAGGATATAGTTTGTTGAAACTATCAATTGGACCCCAAGTCACCTTCAGACATCACACTCTCCAAGACCCATTCCCGCCCCCTCCGGATTTACTGACACCTCTTAATTAACCTTCTCATAGTCCTTATTAATTTTCCTTGTGTGGGAGTAATCTCTTTTAGAAGCACAAATACCAGATTAGTCCCAAAGAGTAGGAGTTGATAACATCCCAACTCTTCTAGGAAGCCATTCAGTTCCAATTCCAACCCACTCCTCCCTTGAGGAGATCCCCTCATTTTCCTGGGTTCTGAGAATCACTGCAACGTCCAACAGAAATTCATTAAAGTTTGAAGAAATGAATCACGTGGTAGTGGGGTCTGGTCAGTCCAAATTCTGAAGATCAGGAGAGGTTAAACCAGACACTGGGTAGAAAGGATCTGCCCCACTCCTAGCTTTGCATTTTATTTATACACATCTGACTCGAAGCCTCTGGCAGAATGTTTCCAGTAGGCATTGTCCTGCTACTAAGCTTATTCCGCCAGGATTTTTCAAACCTTGGGCCATGTTCATCACAAACTCCACTGCTCTTACCAACAATAGACACACCACATCCCAGAACCTGATGACTGAGGTCAACCACAGTGCAAGTAAAGAGATTCAAGTGTCATAGGGTCTCAGGGAAGAACATGTCACTTAGAAAAGTTGAGCTTCAGACAAAATAATGTTTTAACTTTGTAGTCTCTAAAAAATGCAAGATTCTGAATAGACACACACAAACCTTTGTTTGCTGGAATATCTAAAATGATTCACAATTGGTCAAGTCTTGGTTTCAAGTATAAAGATTCAGTAGAGCAGTAGATGGAAAACAATCATCTAAGAAAATAATCAAAGTAAGAAGAAAAGCCAAGAACAGTGTTTTAGATCTTGAACCAAAGACACTTTCTTGAGACCCAACAGGCAATCACCATTAACATTAGGTCCATCCATGCAGCGGATCCTCAACATTTAGAGAATGAGCACAGACACTCTTGTAAATGTCCCTTACCCAGAGGGCTCTGGTTCAATTGAAATGTGAGCACCTCCAACCAGAGACAGCCTCTCCATTTGTGCTCTGGGCACAGGCCCCTCACCACTGCTCATGGATCTCCCCTTAAATTTATTCCTTAAAATCAAGTATTGTCTCATTTTGGAAACCTGTTCATACTGTTGACTATAGAAGCTGTGACACTATCTCTAACCATGCGGTTTTAAAACTGAAACTCCTTCAGATTCTTTCCTCCTAATGTTGCCCGTTCAAGTCAATGACAGCCACGATAATGCCTACATAATTTAGAAGAGTGTTTATTCGGTTCTAACTGGACCGCTAGAATCTAAAAGCGAGTCCTTGATTGAAGTCCCAAGTCCACGTTTCAGTCCATATTTTAAAGGCAAAAATCTCATTTATCATTTTTCTAAGTCTTAAGCAAGCATGAACAGAAGCAGAAATCATAATTAATTTTACTGTTCTTTAGGGTTAGGAATCCTTACAGGGTACAGCATTGATTATAACATTCTGGTAACTTCAAGAAGACCAAGCATGCATTACAAGGTACATTCCTTATCAGAAAAGAAACAATACCAAAATTGACAATAACATCCTGGTTACCACAACAAGATTAACTACACCGTTCAGATTACAACATCAAAGGTAACAATATTGAATCAGAACAAATGATATACTGAAGAATAGTCAAAAAAAATTGTAGTGTCTAGAACCTGGGAACAAGGGATTACATTCTAAAATTAATCACCATCAGAGACTTTCCCATAAGGAAAGGGAGAACAAGCAGTTCAACTAGCAGTTAACTTTCTGGGATGGGAGGGAGGAACGGGCAAGTCACTTAGCAGCTTACAAAAATGGAGTTTCTTTTCCTAGTCTGTTTCAATAACAAAGATTAAAATATTTTCCGCAGACTAATGTTTGATACCACTCATTTCCTGAATTAGAATCTCTTTATATCTCCAAATTAATATATATTTTTACAATGGGGAAATACAAGCACTTAGTGTTGATCACCAGGACTTCTTTGGGCCAGAATTTGCTGAAGGGAACAAGCAATTGCTTTGAAATGAAGACACCTGGATTTCACTAAAATCCAGGGGTTCGAGCACAGGACACTCTAGCATTTTTTGTTTGGTCATCCAGTCTGTTCCCTTTTCATATGCACATTCGCAGAGCATCACTTGATCCTGTTCATTTCACCAAACCCCCATCTCACTATCTGCCTTGGTGCTTGTCTGACTGATTTAAGCTTGAGAACGTGCTGTAGCTGCACACGAGTTCAGCTCACCTCCATCTCTGAGTTTGACTGCCACGATCATCTCATAATTCCATAGCAGTGGTTGCTAGGGGTCTTCTTAAGTTTCAGCCTCATGACATTACCCATCTGCACATCACTTTCCTAACAGGGTTGGTACACATGTTCTCAATGAGCTCCTGAGTGCTCCCTGCACTCTGAAGCAGCAACACATTGAGCTCTAGATTCAGATGTTCTAGGTTTGTTTTGCAGTCCCCCATTTCCTGGGATTGGGCTTGGCCAGTCACTTACTCAAGGTGCACTGCGTCTCTCAAAATCCTGAAAGGTGGAAATGATAGAAGCTATGGCTCCAAGAAAAATGCAATCATATTTGCTCCAGTTGTCTATTGTTGTACATGGAATAGACATACAGCGTTGCAGCTTAAAATTACAATGTTTTTACTTGGTTTTGGCTTCCCTTTTTACTCTCTTGATGCACACATATATCTGATTTTAGAAGGTTACTCTCATCTATGTTGCCTTCTTTGTGTATAGTGCCTTTGCTCTGTTTGACAGTGTATGAACACCCTGCAATGTGCCACTTACATGTGTACCTGCTTCCTTATAGATGATTTCTATAGTTCTGGAATTTACATTAGGTTCTTGATCATCTGGTGCTCATTTTTGTACATGAGCAGAGGTTTTGGTTGTCTTTCATTCTGCTGAGGGTGACGTGCCAATTGTGCTGGCCCCATTTTTGAAGAGAATGTCGTTCTCCCTTATAAAGTCCCTTTGGCCTTTGTTGAAGATCAGTTGCCTGTTTTGTAGATGGAATATGTATTAGTTTTCTATTCTGTTCCATTGGTCAACATATCTATCATTGTATGAGTACCAGGCTGTTTTGACTGCTGTGACTGTGTAATAGTTTTGAGGTTAGTTTGTGTGAGGCCCCATACTTTGTTCTCAATCATTTTGGGTCCCTTGATTATCCGTGGATTCTCCATATAAAGTGAGTAACTATTTTTCCCATTTCTTTAAAGGATTAAGTTGGCATTTGGATCATGATTATATTGTATTTAGAGACAGTATTGTGTCGTTTTGACATTTCCTTGGTATTAAGTGTCCTTGTGCATGAACATGGCATATTGAGAATGTGAACAGACTTTCACTGGGAAGCATAAACATTCTTGAATCATGTCTTGCTGAACAAGAGAGACTGAAAATAGATAAAGACACAAAGAGACTTCAGAGCAGTTCTGAGTCTGACCTGCACACTTACCACTGAAGATGGGAACCACATTCTGCTTTAATGTGGTTCATTCCCTACCTAGCCGCCTGCATGACTCTAAACTGGAACTCAATGTCACAATCGGGGAATTCTATGGAAGCCTCTGCTCTCTGTCCTTTCAGCAGCACATCACCATCTTCCTCTTCAGGCACCATTTGAAGAGTTTGAATAACCAGTCTTTCTGATTCAATTCAAAATCTAACCTTGTTAGCACCCAATCGCTCCATGTTCATGAAATCTCAGTAGATCTGAACCTCCAAGTTTCCTTGATTTTTTTTTTCTGGACACTGATTCTGAGAAACACATGGCTGAGTAATTTTCCTTCATAGGAAACAGACTGATTTTTCTACAAAACGTTTTCTTGTTATAATACAAATTTTGTAATGTAGAACAATATCAGGGATAGGCACTGCATGGTGATATTAAAATAGAGAGATTCTCTGAGGGAAACGAAGAGATGGAGAAGAACACCAATACCACAACAGGAAAGCATTCCTGAACCTCCATCAGTTCCTGCTCCTGGACCTGAGACCTGTGCTCTGTGGGTCTTGAGCGCCCCCTGGGGTCCTGTTTTCTCCCTGCAGGGGAGGCTTGTATCCTGGTTGAACCTGAAACTCCTCACTGTGATGGTAGAACAGTAACACAAAGGCATGTCCTGGAATTTCAGGCTGTTCATGTGCATATAAAACATGTTCTAGGAATTGTCGTTGGAGATAGTGAATTGGTCCTTCACAGAGTCTTTGTATTATGTACCACCACCACCCTGGTACTAATTCTTGAGACCCACTGCAGATCCTTCCCCAGAGCCTGGTGTACCCAGATCATGACTTAGCTAATTTAGGGCAAAGTAGATGTTGCACAGGAGAGTCTCAGAGACCCCTCGGGATTCCCCAAGGTGCTCCCATACTCCACTAGCTGCACCTCACTCTCGATATTTGCAAGAACAGATATCCTGGGCAGGAAAACCATCAGACATATTCACCGTGTCTCTCACTCACACCCAAGCATACAAACTGGTTCTTGACAAAATCACCTGTTAAAACAGCAACAAGGACAAACCCCCTTTCAGCACAGACTCCATGCTGTCTGTGTTGTGTTCAGTCTTGATCACTGAGTGGGGGCTCCTGAGAATCCAGGAACACTTCCAGAGCTGCAGGGTTGGGCCTGTGTTGGCTTTCATCAGCAGAGGGAGGGGTGGATTTGCATGCTCTCCTACTCCATAGCAATAAATGAAGTTGCATGACTTCTGAGAGCTGAGGACTCTGTCCTAGAACAGATCTGAGTGTTTTAGGTGTGAAGGGCACAATGATAATATCATTAATAACATGTATTATGTGACTTTCTATAGTCAATTGTCATCATACATTAATCCATTTTATTTTTCTATTTACACACTAAACACTCATGTAGTTTGTATATCTCTGATCGATAGGACTAATACTACAACCAGTAATGTAAAACTGTACTTTTTATGTATTTGAGGAACTCACAGTGTGTTCCTTCTTAATATCCTTTGAGATTTGGGAACAAAAATATTTTGGAAGGGGCATGACCAGAGTTTTAGGGTGGAAGGACAAAAGTTTCCAAATTAAATTCCCAGGACATCCCTTGCTACCCTTGAAGCATAAGTAGGTACAATGTCATGAATATATTTTTAAAAAGTAAATCAATACTTGGCACAACTTCTTTGCCCTTTTTCTCACAAGTGCACTTTTATTTTTTCTTACAGCTTTTTCATATGAGCCATGGTCATCACCCTGTAACCTTTATGAATTTCTATACAATTAACCCATAATAGGTATCCAGAGAGGAAGCAGACCAATTATTGGGCAGTTAGAATATCTTCTTCCCACTAAAGCATTGTGTCCTGAATGAAGGCAATATTGGAGTTCAGGGTCATGTTGTGGCGGTGGTTGTTGTGGATAGGTACTACTGAGTCAGTTCTGACCCACAGTGACACTGTGCACAGCAGAACAAAGCACTGTCTGGTACAGCACTGTCCATACACAAGTTCCTATGCTTGAGCTGTCTTGGGGACAGATAATTAAGGAAAAGTGAGGGAGAAATTTCTTCATAGGCTATAAAGGAAAAAAATCTATCATTTTAAAATGCATTATCTAGGAAAAATGACAGAAAAAGTATCAAAAACATAATGAAGCATTTCAAAATATGTTATTTGTTTTTTAAACTGACAGAAACTCAGGTTTTGCTGCTGATCCTTTGCAAAGCAAAATCTGAATGGTGTAGGAACAATCTGTGGATGCCTCCCGTTCATGTCAGAGAAGGCTGATTTGGGATGAGCAACTGCATGGTGCATCTCCCCAGGGAAGCACAGAACTGCGTGCGGAGATTTTCAAAATAAAACATGACTCAGCATGCTCAGTAGATAGTGTAGAGGAGATGCCACATTGTGGAAAGGTGGCCTGAAATATTCTTAAGGATGAAATATGAAAAGGAGGACCCAAGGGAAAAAGGCACATAATGGTGTGGCCAGAGGCAGGGGGCAGGGCTGTGTCAGGTTGCTGTGAATCAGAACTAGATTCAGGAAAGTACAGCAATGAGCAGTTTGTTGTTTTCTGTGTCATTCACCTTAGAACCTGCCATCAGAGAAGATGTTACTGTGATGGGATCTTTCAGTGCCTCTCATGTTGAAAGTCAATGGGGTAAGACTATAAGGAGGTATAAACGTAGGGAGAAGGGAACATGAATATCCAGGGGTGAGGAGGAATCCTTTTGTTCTTGGAGCAGAGCGGAGAGGCAGCAGGTTTGTGAATGATGAGGCGGGGACAGGAGTGGAGTGCTAGAAACTGTGATAGGGGAGGGAAGTCAGTCTGGGGAGGTATGCTATCACAACGCTGCTTGGGGAAACTGCAGTCTGGTTCATGACTGCTGGGGACAAAATGGTCCTGGGACCAAGGATGCACTTCACCCAAGGCAGGCATTTTCAATGGCCTTCTCTATATGCTAAAGTTGCACATGGAAAATGGAAGACCAAAATGGAATTGACACATTTCAGTTATGATGTTGGTGGTAAATATTGAAAGAACCACGTACTAACAAAAGGATCTAAAAACCCATCTTCAAAGAAGTATAGCCAGAATTCTTTTCAGAAGCAAGCATGGTGAGGCTTTGGACATGTTATCTGGACAGACTTGTCTCTGCAGAAAGCCCTCATGCTTGGTAAAGTGGAGAGGCAGCGAAAAGGAGGAAGGCTCTTGAGAAGATGATGGATACAGTGGCTGCAGCAATAAGAATAATGGTGAGGATGGCACAGTTCGGGTAGTGTTTCATTGTCCTCTACACAGGGTGCATATAAGTCAGAACCGATGGACAACTTCTAACCCCAACAACAATGTTGCCGTGGGTATGTGGGTGAAGGTACTGATTGAGTTATGTGCCCACTCATGTGGATATTATATTAATAAAACTACTTTTAAAAAGAAGCAAAACTTGACCAATGGTTACCATAGGTGAAGGAGAAAGGGTTGTTCTGTAAGGGGCATTTAGTTTATATTAATGGTGATGAGATAATTTGGAAAAAGATATCAAAAATAATTGTAAAACATGAAGAGTATAATCCAATACACTGATTTATACATACAATAGTTGTTGAATTGGGGAATTTTTATTGTGTATATTTTGCCAAATTAAAATTACAATTACATGAATACCAATCAATGCAAGGAAGAAGAAATTTTTTTGAAACTAGTGACGATGATTGTTTGATTTTGCTTGATATGATTGAATTACTGAGTTATATGATAATGTGGATGAAATTCCAATAAACCTGTTTTTTAAAAATATAAAGAGTAGGTTATCTATTACTTACACAGAACTTTCAGTTTAGAGTTTTAGTTAACAGGCTCAGTGGCTGCCTTTGTGGATAAAATTTGATTAGCACATAGTTATACCCATCTCTACTGCCTGCTATTGTTTTCCCATGCACTCAGTAGGGTGAGTAGTTGTCTCCAACACAATAAGAACAATGGAATTCTAAATTATGTTAACTTAGAAACATTAAAAACAACAACAATGGGGAGGTTGGAGGTAAGGAAGTGGTGTTAACAAACCAGGGACAAGGTAACAACATGGGATCCAAATTGGTGGTGAGGTGGTAGTGGCAGGCCTGGTAGGGAATGATCAAGGGTAAGGTAAGGTAACATAACAAAGAGGTATAGCTATAACCCAGGTGGGGATGGAGCAATATAGTGGAGCAGGAGGAAAGTCAAGGGAAATAGAGGAAAGAGCTAGGAAGCACAGGGCATTTATAGAGGTCTAGACAAAGACATGTACCTGCAAATATATATATGAGGATGGGGAAATAGATCAATGTGCCTATATTTATACGCTTAGTATTAAGGTGGCGGAAGGACCTTGGGCCTCTGCTCAAGCATTCCCTCAATGCATGAATCCTTTCTTCTATTAAATTGGCATTCTATGGTGCTCACCCTCCCCACACAACCGCTGAAGCCAAAGCAGGTGAACAAGTAAATGTGGTGAGGAAAGCTGATGGTTCCAGGCAATCAAAAGAGATAGTGTCTGGGGTCTTAAAGGCTTGAAGATAAACGAGCGGCCATCTAGCTCAGAAGAAACAAAGCCCACATGGAAGAACACAACAGCCTGTGTGATCACGTGGTTCTGAAGGAATCTGTTATCAGACATCAAAGAACAAAAAATCATATCATTGAGTGCACACCTCCATGATACAATCGCTGAGGACAAATGGGTGCATAAGCAAATGTGGCGAAGAAAGCTGATGGTTCCCGGCTATCGAAAGAGATAGTGTCTGGGGTCTTAAAGGCTTGAAGGTGAACAAGCGGCCATCTAGCTCAGAAGCAACAAAGCCCACATGGAAGAAGCACACCAGCCTGTGCGATCATGAGGTGCCAAAGGGACCAGGTATAAGGCATCATGCAATATATATATACCATAGTGAATGAAGGGGGAAGTGCAGAGTGGAGACCCAAAGCCCATTTTTTGGCCACTGGAGATCCCCTCACAGAGGGGTTTAGGAGAGGAGATGGGTCAGTCAGGGTGTGATATAGTACCGATGAAGAACACAGCTTTCCCCCAGATCCTGGATGCTTCCTCCCTCCACCTACAATGATCTGAATTCTACCTTCCAGGACTGGACAGGGCAGAGATTGTACACTGGTGCATATGGGAGCTGGAGGCACAGGGAATCCAGGGTGGATGATACCTTCAGGACCAGGGGTATGAGGGGTGCTACTGGGACAGTAGAGGGTGAGTGGGTTGGAAAGGGGGAACCGATTACAAGGATCCACCTGTGACCTCCTCCTTGGGAGGTGGACAGCAGAGAAGGGGCGTAGGAGGGGAGGGAGACTTTGGATAGGGCAAGATATGACAAATATCAAGGGCTCATGAGGTAGGGGGGAGCGGGGAGGGAGGGGAAAAAGAGGACTTGATGCAAAAGGCTTAAGTGGAGAGCAAATGCTTTGAAAATAATTAGGGAAAAATGTATGGATGTGTTTTATACAATTGATGTATGTATATGTATGGATTGTGTTAAGAGTTGTATGAGCCCCTAATAAAATGTAAAAATAAATAAATAAAAAGAGATAGTGTCTGGGGTCTTAAAGGCTTGAAGGTGAACAAGCGGCCATCTAGCTCAGAAGCAACAAAGCCGACATGGAAGAAGCACACCAGCCTGTTCGATCACGAGGTGTCGAAGGGATCAGGTATAAGGCATCATCATTAAAAAAAAAAAAACTTACCATAGAGAATGAAGGGGGAAGTGCAGAGTCGAGACCCAAAGCCCATTTTTTGGCCACTGGAGATCCCCTCACAGAGAGGTCTAGAGGAGGAGATGAGTCAGTCAGGGTGCTATGTAGCACTGATGAAGAATACAGCTTTCCTCCAGTTCCTAAATGCTTCCTCCCCTGCACTATCATGATCCGAATTCTATCTTGCAAGTCTGGATAGAGCAGAGGTTGTACATTGGTGCATGTAGGAGCTGGAAGCACAGGGAATCCAGGGTGGATGATACTTTCAGGACCACGGGTGTGAGGGGCAATACTGGGAAGGGAGAGGGTGAGTGGTTTGGAAAGGGGGAACCGATTATAAGGATCTACATGTGACCTCCTCCCTGGGGGATGGACAACAGAGAAGGGGGTGAAGGGAGAAACCTGATAGGACAAGATATGACAAAATAACAATTTATAAATTATCAAGGGCTCATGAGGGAGTGGGGAGCGGGGAGGGAGGGGGAAAAAGAGGACTTGATGCAAAAGGCTTAAGTGGAGAGCAAATGCTTTGAAAATGATTAGGGCAAAGAATGTACAGATGTGCTTTATACAATTGATGTATGTATATGTATGGATAATGATTAGATTTGTATGAGTCCCTAATAAAAGGTTTCAAAACAACAACAAGAAACATCATAAGTTGTGAGAGAGAGAGTTGCCATTAAGACGATAAATGCCAAGGTCTGAATTTCGCTGAACTAAATGTCTTGGATGACATTTACATTCTATAAAAGTTAGACTGAAATTTTTAGTAAAACGTTTAAAGTTTCTTGTGTTAAAGTGAGGAGTTTATCCCAGGAGCACAGACTTAAAATAACACTTGTTTGATTGCAGCACATTCCATTAAGATGTAAATAATAAACAAAAATAAATTTCCTTCTCTTCCCTTGATGGTGCTATGGTAGCACTGCCCGAATGCATCCAGACCTCCCTCTCCTGACTCTAACATAACAAAAATAACTGAAAGACTAGGAATACATTCATTAAAATCTACACCTAACTGGTACCAGCCAAGCAAGTCTGAACTCACGTCCAGAACCACCTCTTTTTGCTTTAAGCATGAAGCCTTCAATCTGAAGAGGAAGAACATAAAAATGTGTAGCTGAAAATACTGATAAACCCCTTTTGCAGCAAGGGAGTGAACAACAAGGAAATGTGATGGACATTACATATAGTGAACTGCAAATGGTACCCTGACTATATTTTCACGAACCTTGACAATAAAAGTCTTCAGGAGTTAGGTTATTATCAATCCCCACAGGAAAACATCATGAATAATATGATATGCTGATATGTATGGTCATACTAAACTTATCTATCTATCCACAAAAAGTTGTGTGTATACAAAAGAGTGAGAAAAGGGTCGTAATTTATACAACATCAACATGAGATTCATGCTTGAAAGAGAGATGGGAGCTATAAAGAAAAATATGTCACTCTAAGTATGATTATATAACAAATATCAATGAAAATGTCATTATATGTGTTATCAATAGTATGATAATAAAGGTTACAAAGAAGATTACCTCATAAAAAGAAAAACAAAAATCAGCTAACTCTAGCAATTTCACTTATTTCAGCCCACAGTGGCTTCAATCTTATGTTTGCTGTAAATAGGAATGGCTTTTGAGAGTCACTAAAAAAGATTTTTTTCTTTGACAACTATACTGATATGTCTATTCGAGAGTCATTTTAGTGTGTGAAGTGTACATGTCACCCTAAAATAATTTATCTTTGACACAAGAAGACATTTCTCATCCAGAAAGTCATCATTAATAAAATTATTCACACCTAATCTTACATTTTATACTGAACTTTATACTGAAATATCTGAAATTCCTTACCTAAGGTTGATTGTCACTAGATAGTGGGAAAGTTACTGATATCATACAACAAATTAGTAACCAATTCACTAGAAATGGGGTTAGTTGGTTAACAGGACATATGTGGACTCTCTGGGAGAAACCAGAACCAGTGGGCTGACACCCTGTGGGACTGTGAAGGTGAAGATACAGCATCTGATGTCAAAAATGGAGTGATTCCATTTGGCCCTACAGATTTCTCTGTATCTTGAATTTGCACATATAAGTTAGTGTCTGTCTTGAACATCATGGACTGAAGATTCTGAAGGATAGACCAATGCCAGAGATTAGCACCCACATAGGAAAATGCAATTAGTAAGTATATGTGTTTGCAGATAGGATTACAAAATAGACATATAAAAAATACTAGATCAACATGATTAGGAGGAACAACCAAACAGAAAAAAAAACAAAAAACAAAATAAAACTCACTCACACTAGGTAGATGATGTCATTTGAAGAAATAATTCTATAAAAATAGTCTGATTGCCTAGATTTTGACTTAAAGATTGTCAGAATACCTCACAAAGTGTGATGGAAGAATATATGTTATTTTTTTAGCCAATAGTCAAATTCTTAATAGTTTCTTTTACCCAGGCCCCCATTAGCCCTGAGTCTGATTGGAGAATATTTACCTGAGTGTCATGAGAACGCTGATGCAGCGACCCCCGGCACAGTCATTTCTTGTCCTTAAGGAACAAGCTTTTTGCTGCTGTACAGAATATATTATCCTGTTACAAGTTAACTTTTGAATTCAAAGATATCAAAATATAGGCACAGAATAATTATTTTTAAATTAGAGAGGGATTCCCTAGGGAAACCGAGATTTAGAAGAATTCGCAGATCCCCACAGGAAACAAGCCTTGAAGCTCCTGCTGCACCTTCTCCTGACTCTGAGTCCTGTGCTATGTGGGTTCTGAGCGCCCCCTGGAGACCAGTCTCCTCCTTGCAGAAGAGGTTTGTGTCTGGGCTCTCACTGACTTCCCCTCCTTGTGTGTCACTTGCACAGTAACACATGGCCGTGTCCTCTGCTTTCATGAAGATAGAGGGTGTTTTGGGAGTTGTCTCTGGAGACGGCGAACCGGCCTTTCACGGACTCTGTTTAGTATGCATCACCACCATTAGTAACAGTTAGGACCCACTGTAGGCCCTTCCCTGGAGCCTGGCACATCCAGCTCACCCAGCAGCGACTGTAGGTGAATCCAGAGGCTGCACAGGAGAGTCTCAGGGACCCCCCATACTTTATCAGATCACCCCCAGAATCCACCAGCTTCACTGCACACTGGACACATGCAAATACAGAGGCACTGTGATTAGATGACACACACACAAGCATATACACCCACAATAATACACACACAAAGTAGGGCCTACAGTGTTTACCATGTTAAATGGCCAAAATGAAAGCCAAGGTTGGTGCAAAATTCATTATGGGTCCTGGGCACAAGATGGAACAGCAGAGACCCCAGTGACTGGGACTGTCCTCTGAGATATCCCACATCAGGGTTCAGGCTGATTTATCAGCAGGCAGAGAGCTGCATTTGTGTGTCCCCTGATATTTAGATGCAGAAGAATAAAGAATATGGGCAAGAGTTATCCTTCAGACTCAAAGAAGCACAAGCATACTCAAAGGACAACAGAGCTCTTAAACAGATTCTTTATCAAGCATTATTTAAATGCTATATATTATCCATTTTCAAAATAGTTTTCAGTGTATACAGTTTATATTACACACACAACAAGCTTTGTGGTGTGAGAGCTTACAATGCATCTTCTCTCGTTCCACTTAAAATGTGGATTCACATGATGACCGTGGACAGTTCTATTACTGTTTCTTGTGTGGAAACATTACGGTTTTCTTGTTTTCCAAGGAATTTCCCTATTTCAGTGATATTTTAAACTATGGACATAGAGTTGTTCATAAACATGTACGGACATCAGTCAGTGTAAGACATGAACAAATAATAACAATTTACAATTATCAAGGGTTTGTGAGGAAGTGAGGGCGGGGGAGGAAGAGGAAAAATTAGCATCTGATACCAAGGGCTCAAGTAGAAAGACAATGTTTTGAAAATGATAATGCCAAGAAACGTACAAATGTGCTTGACACAATGAATAGATGGATGCATTGTGATAACAGCTGTATGAGCTCCCAATAAAATAATTTTAAAAATCACATGGCCAGAAACCATAGAGCAATCCCCATACTGGGCATATACCCAGAAGAGGCAAGAAACAAACCACAGCTGGATATCTGTGCTCCAATGTTCATTGCGGCATAGTTTGCAATTGCAAGGAGTTTGAAACAACCCAAATATCCATCCATAGGTGAATGGATCAAAAAACTGTGGTACATGCATTCAATGGAATATTGCACATCCCTAAAAAGCAGTGATGAACGCAGGAAGCACATCGCCACATGGAAAGAACTGGAGGAAATTATGCTAAGCGAAGTAAGCCCCACACAAAGGACAAATACAACATGTATAGGCTGAGGTAAGCTTAAAAATGAAATTGTGTCATAGAGTAAGGTACTATGTACAAACATTCCTGGGATGTGGTACAGGTAGTATGGCAGGGGCCAGACCAAATCCAGTGATACATATGGTAGCCAAATAATAAGGTGTCTGTGTAGGTGAGTGGGTGGGGGCTTGTGAGAAAATAAAGACCAGACTAGGCTCAGGGCACTAACCCACCCAAGGGGAGGGTTGCTTATATCTCCCCAGGGAAAGATTTCAACCCTGTGCTCCAAGACATGAATGCAACATATTGGCATGAAGCAGGGAACCAATAGAGAGGTCTGAGGCCCCAATCCCAACTATGTGGACAACCCCCTCTCCCCACAGAAGAATTCACATTAGAGGACAGCACTGAAACTACAGCTCAGGGAGAGGGACATATCTGATCAGAGTACACAGGAGCAGATGAAGGGAAAGGAAGCAAGAGTGGAATATATTCTGGCCCACCAAACCCTAAGGACGATATTCCTGTTCAGAGCAGTCAAACACAAAAAGGACTATAAGGCTGGCCCCACTACAAGACATGAGGTCCTTCACTGGCCCATAGTATTGCGAAGGGACAACACTGGGCACAGTGCGAGAATTGCCCGCGATCCGATCACATCACAATGAGGTGAAATACTAAGGGTGTGCAACAGAACAGTAAGGGAACAGAGCAACAAAGACCCCGGGGGCTACCAAAACTAGAATTTGGGGCCAGGGTGTGGCACACCATCAGATTCGACCAGAAAACACTCCTAAAAGTTAAGAAACAGACCTTGAACTATTTACAAGCTTTTCTCTTTTGGGGGTCATTGGTTTTTGTTGTTGTTGTAGTTGTTTTGTTTTCATTTGTTGCTTTTTTTGCTCTGTCTTGTTTGCTGTGCATATTATTATCTCTGCAGGTCTAGCTACATAAGATAGACAGGATAAACAATCTGGAGGAGAAAATATTGGGACCGATGGTTCCGAGGGGACATGGGAGAGGGGAGGCAGGGGAAAGGAAGTGGCTTCTCTTAAACCCAGGAAAGAGGGAACAAGTGATTCAAAATCGATGCAAGGAGGGTGTAGGAGGCCTCCTAGGGCTTGTTCAAGGGCAATGTCGCCAAGAGGAATTACTGAAACCTAAATGAAGGCTGAACAGGATAGTGGGACAAGAGAAAAGTAAAAGGAAATAGAGGAAAGAACTAGGAGGCAAAAGGCATTTATAGAAGTCTATATACAGGCATGTACATATGTAGATAAGTTTATATAGGATGTTGGGGAAATGGATCTATGTACACATATTTATAGGTTTAGTATTAAGGTAGCAGGTGGAAATTGGGTCTCTTCTCAAGCACTCCCTCAATGCAAGAACACACTTTGTTCTATTAACCTGGAATTCCTTGATGCTCACCTTCTTGACACGAGTGCTTAAGAGAAAGTGATACATAAGCGATAAAAATATGGTGAAGAAAGCTGTTGGAGCCCGGCAATCAAAAGATATAGCATCTGGAGTCTTAAAGGCTTGAAGATAAACAAGCGGGCACCTAGCTGAAAAGCAACCAAGTCCACGTGGAAGAAGCATACCAGTTGTGTGATCATGAGGCGGTGAAGGGATCAGGTATCAGGCATCAAAAAAACAAAAAATCATATCATTGTGAATTAGGGGGATCGTGGAGTTGGAGACCCAAAGTCCATCTGTAGGCAACTAGACATCCCCTTACAGAAGTGTAACGGAGGAAAACAAGCCAGGGAAGGTGAGGTATAAAGGGGGAACTGACCACAATGATCTACATATAACCCCATCCCTGGGGGATGGATAACAGAAAAGTGGGTGAAAGGAGACTTTGGACCATGCAAAACATGAAATAATAATTTATAAATTATCAAAGGTTCATGAGAGAGAGAGATTGGGGGGGTTAAAGGGGAAATGAGGAGCTGATATCAATGGCTCAAGTAGAAAGAAAGGGTTTTGAGAATGATGATGGCAACAAATGTACAAATGTGCTTGACACATGGATATCTTCATGGATTGTGATGAGTTGTACGTGCTCCCAATGAATTGATTTTTTTAAAGAGAAAACCTCAAACATAACACAATATGCTGATATGTATAGACATATTGAACATACCCATCTATCCACAAAATTATGGGTAATACATAATAGTGAGAAAAGGTCATGACTAATACAACATCAATATGAGATACACACTTGACACAGATAGGTACTATATAGTTATATGTGAAACTCAAAGTAAAGATGATAAAACATCCAAAGGAAAATGTCAATGTGTTATAAATAGTACCATAAACAAGCTCATAAAGAGAAACATAAAGTTGGTATTTAATTTTTGGAGACAATTATAACAGAAAAATGAAGACCACTTCTAGGCAATAATGTAAAATATGTTTAAGGAAAACAAGGACTACGCAGAAAAGAAGACAAGGGAGCAGAGTGCAGCTCAGACCCCTTTCTTAACCTGGAGGTCTGGAGTCACACTGCCTTCTCCAGGCCTCCTTTCACTTTGATACATGGCAGCGGCCTAAGCAGCAATGGGGCTCAGTGTTAAATTTGACTGCAAAAGGGGTCACTGGGGATACGTGCTCAGGACAGTATTATCTGCGCTCTCACCCCTTCATAGTATGTCAGACCACTGCTGATTTAAAAAAAAACTAGCGACAGACAGGTGAGGCACAATGTCTGTGAGTTTTACAGTCCTGGCACAACCCCTGTAGCTGCACCTGGACAGAATGAGCCAGGTACACAGATAAAGCATTCCCCAAACCTCATGTTTCAATCCCTGAGCTTCTCACCTCGGAGAGTTGCCCCCAAGAAGGAAAGAAACTGACATATTCTTGAGAACAAGGCATATTATCCAAGGTGTATTATTCAGTGAATAAGACCTAAATTTAAATAAATACATCAAGAGACTATATCCGATGGACTATGTGGAGATTTGCATGTGAGTGGTAACATTGTAATAAAGCTTAGAAGGGGTCAATCTGGGATGAGAATGGTGACTGTTTCCTCAGAGAACACATTACTTTCCGTGACTTCTCCATTCTCCAAGACCAAGGTCCTATTCTTTCAGGCCACAGAAAGTGATGAAGAAGATGGTTGAGGAAGGAGACACAACTTAAGTTTGAGGATGACTTTAGGAATAAAGGCTGTGATCCTTTCCTCTCAGAGACATACATCTTTCTAAGATGGAACAAAACCAAGAATACTTAAATTGTCAGATACACATTGTCAATTCTGCAATAAATTATGGAAAATTATTAGATATTCAAACGATTGAAGGTCAGCTAAATCTAGCAATCTAATTGAATTCAGCCAAAAGTGGCTCCCAATCAATGTGTGCTGTAAATAGTAATGGTTTTTGTAAGCCGCTAGCAAGGAAGAGCTTTTCCTTGACAACTACAGTCCTACATCTGCTCAAGAGTCATTCTAGTGTCGAAAGAGTACATGCAACACTAAAAAAAAATTACCTTCGACACAGGAAGATATTTCTTATCCACAACGTCATCATTAATAAAGTTTTTCACACCCAATCTAACATTTTATACAGGATCTTATACCAAAATATCTGAAATTCCTCACCTAAGGTTGTGTGTCACTGGATACTGGGAATGTTACCGGTATACAACAAATTACTAGCAAAGCCAACATAAAGAGGATGAGTTGATTAACAGGATAAATGTGGAACCTTTGGGTGAAACCAGAAAGAATGGCCAACATTCTGTGGGGCTGTGAAGGTGAAGATACAACATCCAGCATGAAGAACTGAATGATCCGTTTGGCCCTAGATCTCCCTGAATCCTGAATTTTCACAAAAAGTTAATGCGTTTCTGGGCTACCATGGGCTGCAGGTTCTGAAAGATAGACAGATACAAGATATTAGCACCTAGGTAATAAAATAGAATTGGTGAGTTTATGTCTTTTCAGATTGGATTACAGAAGAGACACACACATGCACATACACACAAACGTTAGGCCACAAAAGTTAGGAAACATAACCAAAGCAAAAATCAGCAGCAACAAAAAATTGTGTCATTTTAAGAAACAATTCAATATAAAATAAGCTGACTGCCTATCTTTTAACTAAATCTTTAGCTAGATGATTGACAGAATTCCTCAGAGAGTGATGGAAGAACATATTGTTAGATTACCTTTACCCAGGAACCATTTTCCTGGAGTCTGATTGGAAAAGATTTTATCTGAGCGTCATGAGAACTCTGATGCAGGGACCCCTGGCAGAGCCATTTTTTTGTCCTTAAAAGTTAACAGTTGATTGTTGCTGTAGGAAATAATATATTCTTCTGTTACAATATAACTTTTGAATTAACAGATGCCAGGAGTAGGCACAGAAGAATTATTTTTAAATTAGGGAGAGATTCCCTGGGGGGAACTGTGAGATTTAGAAGAATCCACATATAACCACAGGAACCAGCCTTGAAGTTCTTGCTGCACCTGCTCCTTGATCTGAGTCCAGTGCTCTGTGGGTCCTGAGCGCCCCCTGGAGGCAAGTGTCAACCCTGCAGATGAGGTTTGTGTCCGGGCTCTCACTGACTTCTCCTCACTGTGTCTCTTGCACAGTAGTAATACATGGCCGAGTCCTCAGCTTTCAGGCTGTCCATTTGAAGATAGAGTGTGTTCTTGGAGTTGTCTCTGGAAATGGTGAATCGGTCCTTTATGGAGTCTGTGTAATACGTACTACCATCATCATACCTTATGTTTCCACCCACTATAGGCCCTTACCTGGAGCCTGGCGGACGCAGCTCATCCAGTGGTCACTGAAGGCGATTCCAGAAGCTTCACAGGAGTATCTTAGAAACACCCCCTGGCTTTGTCAGGTCACGCACGCACTCCACCAGCTGCACCTCACACTGGACACCTGCAAACACAGAGGCACTGTGATTAGATAGACACAGATACAAACACATGCACTCAAAATTAGACATACACACACAGCAGGGTCCACAATGATTACCATGCAAAATGGCCAAAATGAAGCCAAGTTTGGTACCAAATTCATTATATATCCTCTGAACTAGCTCCTGGGTTCAATATATTAACAGCGGAGACCCAGAGACTGGGACTGTCCTCTGAGATCTCCCACATCAGGGGCTGTGGCCGGTAAATCAGCAGGCAGAGAGCTACATTTGCATGTTCCCTGATATTTAGAAGCACATGAATAGAGAATATGGACAAGAGTTTCCCTAAGACTGAGAGAGACACAAGCACTCTGAAGGGAAAACAGAACTCTTGAAACAAGTTGTTTATCAGCATTGCTTTAATTGTTATATATTATCAATATTTTAAAAATAGTTCTCAATTTGTAAACATTATATTACATACATATGAGAAATCACAATCCATCCTCTCTTGTTCCCCTTAAGATGTGGATGCATGTGAACATAGTGGACGCCTCTATTATCTGATTCTTGTGTGGGAACCTTACTGATTTTCTTTCCTTTTAAGGCATTTCCACATTTCAGTGATAATTGTACACCGTAGACAGGAAGTTGTTCATAAAGCATGTCCACAAAACATCCAGAATGGTGTTTTCTCTCTGGTTTCTGATCTGGGATATTCCTATCCTCCTGGTTTTTTATTATCAGGACACCTGGCTATTTATCACTTTTCTTCATCTTCTTAAAGAGTCAGTTTTCATGTAATCGGCTTACTTGGAGTGTTCCTGTTATTTCATGTATCTTGATTCCTTTTTTATTGCCTCATCCCTTTCTACCTGTGCTATGGATATTACCTATCCACCCTCATCTTTTTCTAGGTCCCTTAGTTGGAAATGGAGGTAATCAACTTCCGAGATTAACTTCTACACTATACAAATGAGTGTTGCTATTAATTCCCTTGTAAGTTCTCTTCTAATGAATCCCACACTATCCTGTCTTGTGATTTCATTTTCATTTAATCCAGTATAGCCGTCCAGGATGAGCAAATCTCTAAATGCATGTTAATGATACAAACAGTACAGTATGTATCCATGTATTCATCACTCACACTCACTCACTGCCATGAGTCAGTGCAGACTCACAGTGACTCACAGGGACAGGGTAGAACTTCCCCTGAGCATTTCTGAAGCTGTAACTCTTTGTGGGAGCAGAAAGTCCAATTTCTTTACTGTGGAGCAGCCGGTGGTTCTGAACTCTTGAAATTTCAGGCCACAGCTTAATAAATAACCACTACACCACTAGGGTTCAAGTATGCATGCATACATACCAATGTTTGTGTTATGCATACAACATATAAATGAATGAATATTGAAATTGATGTGGGGTTTGTAATAAATAGTAAGTAGTACAAGATTCTTGGGGAAAATATTTTGGAGGGAAAGGAAACCCTAGATGCTAACAGGAAGCTCCTTGCTCCTAGGCCTCCCCATTGCCCTTGCCCAGAAGTCTGGCTCCTGTGCTCTGTGCAGCCCGTGTGATCCCTATAAAACAATGTCATTATTAGAGGGAAGTTTGTGTATGGGTTGGCACTGATTCCTCTCACCGTTCCTCTCACACTGTAATGTGCCCTCAGTGGTCATTGAGCTCAGCTGCGGGGAGAACTGCTTAGTGGACATTCTTCTGGAGCTTGATAGTCAACTCCGTTGAGATGGGTAATTGTTTTCTGCTTCTCAGACATATTGATAACAAGCACTGCAAACTTTTCTGCAGGTTGTGGTAGATCCAGCTCCAGAAATCTGGAGTCACCAGAGACAGAAAATCTTACGGGGAGGATTTCTGAGGGATTTTTCACTCCTGACTCAAATCCTGATGCTGTACCTGTCACAGGACACCCAAAACAGCAAAAAATGATGACAACTAATGCAAACCCCTTTTATGTCAATCCATTTTAAAATATCTTGATATTGTGAGAAATACATAAACACCAGGCCAAAGAACATCTGAAAGAAAATAAAAACTTATGGACAAGTTATTTGGAACTTTGTCTACAGTGTGGTGTCTTTCACCACGTTTTGAACTTTAACCTGGAAATTGAAGGGGTGATCTGCGTGTTAGAGTCTCAGGAGGAAAAAGTAGAGAAGCTTTCAGTCTTTTCTCAAAAACCGAAAAGAGAAAGTCTAACGTCTTCATCTTCTCCAGGATTGAGACCTCAAAGTCCTTAAGCTGAAGAGCAGAGAAAATATCTGGACAAAGAAGGCATAGAGAGTGTTAAGAAATTCTTATTTCATTAAAATCCCCAATTGACTGTGGATATTAATTCTACTATGTTTCCTCATTTCTCTGAATAGTCTCTTGAGAATTCAATCCTCTTTCTTTATCCTAACCTCTAAATTAGCACGAGTTGAGACAGTGGACATATACTTTGAGACAAAGGACATGAATAGATACTTGACTAAAGGAGACATTCAAGTTGCAAAGATGCACATACAAATACGTTAATTCCCATTACTCATTGGTGTTGTTATTGTTTGTTTGTTTGACTTTGTTTTGAGACCTTTTCTTGGAATGGTTACAGAATAACTGGCAATATTTTGTGGAAAACGTTTTAAACATTTCATGGAATCTTTTTTTAACATATATGTTCCATGCCATCTGTGGTGTGATTAGTTTGTTGTTTCCATGAATTTTAATTGTGCATCACAGTAATGCAGAATCATTGAAAACTTCAGTAGTTTCTCTGTGTAACACGCTGTATTGAGAAAAAAAAAACTTGAGAAGCTGTACTAACTGAAAACCATGACATCAAGATTGTAGAAAGCCATGTTGATAATTTGGCACATGCAAATGACATAAAACTACATGTAATAAGGCAGCATGACGTGTAAAACTCACTGATAAAGAGCAGGGACTGCTGCCTTCACTTTAGATTAAAATTCAATGTAAAGAAAATTAAACTCCCCACAATGGGACCAGTGGAAAATATCAGGATAAATGGAAATAATATTGAAGTTGTGAAGGAGTTCATCTTGCTTGGATCTACAATCAATATCTATGAACACTTGAATCAATCAAATGGTGCATTTCATTGAGCAAACCTGCTGCACAGCCCTATTTAAAGGTGAAGAGTAAGGATGTCTCTTTGAGAATTCAGATGTACCTGGCGCAAACTATGAGGTTTATAATTGACTTATATGCATGTGAAAGTCGGACAATAAATGAAAACAATCAAAGATGAGATGATGTACTTGAATTATGGTACTGATGAATAATTTGATGGTAGGTTGGACCACCAGAAGAACAAACAATTGTATACTCAATGATTTGCACTTTAATGCTTAATAGAAAGAAGTGAGGAGGTGATTACTTCATCTCAAGTACATTGGACATTTGTCAGGAAAATCAGAGCTTGGATAAGGACCAAATGCTTTATAAACATAAGGTCATTGTATAAAGCTGATCTTTAACAAGATAAATTGGCACAGTAACTGCAACAAAGGCCTCCTACATCACCGCTGTGAGGATGAAGCAAAACCTATGCTTCATTCTGTTCTCTCTAGTGTTGCTGTGGGTCCACACTGATTTGATACGACTCAAAACAGCAAAATGCAATGCCAACAACAAACATTGAACTCAATAGAGAGTAAGTGAAGGCATTCACCTTTCAGATTGGAACCAGATAAGGATACCATTAAATACCAATTTTATTTCCTTTTGTGCTGGAACTCTGTGGTAGTTACATAATCTGGTGTCAATTTGACCCTACTGAAAGTTAGGGGGTAGAATTTAGCCTGCCAATCAGCTTGATGACCTCATTTACTGACGCTATGGCAATAAATAGCTTGCTGGAGGTGGGATGCACACTTACTCTCTTGTGGCATACAAAAGACTTCCCCAGCTTTGTCTTCCCCAAAGATATGCCAAATATTAGAGGCTATTTTCCAGTACATGGTGGGAGGTCAGATGCTTAGAGATATTCTCCCTGAAGGCATCTAATCCACTGTAGGTGGGGTTCACACCTTACTGATAATGGTTTCCATGGAGAACCAGAGAACAGGTCAAACCTGCTCTGTGACATCCAAAGTTAGTCTGCCATCCTGAATCTAGAATCTCCCCATCTTGTCACATGTATACCCTTAATCCCTCCTCTTCCTTTAGCATATGTACCCCTAGATCACCCCCCTCCAATTACTGTTTTACCTATAGCACTACCCTTTCCTGTGATATATTTATTTACTTGCAATTAGGGATCTTACAAGCCTCCCACCAAAGATATATAAGCCTGGGTTAGCAATAGAGAGCTCGCTCTCCTGGCTCTCCGTGGCTCTCCGATCCCCCTTCCTCTCCCCAGTCCTCCTTCCCCTCTCCCTTTTTCCTGACCAACAGTCTCCCTTATCCACGTGGACCACCAAGCCACCACCCTGAGATGAGCATCCTACAATGAAATGTGTCTGACTCCATTATTTCAATCTCTCTTCTATCTCTCCTTATTCTCTATGACCTTACTATAATCTTTATATATCTCAACTGTACAATCATGCCTATTGAACCCGTGATTAGTTGTGGGTGGCTGGCCTTTCCCCCACACTTCCTGCGAGACATTCCTGGTGACAAGACACATGGAGCTACACTAGAGTCCTGCAGCTGGAGGAACCTGTAGCAACCCTTGCTAGCATTTAGATGCTTCCTTTGCCACTGAATCTACAAGTCTATCCACCTACTGGCCTGTGATCTTCCTGTATTCAGGGTCATTGCATGTGTTGCATGAGTCTGAAGAAGAATTTATAGATTGTTATGGTACATATGGGTTAATATAGGACTTATGGACTTGATCTGGACTTGGCTGAGATGTTTTCTCAATATACAATTGCTCTTTTATATAAAGGTCTTTCTTAAACAGATTTACATGTCTATGAATTTGTTTCTCTCATGAACCCTGTCTAACATAAACTCTTAACAATAGCTTTCAATCAACAAATATAAAACAAATGCATGCAAAATGGCAACAAACAAGTATAACTCTCTATAATTGCTGATCATTTTCTAATCTTTGAAAATCCAAAATCCCTAAAATAAAATTATTGAAAACTCTAAAAAGGAAATCAGAAAATAATACCATTTACAATAGCCACCTATAAGAAATATAAAAGGAATAAACCTAAACAGAAAAACAAAATTCTTGTAGAAAGAAAATGAAAACAAAAACACTATTCCAAGGTACCAAAAGAAACTCAAATAATTAGAATAGTGGACCATGTTCATGAAGAGGAAGGCTCAAATTTGTGAAAATAACACACTCTAAGCAATCTATAATTATAATTCAATTATCATTATAATTAACTTCTGAACAAGATCCCGGCATCTACCTTTAAGGAAATAGAAGTTATTGACCAAATTTTAAAAGAAATTACTCATCAACTTAAAAAAAAAAGAAATAGATCCATCATAACAAATCACCTCCATCCCATATTTAGGATATTCAGTGGTGTTGTGGATTACACAATAGACAATTGCAAGTTCTGAAGTTCAAGACCGCCATCTAATCCTCAGGAGAAAGATGAAGCTTTCGGATCATGGAAGGTTTCACAGTCTCAGAAATCTAAAGGAGCAATGATGTTTTGTCCTGTACAGTTTCTGTGAGTCTTAATTGATTCAACAGCAGTAAGTTGGCTGTTTTGGGGGAGGGGAGGAAATCCCTATAACTGCACCTGAGATGGACCCGAGGGAAAAAGGACA
This sequence comes from Tenrec ecaudatus, assembly GCF_050624435.1. NCBI lineage: Eukaryota > Metazoa > Chordata > Mammalia > Afrosoricida > Tenrecidae > Tenrec > Tenrec ecaudatus. The sequence goes on along the minus strand of NC_134546.1, from coordinate 67,270,662 downwards.
ATCACAATTCAAGTGGACTATCACTAGACTTTTCTCCGAATTCCTAAGACACTCTTCTCTGGAAATGTCCACCAAGAAAAAAAAACAACACTCACTTGTGTGTCAGGTTTTTTGGATGTGAATTATCTAGTGTCTAGAGAAGATACTCGAACAGATTGATCCATGTGTAAAGCCAAGGGTAACACAGGAGAATATTTTTCACTAATCCAGGCAGATGAACGACCTCAGGAAATGATTTCAAAAATATTTCCCTATGCAAATGAATGGATTAAAATTGAGGATACAACCTTGTATGAGTGTGCAAGATAAACAGTGAAGAAGAGTCAGTGTGAACCCCAACGGTGTCTTCCTGATCCACCCTGGGTTTTGTACACAGGGTATAGTCTTACCTGTTTTCGATCACTTATTTTAGTGGAGCATATTTCTGTTTTTCTTTATAGTTGCTTTCAAAACATTTTTTCTCTTCTAAGTTAAGACAAAATAGAACAATTTCTACTGGAGTTTCTACTCAATCTGCTGTTAATCATTGGGAACAAAGCCAACCCATGACACAGCAGACAATCCCATCTTTGCTCACACACCCACCTGCTTCTGGTTCCTGGATCTGTCCATTAGGGCCTGAGCTGCCCCTGCTGGTATAAGGATCTCTTAGGTGAGGCCCTTTACCGCCCCCCACCCCACCACTAATCTGTTCTGCAGGGTGGTTTGTGTGGGGGCTCAAATTGACTTTTCCTCTCCATGGCTCCTTGCACGGTGGTCATCAGTCGTCATAGATCTCAGCTGCATTGAGAACTGGATCTTGGATGTGTCTAGGTCAATGAATATATGGTCTCTGAGAGATGCTGTGTATTCGCTAAACCACTCTGACCCATAGAAGGACCTTCTCCTCCACTCACAACCTCTCCCAGGCTCTTCCTGATCCAATCCCAAGTAGCACTGATTCTGGAGACAGAGTCCTTAGTGATAATACAGGTAAGAGTGAGGGTCTGTGAAGGCTTCACCACCTGAGCACCTGATTCCTGTAGCTGCATGTGGTATAGGATCCCTGGAGTCTTAGAACCAAGCATTAAAGGACCCATGTCTTTGAATCTGGTGTGACCCCCTGCATCTCCCTGCCACTGACCTCATGGGAGACCCAGCACCATCAGAAGGAGGAAGAGAAAGGAGGCAGACATTTCTCTATCAAAGGCTCCCTGACTCAGAAGGCTCTAGAATCCCGATTACAGGGTCGTGATGGTGGTGGTCTCATTGAGTAAGAAACGGCAACAGGCATTTCCTTGGAGTGTTCCTGGCTGTTATAAGAGGTGGGGACTATGAACAGAGTGATAATGCACAGGCACCACAGCTCCACAAGAAAGTCTCTCCAGAGCTGGTTTTTGAAACAAGTTGGATGACAGAGATGGGATTGATGTGACTCACAAGTATGCCTTGAATTAGTAAGCTCCTTAGATTCCAATATTTGTTTGATGTGAACATATGGATCCACTAATTCATTTATTCTTTGTTAGGTCCAAGAGCTAGAAGCACACTAGATATTCTTCTACACTGAGGGAAAACCAAGAAAGCAAGCACCTGAGCTAGGAAACAAACAAGCTCTGCCTCCAAAACCAAACCCACTGTGAGTGCATCTATTCTGACTCATAGAAACCCTATAAGACTGGTTAGGACTGCTCCTTAGGCTTTTTCTGACTGTAATTATTTACAGAAATACAGAACGTCACCTTACGCAGGAGGACCCCTTGTCTGGTTTGATCCCTGACCTTGTGATGAGCAACCTAATCTCATCCCACAGCACCATCAACAGGCCCTTATTACTGGGTTTCTTAAAAACCACTTTCAGAAGCCAAGTCATGATATTTTCAATATTATTATACACATATGAACTCTGGCCTATGAATAAGGAAGGCCATAGAAAAAATAATTGCCTTTGAGTGATGGTGTTGAAAAAGAATGATGAAACCACTGTGGGATGGGTTGGCAATAAAACAGATCTGTTTTGAAGGGAGTACAGCCAGCGAGTTCCTTAGAATCAAGGATTGTGAGACTTTGTTTCATGTGAAGTTATACCAGTCCCTTGACAAAGATATCATCCATGATAAAGTAGAAGATTAATGAAAAGTAAGGCACATGATGAGGTGGATTGGCACAGTGGCTGTAGCAATGAGCTCAAGTATTCATTGTGATTATGGTGCTGAGGGAGACATTGCTTAGTTCTGTTGTACTTTGAATCACTGCGAATTGGAACTGACTCTGTGGCACTCAGCATAATAAAAAATAAATCAAAATACGCAACATTCTTCCTATGTCGAATAACAGTGCTAGGGAAATGGTATATGTTTTATGCAGGAAAACACACCTAGGAAAGGGAAATATGCAACAGACTATACTGTCATTATAATTGCTCTTATGTTGACGTTCACTGTGTCTTGGATAATTATTGATAGTCAATGTCTTGTCTGCATATTTATAGAACTTTAAGCATCCAATGTTCTCTTCTCTAACATGAAAGAGAAGAACTGTCTGAATATTATTTTCTTTTCTGAAATACTGACGGGAAAAGTTATCAGGTCTTTAACCAACAGAGTCACTGAGTGTTTTTGAACTGCCAACTTTTTGGCTAAAAGTTGAGCATTTGATCATTGTGCCATATACTTTTGTGGTCCAGGTTCTCCTGAGTATAACTTACATGCATCGACCTTTACATTCTGAAGATAAACATTTCTCTTCATGTTGAGCAGTGTTAAGACGTCATATAGATTTCATCAACGTCAGTGCTACTGCTATTTTTTGCTCCTTGGGTATTTATTGTAGTATATGGAGAATATGCTGTCCTATTTATTGTGTGTTTTCTGGACACAATCTGTAATGTCAGAAACAGCTGCTGAGGTTGTGATAACTAAGAGCGACTCTAATAATTGTCCAAAATCCTATAAGAAATATCAAAGAAGAATTGATGCACTTGGGTTATGGTGTTAGAGAATAATATTAACTGTATCATGGGGCTGCCTGCAGGACAAGCAGGTATGTCTTGAAATAAGCACACATCAGATGCTTCTTGAAAGCATTCAAGTACGACTTTATCTCCCTTATTTGAGCATGTCATCAGGAGGACCACACCTGGAGAATGCCTTAGTGCTTGGTAAATTAGACTGTCAATGACAAAGAGAGTCTTTCCAGGAGATAAATTGTCACAAAGGCTGCAATGATGAGTCCAAAGAGAGGAATGATTCTGAGCATAGTGCACTTCCGGGCAGTATTTCATGGGATCTCTGGGAGTCGAAGCCAACTCAAGGGTAGCTAACAACATATCAATATTATTTAGGTAATTCGAAGTTAAAATTATTACATAAACATACATTTGTATTGACTGGAATGAAAACATTGAACATCTATCTGATGGCTTGGAGAAAATTTAGAGCTCATATGAGAATGTTTTCCTGCATTAAAATTTTTTGTGGCTTTTTTATTTTTACATTTTATTAGGGACTCATACAACTCTTATCACAATCCATACATATGCATACATCAATTGTATAAAGATCATCTGTACATTATTTGCTCTAATCATTTTCAAAGCATTGGCTCTCCACTTAAGCCCTTTGCATCAGGTCCTCATTTTCCCCTCCTTACCCGCTCCCCCCTCCCTCATGAGCCCTTGATAATTTATAAATTATTATTTTGTCATATCTTTCCCTATCTGGCGTCTCCCTTCACCCCCTTTTCTGTTGTCCATCCCCCAGGAAGGAGGTCACATGTAGATCCTTGTAATCGCTTCCCCCTTTCACTTTAAAATTTTTATAATGAGATTGGTGGCATAGTGGTTATGTGTTGGGTTGAGATCTGCTTGCCAGTGCCCACTCTGAAGAAGAAAGATAGGACTTTCTACTTCCATAAGCAGTCAGAATCCCAGAAACCCACAGGGGCATCACTATTAATTGTCATCAACCCAATGGCAGTGAGTTTGCGGGTTTTTTTTTTAATATTTCTAACTTTAACAACAAACAGCAATAGTTTGTACCCTGAATTGTAAACTGAGATTTCATTGATACCTATTACTTTGAAGTCTGCCTTTGGATAAATAGTAAAACAGAGAAACCCCACTCCACTGAAAAGAAGGCAGGTTCAGATAAATGAAGGTTCCCTAGAGTCTGTGCTTGGTGGTCCCTAGAGAGGTGCTGACAAGGTGGGGAAACCACAGTTTCTGAGAGGAAAACATCACTGACTTGTCTCTTTCACATCTGCTGAACCCATGACCTGATGTACTAAGGTTTGTGTCTGGGCTCACAGTGACTTCCCATCACCGTGTCTCTAGCACAGTAATACATGGCTGTGTCCTCAGGATTCACGGAGCTCAGTTTTAAATAAACTTCACCCTTGGAGGTGTCCCTGGTGATGCTGACCCGGGATTGGAGAGCTGGATTATACCTTGTGCTCCCACCAGGATATATTACACCAACCCACTCCAGTCCCTTTCCTGGAGCCTGGTGGATCCAGTGTGCATGATAGCTGGTTAAAGAGAATCCAGAGACAGCACAGGTGATGGACAGGGTTTGTGAAGGCTTCACCAGTCCAGGGCCTGACTCTTGTAGCTGCACCTGGGACAGGACACCTGGGGATAAAGAGAAACACAGAGAGTCATGGTCTCAGATGCTGCATCCTCGACTTCATGTATGGATCCCTGAAACACTCACCTCCCAGAGTCGCCACCAGAAAGAGGAAACCCCACACACAATTCACGTTCATGTGGCTAAGATTCATGACATCCAGAAAATGCTCTCCAAGGTGAGAAGGAATATGAATTTAAGTATATGCATGCTGTGATTTCATGGGACTGGTATTTGCATTTGGGAGGTGCCCTTTTATGTAAAGGTGGAAAGGGCTGAATGGAGCCCATATCTCTGGGACTCAGACTAGTAAATCGATGCTGGTGGACTCCTTGGGAGAACACAGCCTTTTCTCTGAGGTCTTCACTCTCCCAATCATATGAACATCTGTGCAGATTTCATGTTCAATATAACTTTATGTCCATTCCCATCAAAAGTTTCCAAATGATCTATTGAAATTAAAGACAATCTTTATCCTCACCATGTTTGGAATCAAGACCAGGTCAACCTGAATCTTATCATACATCTGAGCACACAGGGAAACAAGTGTATGTCATCCCAAATTCTTCTTTCCCCTATTATGTTTCACAATATTTGGAAAGAAGTAAAAGATACTTCAATGTTATCTTCTATATTTAGAGTTGGAATAAAAAAGTTTCCTAACAACAGGGATATGTGTGAGGCTAAAGTAAACCACACAAATAAGAAGAAGCTCAGTTTTCCTCCATGAATTAGTAACAAGAGAGGGTTTGGGGCTCAGTGTCTTCAAAGAGCCCCCTGCTGACAGCATCCCATCACATACAGGATAGGTGTTTCCTGGGCTTACACTGTCTTCCAACTTCTGTGTGTTCTGGTCCTAAACTTCCACACTATTGTCAGGAGTGTTACCTGAAGTTGTCTCATCAGGTTTCCTGCCATGGCCAATAGAGCTACCATAGTGGTCAGCATAGCAGTTCTAGCTGACCAGACTCTGCAGTCCTTACCCAGGCTCCTGTCTCACTTCTTTCTTTTCTTGGTCCAGAGCTGGTGGATGTTTAGCAACCGTGCAGGTCAACTTTCTCCATGACACTGCTTTTATGCCTGGCCTCACACTGATGCTCCCTCACCACTGTGAACAACTTTGGACACATCGAGTGCTACAAGTTGCAAACATTCTGACTTGGTTCCGGTGGAAGGAAGTATGATATATAGATATTTATATTGAGATTGAGAGATATGCTACAATACAATTCTGATTTTCAAAAATCTAGCTGAAAAACAATGAGGGCATTGAACAGAGTTTACGCTGCTTTCTTTCCAGAGGAAGAGGAAAAGTACTTAAATCAGAATTCTATTCAGAACAATTGAAACAAGAAATTTATAGAGTGATTTATTCCATGTTAAAATGTGGAAAGGTTAAGTCGGAGTTCTTTTCTCAAATTCTGTTCAGTGTGACAGGAAATTAACAGATGTGGATAATCGTTGAAACAATGATAAATCTAATGCCACTGAATTATGCATGAAAAGAATGTTGGAAAAAATTTTGCACATATATGTACCATGAGAAAAATAAGTTTAAAATAAAGACATATATTTGTTCACACATAGTAAGAAACTGATGGAAATCTGTGGGTACAACATTTCAAAAAAATTCTTTAAAATATTGAAAATGTAAAGAGCTTTTGATATAAGCCAGAAACTTGAAATTTTAAAAAAGCATTATCAATGGAATAAGTAAAGTCTATATTGAATATATTATTTGTTTAATGGCGATACAAATCACTCTTAAAACAAGAGCACTAGCCATACATTATTGTATACTTGTAGCATATTGAAAAGTGAATAGATAAACCATAGGACAAGGGATGGGGGAGTAGAATTGGAAATGGAGGAAGCAGGCAATCTAAGTTCAATGATGTTTTTATCAGAGTTCATAGGAGACCCAGATGTTTTTAGGACCAGATGTGGGAGCTTGACTTCTTGAACGTGAGGATCTTGCAGGTTGACTACTTTCCCAGGGGTTCTGGACCCAAAACCATTCTGTAGCAGCTGGTGTCCTACAACACACTCTCTGCTTCTGCTGAACACATGCTAACATTCTCCAAACGATGGTCATGCACATTACATGGAATATACAAAACAACAACAAAACCAACTCACTTCCGCCCTGGAGATTTCAGCTCATATAACAGCCCTGTTTCCTTATCTTTGCTGGTGAGGAGAGTACAGTGTTCCTCAACTGCAGTACAAAGACTCACTTCCTCCCAGGAGATTTCGGCTCATAGAACAGCCCTGTTTCCTTATCTTTGCTGGTGAGGAGAGTACAGTGTTCCTCAACTGCAGTACAAAGAAGGGATGTGTGCAAACCACCATCCCTGCCCTGGTCCCAGAGTGAAACCGCTGGCTGTGGGGATGGGTACTCACTCCTGATGATGAGCCGGCTTTGTCTCTCCTCTGTGTGACCAAAGTGCTGTTGCATACAATGCCTGTGTGTAACCTGTGCTTTTGCTGGTGACTTCAGACATTGGTTTAACAGAAATTTGCTGTTGGGACGACCTTACACTACAAAAGAAGGGAAAAATACAACTGGAAGGAATAATAAGTTTATTTTTATAAATCTACCTTTCAAATTGAAACACAAACCGTAAAATACATATATGAAATGAACTGAAATGAAAACCCTTAATAGGTTAATAAAGATATTATAAATAATATCATAAATTATGTTACAGAAAAATATAGCATAATTAAAATTAAAATAAATAGGAAATTTGATGGATGCCAGGATAATGGAAAAAATACAGCAGTTCTTAATAATATTATTAAAAATGATAAAACAAAACACATTACACAGAAAACAAACTAATGGAGATAACTACCAAAAATAAGACACAAATTAAGAAATTCAATATTCATAACCAACAAAAATCAAATGAATTCTGAGCCATAGTAACCTGCTAGGACAGAGTGTAACTGCTCCTAAGAGATTAAGACACTGTAAATCTTTTTTTAATTGGAAAATTTTATTATGAACTATAGAATATATCAATGTTAGATTTCTTTTTTCATGTGCGACATAATGTTATAAAAGTAATTTTAAAGTATTCAAAATAAAAATATTTAAAACATTTGTTCAAGAATTAAGATCCCTTAACATTTTAAAAAGATTTTATTAGGACCTAATCCATTCATCATACCACTCTATAGTTCAGTCATATCAAGCAGTGTTGAACAATCACAATCAATTTCAAAATATTTCCTGCCTTTCTGAACTCCTTTATATCAATTCCCCTTGATTCCCCACCTACCATTCCATAGACCTGGGAACCCTTATTCTAGTTATTGCCTCTATAGATTCACCCATTATGCATTTCATAAATTGAAAAACATAGAGACATAACAAGGAGTCAAAAAGGCTACCAACAATGAAAAAGTAAAACAGAAACCTCTATATGGAAAAAAATACAGAAATATTAAAAACAAGCACAGAATAAATCCAAAAAGGATATCAAATAAGTTTTTAACCATCCAAGTCAGATTTTTCGTTTTAATCTTCTATAGATGTCTCTCCAATACTCTCTGTCTGATCGCCAGGTTATTCCCATTTCTCAATTATGATTTGAAGGAAATCACAAGAGGCTTATTCCCTGTGTAGCTCTTGTAGGGAATTTTGAGTTTCCACTGTCGCCCACAGCCTCTGCACACCAGAATGTCACAATTGAAGCTCTGATATTATCCCCTCCATGGATATTGATTATATAATTTACAATATATGTAAAGCTTTTTACAGTTTCAACTTTCTCGGTTGGACTGGCTCGTGGTTTTCAACTGCCAACCTAGCCATTAGCATCCCAAATGTAAAATCCACCACACTACCAGGAAAAGTGGATATGTACATTATCGTTATTTGTATACATCATTTATTAATTATTTATTACACTTTAGTCCCTGATTGTTTAATAGCCATATAATTGTAAATTAATCACTAATGATATATTTGTTGAATTTTAAATGTTATAATTTAACAGTTTCTGAATTTTTAAAAACAGTGTAATATATATTTCTGTGGTAATTACACCTAGTTGACCAAAATTAAACCCAATTTTCTGCACCTCACTTCATCAGACAAGTTGTTAAATTCTTTTGAGTCGGTTTTGCTCATAATGGCTCTGTATAGTATAGAACAAATATATAAACTTGTAAGTTTGAACCATCCCCTCTTGATTCTAACTTTGAGACCCTTTTTGCAGCCACTCTGTGTGCCCATCTGATTCAGGGTATTTCTCTATCTTGCTGACACTCTACACAGAGTGGTCCTCCTGCACACGTGCAAAATGTGTGTGAAATCTTCCCTGTTCTCAATTCTAAAGAGCATTGTGAGCTATTAGTCTGTGATTTCGTCCACTTGGGACACAATTGCTGTTTTTTGGAATCAAAACTGTCCTTCGACTGTGAGTTCCCTTCATCGTGACTCCAGTGAATGACCTGACAAATGACTCCACCGACCAGGCAGGTCGTTCAATTCACCTGTTCCCAGTGTCAGGGACCCTTCTGCGCCTGGAACCCTTGTTTCTGCCTGAAGGGAGCCAATGGGCAGCAAGCATCACTAAGGACATATCACAAGTTTAGGCCCCAGAATCACCGAAATTATTTTCTCAGAGAAGAATAGTCAATCACGACCCACAATGCAGAGGGAGTGATGCAGAGAGACACCTCGTGAGACACTTGCCCCTGGGCTGTAATAGAGCAATGAGCTCGGGGCTGTTAAAACCATGCATTGCACACATGAATCTGTACATGCCTGTATTTCGTTGTCAACAGATTTTGAGTAACAGGATGAGAATGCCGTAATAATGTGTCTCTCAAGAAGGAAACAGGTCAGAAAGGATGATCATGAAGGCTCAGAATCACTTTAATATTGTTCTGCAAGCAGAGAATGTTAGTCCCTCCTTTAAAGTCTACAGTGAGGAGAAAATTTAGAGGAGGAGGAGGAAGAGGAAGAGGAAGAGGAAGAAGAAGAAGAAGAAGAAGAAGAAGAAGAAGAAGAAGAAGAAGAAGAAGAAGAAGAAGAAGAAGAAGGAGCTATCTCTGGGGGCGACAAGAAAGGAAGCCTTAGTTCCAACAGGAAATCCTACCTGTCATCCATCTGTGCCTGTCTAGGGCTATGTGTCTGTGCTCAGTGGGTCCTGCATGCCCCCAGCTGCCCAATGTGTTCCCTGCAGGGGAGGTTTGTGTTTGGGGCTCACACTGATTTCCCCTCACTGTGCCCCTTGCACAGTAATACACGGCCATGTCCTCAGCAGTCACGGAGCTCAGCTGCAGGGAGAACTGATTCCTTGATGTGTCTCTGGTGATGGAGAGTCAGCTTTGGAAGGCCGGGTTATAATTTGTACCACCATTGTAATATATCTCTCCCATCCACTGCAGCCCTTTCAAGAGGTCTGGCGGATCCAGTTCCAGCTGTAACCACTGCTTGTGATGGAGACACCAGAGATGGTGCAGGTGAGGGACAGCTTCTTGGAGGGCTTCACCAATCCTGGGCCTGACTCCTGAAGCTGTACCAGGGACAGGACGCCTGTAAATGAAGATAATTTTCTTCTTTCAGTCATTCGCAGTCACAGCATCCCCATAGATTCCCCATTGATGTGTAAGACCCTCACCGTCGGGAAGTGTCACCAGACACAGGAGAACACATAACAATGGCATATTTAGACCACAGCTGTGCTTTCCCAAGAGACCCACAGCCCTGTCAGAAGTCTGTGCTCAAGGGTGGAATTTTAACCTGGTGCCTGGTGATTGATTTGCATGTCAGGGAGCCCTGTCCTTATAAACAGAGACTGATGGTCAACAGACTCCCCTTTTCTTCAGACCCCATTGAAGGTAACTTTGTTTGAATCTTATGCATGTTAGTCTACAATGAGAGATCATTGGGCCTAAGAGGTATGTGGGAAAAGTCAAAGGAAAGCCCCGGATCTGAACTCACTGTCTGTCCTTCCAGCCCCTCATAGCTCCTGCCCTGCCTTGGGCTCCTATAGGTCCTGTGCCCCAGAGAGAGGACAGGATTTAGTGTGTTGAAAGCATCAGGTGGACACCAGAGTGTCTTCTTCCCCCCACACTCTGCAAACGCCTTTTCTTCTTTACACCCTGGCAGTTTCTTATCAACCTCCCCAATGTCTTCGGGGGTTTTCTTTGGGCCGTTGTCATCACCAACTCCAGCACTCCTACAAATAACACAGACACCACCTCCAAGTTCTTGATAGCTGAGGTCAATCTTGACATAAATAATGAGATTCAAGGGTCCATAGAGTCAGGGAAGATATTTCCAACTTGAGACTTTGGGCTCTATGAAAGAAAAGTTTCAACTCTTTGACTTAAAAGGCTGGGTTTTATTTTAACTCTGGTTTAAAATAAGATCCATCAAGGCAACCAGTCCTCAAAATTTAGTGGACCCCCAAAGATACTGTTTTCAATGCCCCTTTCTCAGGGGACTCTGGTCCATCTAAAATGTGAGCATTGCCAACCCAGTTCAGCCTCTTCACTTGTACCTTGGGCACAGAACTCTGATAACTGCTTTGGGATCTAAACCTTGAATTGATTCCCTAGATTCTAAGATTCACTCATTTTGTAAACTGTTATATAATTGACTTGGGAAGCAGTAGCACTCTTTGTAAACACGCAGTTAAAACACCCGATTCCCATTCAGAGTCCTTCCTCATTTCTCTCCCTCAAAGAAAAATTTATTTTTCCCTAGATGAGGGTTGGCCACACTCATTTTTTCTGATCTGTTATAATATTTTAAATTTATACATAGATATATATATTTAAGCAGCATGAAAATTCAAGAATAAGGTTGCAGCCTAGAATTTGCAGAAAGGAATGTCACTGCTTTGCAACAAAGAATCATAGATTTCACCAAAATCCAAGGATACAAGCACAGGCCACTGACATTGATCACTTCAAGATCATTGAGTTAGTTCCGTTGTCCAATGCAGACTGGTATGGTATCAACTAATCATTGTCATTTCAGCCAACTCCACACTCACAGCCTCTGTTGCTGCTTGTTAGCTGAGCAGTGTAAGTTCCACACTGCGACGTAGCTGCACATGAGTCCAAGTCACCGTCCTGTCTGAATGTGACCGCCATGGTCATTTCATGACCGTGGTTGGTCTGGGGCTTATTCTGTACCATCTGTTGACATTATCCCTCTGCACATAACTTCCCATCAGGTCTACTAAACTTATCCTGAAGGAGCTCATGAATACTCACTGAACTATGAAGGACCAACATTTTACACTCTAAACTCAGATGAACGAGAATTGTTTTCCAGTGTCCCAACCATGGGATGAGATTTGTCAGTCACTTTATCAAGGTGAACTAAGTACCTCAATATTCTGAAATGTGGAAATGATAGAAAATATGACTCCAGGGAAAACCCAGTCCAGTTTGCTCAAGTTGTGCTCTGTTAATTGGTAAACAAGAATAAAACATTGTAGGTTAAAATTATATGTAGTTTATTATTGTTTGCTTTCTTTTTAAATTTTTGACTCTATGACTAAAAGATGGAATGGAGAAGAAGGTCCCATTCCAGATCTTATCTAGTGTCCAACTGAAAAGCTCACCAGATTGATGAAGTCTCTTCTTCCAAGATGGCTTTCTCTTAAGTCTGACAGGCTTCCCATGATTAAACTAGGAATGCATACAGGACTGAGGGCCAGGACCTTGTTCTAGAACGTGAATCTCTCCTTTGGACAGAACTTCCTTGCAACATGGTGCCTGAATGTCTCCTGAAAATCATTAGATAATGTGAAAGTTGCATTGAACTTTGATTTTCATTTCTATTTAAATTAAAATAAGGAAATGAAGCTATTTAAATTAATATTCTGTATAAAACCTGACCTATTAGAAATACTTTGGGGGGGGCTATACAATCACCACCACAAGGAAAACCGTACAGAAGAGTTTTACTCAAGATAAAGCATGTATCCTTGCTTCAAACACAGTAGCACACTACTCCAGGAGACCCAAATATGTCCTCTGAAGCCCATCCCCTCTTATGTCCTGACTATCAGTCAGCGGCTGAGGATGGCAGCAGGACTTAGGCAAGTTAGTTTTTAGACCCATATAACAGCTGTGATGAGCAATTGTGGCTTGAGGATACCATTCTGTTCTTGCTGGTCTGTCCTTGACTGAGCAAATTTTAGGGAAATCATAACCGTCCTATATCTTCTCCTTCCAATACTAGTTACTGGGGACAGATTTGAATCAGTGCTGACAGGTCCTTCAGCTTTGCCTTGTTCCCTCTGCATGAAGTGCCACCATGTGTGGATTTCATCTCTGGAAATAGAAGAATGATTCCTCATATTACAATGAAATGTTTCAAATTCAATGTTTGATACAGGCCCACACTTCCAGAGAAGTCCTCTAGGGAAATGGTAAGATAGAGAGGAAGCCCCAGACACTGACAGAAAGACAGTTTCTAACTCCTCTCTGCTCTGTGTGCTGGAACTGAGCCCTGGGACTGAGGGTCCTGAGCACTCACTGAAGTCCAGTCTGTCCCTGTAGGGAGATTTGGATACAGATGCTTAATGATGCCCATTACTGTGTCTTTGTTTCTCTGATCCAAGGCTGTATCCTTAACTTTGAGCCTGGTCATTTTCATATGGGGAATGTTCTTGTCATTTTCTCTGGGGACTGAAATTCAGCAGGCATGCATCTAGTGTATGTAGGATTTAGTACCAACATTAGTACCAGTAACTGAGAGGCACTGCAAGCCCTTCCCTGGCACTGGCAGATGCAATTCGTGTCAAAATTGCTGGTGGGGAATGCAGAGACAGGTCAACAGAATCTGAGAGAGGCCCTTGTCTGCCTCAAGTCTCCCCCAGACTCTACCGGGTGCACTTTGCCCTGGACATCTGCAAACACAAGACGTCCTGCCCAGGGAACCAGCCATATATCCATTGTTTATCTCTCTCGTTCATCATATTCTTTTCATTTCTAAATTTGAAGCTAGGGAATCTCAGTCCAGCAAACTCCACTGTTAGCTGATTATAATTTATCTATCTATCTATCTATCTATCTATCTATCTATCTATCTATCTATCTATCTATCTAGAGAGAGAGAGAGAGGCAGAGAAGCTATTTCCTAGAAGGGGGTCAGCCTTTTCCTGGGTTCATGATTGCCCCCAAGGGCATGCTTGCAAGACAACACCTCAGAAACAGGTTCAAAATGCCCTCTTAAGAAGGTTGCCAATTCCCGCTCAGAGCAGCTAATTCACACAAAAGACCTTATGGCTGACCCCCCTATGACACATGACATCCCTCACTGACCCAGAGCCCTACAGTGGAAAGCACTGGAGACACAGTGCGGAAATTCCACCCGGTCTAATCCCACCACACCGAGGCAAAATACTAATGGCATGTAACAGAACAGTAAGGGGGACAGAGCAACAAAGTCCCCAGGGAATATCAAAAATATACTTTAGGGCCAGGGCTTGGTGCCCCATCACACTCTACCAGAAAACACTCCTAAATGCCAACAAACAGACCTTGAACTAATTGCAAGCTTTCCTTTCTTGTAGTTTTGTTTTGTTGTCATTGGCTTGTTGGTGGTGTTGTTGCTTTGTTTTCTTTTGTTGCTTCCTTTCGCTCTGTCTTGTTTTTGTGCATGTTATTATCTCTGCAGGTCTGTCTAAATAAGATAGGCTGGATGAACAATCTGGAGGAGAAAACAATGGGACTGACAGTTCCGGGGGAACATGGGAGAGGGGGAGGTGGGGGGAAAGGTAGGGGTGTGAACAAACCCAAGGACAAGGGAACAACAAGTGATCCAAATCGGTGGTGAGGAGGGTGTAGGGGGCCTGGGAGGCATGATCAACGGTAACGTAACCAAGACGAATTACTGAAACCGAAATGAAGAATGGGCATGATAGTGGGTCAAGAAGAAATTCAAAGGAAATAGAGGAAAGAGCTAGGAGGCAAAGGGCATTTATAGAAGTCTAAATAAAGGCACTGTACATATGTAAATATATTTATATATGAGGATGGGGAAATGGATCTATGTGCATATATTTATAGGTTTAGTATTAAGGCAGCAGATGGACATAAGGTCTTCACTCAAGTACTCCCTCAAGCAAGAATACTTTTTTTCTATTAAACTGGAGTTCTATGATGGTCATCTTCCCAACACAATTACAGAGGACAAAGCGGGTGAATAAGTAAATGTGGTGAAGTAAGTTGATGGTGCCCAGCTCAACTACCTGATAGGCTCAACTACCTGATAGAATCACTGAAGACAAATGGGTGCATGAGGAAACGTGGCGAAGAAAACTGATGTTGCCCAGTTATCAAAAGATGTAACATCTGGTGTCTTAAAGGCTTGAAGGTAAACAAGCGGCCATCTAGCTCAGAAGCAACAAAGTCCACATGGAAGAAGCACATCAGCCTGTGCGATCATGAGGTGTCAAAAGGATCTGTTATCAGGCATCATAAAAACAAAAAAATCATATCATTGTGAATGAGGGTGAGTGGAGGCCCAAAGTTCATCTGTAGGTAATTGGACATCTTATGGAAGGATCGTGGGGAGGAGACAAGCCAGTTAGGGTGCAGTGTAGCAAAGATGAAACATACAACTTTCCTCTAGTTCCTAAATGCTCCCTCCCCCGCCCCCCGACCTCTATCATTATCCCAATTCTACCTTACAAATCTGGCTAGACCAGAGGATGTACACTGGTACATATAAGAACTGAAAGACAGGGAATGAAGGACAGATGATCCCTTTAGGACCAGTGGTGGGACTGCTGATACCTGGAGGGTGGAGAGAGAGTGGGGTGGAAAGGAGAAACTGATTACAAGGGTCTACATATAACCTCCTCCTTGGGGGATGGACAACAGAAAAGTGGGTGAAGGGGGATGTCGGACAGTGTGAGACATAACAAGATAATAAATTATCAAGGGTTTATGAGGGAGTGAGGAGCAATGAGGGAGGGGGAAAATGAGGAGTTGATACAAGAGGCTTAAGTGGAGAGCAAAAGTTTTGAGAATTTTTAGGGCAATGAATGTAGAAATGTGCTTTACACAAGTGATGCATGTATGGTTTGTGATAAAAGTTGTATGAGCCCCTAAAAATGATTTTATAAGATGGAAAAAAAACGTTGTATGAGCCCCTAATAAAATGATTTAAAAACAAACAAACGCACTCAGCACAAGGAAAGATATAACATGTTACCAAAAGGCTCTTGCTGAGAAAAAGACAGGGGCTGCATGAAAGTGAAAGGGGTCTGCTTTCCTTGGATCAAGCAAGGACTGAGCCAGAAGATTCCCCAAGGTAAGCTCCTAAAAAATAATCGTGAGCCAAGTTTACAGTTTTAGAAAAGTATACCAATAAGAAAATTTGTAGGATATGGATATGAAACATTTCACAGGGATTAGCATGAATCGGGATTAAAACAGGACTATAATTCTTAATAAATTATGGCTCCTTGTACTTCTTGATTCGACATGTCTACTAATTTAGTCTGGTGATGTATCTATGGTGACTTTTGGTTCCTTGAACAAAGTCCTTTTGTTCCATGTGACCTATAACCTGAAGGTTGGGGATGACTTTGTGGACTTGTTTGCCTGGGCAGATTTAGTCAAAAATGATACTCATTTTGTGTAATGGAATATTTTTCTGGGACAAAATCGCTTAATAGATACAGGTTATCAGGAAGAAAAATGCAGAAGAATTATGGGCAATAAATGAGGCACTACAACATCTGTGGCAATATCTGATATCCAAGGGGAAGTTCCTTGGACAGGCTGTGGAATTTACATTGTGACACAACATTAAGCAGGTTGGACAATGATCTCAAACAGATTGTTCAATGCTCATAATTGTTCTTATACTGTAGTCAGAATCACCTTAGCTACTATGTTATATTCACAACAAATATAATCTTGCCACAGGAGATTAGTTATCAAAGATAACTTTTTCCCAGAAATGGTAAATTTATTGTCATTTATTGTTTGTTTTCTTTCTGTCTGTCTTTTTAAAAAGGGATTTAGAAGTAATTGGTTGACATCAATGGCCAAGAAATAGGCATATGATTTCCTTTTATGTTCCTCCTTCCAAAGACCAAATTAGATCTACAGTGAAAAATTAAAGAGTTTACTGAAAGGGGGGGGGGAAGCAATGCAGGAATGGACAATAACAATTACAATGATTCACAAAGAACGTTTTCAAAGTTTAAATGCAGAAGGATCCTGGAAATTAAAAGAAAATTCCAGTCCCTTGATCTTTAATACATTTGGCTGAAGTGGCCAAGGCAATATCAAGGCTACTATAAAAGACTGAGTCATGTAACATTTTTAAAATGTGTTTTGCTTTGACATTAGCTATTGGGAGAGTGAGTAAATGTTCTTCCTGGCAGCTTGTTGTGAGAGGAGCTGGGAGGAAGGAGAGTGCTTAGAGTCTTAATGAAGTATGCTGACTTTTAAAAGTCGGTTCAAAATAAAGAGTAAAATTTGAACTTCCAGTCTCCAGAAATTATATATATATATAGTCATCATTTTATTGGAGGCTCATACAACTCTTCTCACAATTCATACATCCATCCATTGTGTTGAGCACATTTGTACATTTGTTACCATGATCATTCTCAAAACATTTGCTTTCTACTGGAGCCCTTGGTATCAGCTCCTCATTTTCCCTGTTCTCACCTCCCTCATAAACCCTTGATAAGTCATAAAGTGTTATTATTTTATCATATCTTACACTTTTTGACCTCTCCCTTTACCAACTTTTTGTTTGTCCATCCCCAGGGAGGAGGTTATATGTAGATTCTTGTAATTGGTTCCCCCTTTTCACCCCACCCTCCCTCCACCCTCCCGGTATTGCCACTTTCAGCAATGGTACTGAAGCTATCATCTGTCCTAGATTCCATGTGTTTCTGGTTCCTTTCTGTACCAGTGTACGTCCTCTGGTCTAGTCAGTTTTGCAAAGTAGAATTGGGATCATGATAGTGGGTAAGGGGGAGGGGCACGAAGCATTTAGGAACTAGTGGAAAGTTGTATGTTTCATCATTGCTACACTGTACCCTAACTGGCTCGTCTCCTCCCCAGGACCCTTCTGTAAGGGAATGTCCAGTTGCCTACAGATGGGTCTTGGGTGCCCAATCTGCATTCCCTCTCATTTACAATGCTTGATTTTTTGTTCTTTGATGCCTTATCCCTGATCCCTTGGACACCTCCTGATCCCCCAGGCTTGTGTGTGTCTTCCATGTGGGCTTTGTTGCTTCTGAGCTAGATGGCCGTTTGTTTACCTTCAAGCCTTTAAGACCCCAAATGCTTTATCTTTTGTTAGCCAGGCACCATCAGTTTTCTTCATCAATTTTCCTTATGCACCCATTTGTCTTCAGTGATCATATCACAAAGGTGAGCACACATGGTATAATTTTGTTCTTTGATGTCTGATACCTAATCCCTTTGATATCTCGTGGTCACACAGGCTGGTGTGTTTCTTCATTTTGGGCTTTGTTGCTTCTGAGCTAGATGGCTGCTTGTTTACTTTCAAGCCTTTAAGACCCCAAATGCTATATCTTTTGTTAGCCAGGCTCCATCAGTTTTTTTCACCACATTTGCTTACATACCCATTTGCCTTCAGCGATCATATCAGGAATGTGTGCACATAATAATAAGGTTTTTTATTTCGTTCTTTGATGCCTGATAACTAATCCCTTCAGCACCTTGTGATCACACAAGCTGGTGTGCTACTTCCATGTGGGCTTTGTTGCTTCTGAACTACATGGCTGCTTGTTTACCTTCAAATCTTTAAGATCCTAAAAGCTTTATCTTTTGATAGCCGTCAGCTTTTTTCTCCACATTTGCTTATGCACCTGCGTTTTCTTCAGCAACATTTTCTTGAAGGTGAGCATCATGGAATGCCAGTTTAACAGAACAAAGTATTCTTGCATTGAGGGAGTATTTGAGTGGAGGCCCAATGTCCATCTGCTACCTTAATACTAAACCTATGAATATATGCAAATAGATCTACTTCCCCATCATCATATGTAAATATATTTATGCATGTACTTGCCTTTATTTAGACACCTATAAATGTCTTTTGCCTCCTATTTCTTTCCTCTATTTTCTTTTACTTTCCTCTTGTCCCACTATCATACTCAGCTTTCATTTGGGTTTCAGTAATTCCTCTCGGAATTATAGTACCCCTGATCAAATCCTCTAAACCCTCCTCACCACTGATTTGGATCACTTGTTGTTCATTTGAATAAAATATATTTTTATTCTTAAATATTCTCTACTTCTGATATAATTTTTACTAACTCTCAGAAACAGATAGCATTTATGAAAAAGTTCACTTTCTGAGAAACAGTCATAGTTCTCAAATTAAATGTCAAGTTAAAAACAAAATAAATTTGTTTTACCTTCATCACAATACTAGAAATTAAGAAAGTCATTAATTTTCAGAGAGCAGAGGATGGAAAATTGTTAATAGACACCACGCTATGCAGTAAGTAACATACAATGTCTCTGGTGACAGCAGGAACTCAATGGGACTACCTGATCACCCCACACACTCAGCCCCTGTACTCACACTTTTCCCACTCCCAACAAGGCATAAGCTTGCCATTTTCATATCACTTATTTTGTGAACTATATTTGTATTTTCCTTTGTGGAAAGTTGTATGTTTCATCATTGCCACCCTGCAACCTGATTGGCTCATCTGCTCCCCGCTACCATTCAGTAAGGGGATATCCAGTTCCCTACAGATGGGCTTTGGGTCTCCAACTCTGCACTAATCCTCATTTACAATGATGTGATTTTTTGTTCTTTGATGCCTGACACCTGATCCCTTCAACACCTTGAGGTCACGTGGGCTGGTGTGCTTCTTCCATGTGTGCTTTGTGATTCTGCGCTAGATGTCCACTTATTTATCTTCAAACTTTTAAGACCCCAGCTGCTATATCTTTTGATAACTGGGCACCACCAGGTTTCTTCACCACATTTGCTTATGCACACATTTTTCTTCAGTGATCATATCTGAAAGGTGCACTCTCCTGGATATGATTTTTTGTTCTTTGAGGTCTGATACCTGGTCCCTTCAACGCCTCGTGGTCATACAGTCTGGTGTGCTTCTTCTATGTGGGCTTTGATGCTTCTGAGATAGATGACTACTTGTTAACCTTAAAGCCTTTAAGATCTCAGAGGCTGCATCTTTTGATAGCCAGGCACCACCAGCTTTCTTCACCACATTTGTTTATGCACACATTTGTCTTTAGTGATCATATCGGTAATGTGGGCACACACTGATATGATTTTTTTGTTCTTTGCTGTCTGATACCTGGCCCCTTTACACCTCCTGGTCACACAGGCTGTTGTGCTTCTTCCATGTGGGCTTTGATGTTTCTGAACTAGATGGCTGCTTGTTTACTTTCAAGCCTTTAAGACCTTAGATGCTATATTTTCTGATAGCCGGGCACCATCAGCTTGCTTCACCACATTTTATTTTGCACACATTTGTCTTCAGCGATCGGGTTTGGAAGGTGTGCATCATGGAATGCCAATTTAATAGAACAAAGTGTTCTTGCATAGAGTAACTACTTGAGTGGAGGTCCAATGTCCATCTGCTACCTTATTACTAAACCTATAAATATATGCACATTGATCTATTTCCCCAATGTCATATACAAATATATTTACACATGTACATGCCTGTATTTAGACCTCTATAAATACCCTTTGTCTCCTAGTTCTTGCCTCTATTTCTTTTCCTTTCCTCTTGTCCCACTATCATGCTCAACCTTCATTTGGGTTTCAGTAATTTCTCTTGGTTACATTCCCCTTACCAGGCCTCTCACACCATCCTTGCCACTAATTTTGGATCACTTGTTGCTCCCTTGTCCCTGGGTTGGTCAACAGCACCTTCTTACCCCTACCTCCCCCTCTTCCATGTCCCCTGGAACCATAGGTCCCATTGTTTTATCCATACAGGCTATTCATCCAGACTATCTTATCTAGATAGATCTGCAGATATAATAATATGCACCCAAAAAACAAGGCATAGCAAGACAAAACAACAAAAGAGAACATAATCATCACCAAAAATGCCCCCAATGACTCATAAAAGAATAAATTAATTTAAAAAAAAGAAAAGGAAGAAATTTTAAAAGAAAAAAATAAACCTTTAAATAGATCAAGGTCTGATTTTTCACCTATAGGCGTTTCCTGCAATCAAGTCCAATGGGGTGCCACACGCTGGCCCCAAAGTCTATCCTTTGCACCCCAATTGGAAACTCCCTGCTCTGCTCCCCCCATTGCTCTGCTGAATGTCTTTAGTATTTGACCTCGGTGTCGTGGGGTCAGTCCGGGCCAATCCCGACACTGAGTCTTCAGTGTGGTCCTCTGTAGGTTCATGGATCCGTGAGGGATGTCGTGTCTCATAGTTGGGCCGGCCATATGGTTCATTCTGTGCATTGGCTGTTCAGAGCAGGGATATCTCCTTCCAGGCCTGGTGTGCCAGGTTGTGCTCCACTCTCTCTTTCTCCCCTTTCATTTGCTCCCATGTGCTCTGATCAGACATGTCCCTCTCCCCAGCTGCAGCTTTAGTGCCATCCTCTAAAGTTGTCCATGTAGCTGGTATTGGGACAGAGCCCTCAGGCCCCTCCCCTGGCTCCCCACTCCAGGCCATCAGGGTGCATTCACATCCCAGAACACTGGATTTCAGTCTGGTCCCTCTTTCCCTGTGGAGACAAAAACAATATCTTCCCCTTGGGTGGGTCTGTGCCTATACCCCCGCCACACATCTCTTTTTTTCCCTTTCCTCTCCACCCCTCCTTTTAAGTTGGCTACCATATGTACCCCTGGATGTGAAGACCAGCCACTTCTTTGCAAATACCTTTTACAGAGGTAGTTCAAGCCTGTCCTATACAAGGTCACTTTGGGTAGAAAGTCAACTTGATGTCAGTGAGAGGTTCTTGTTACAATTTAGGAGACACAAGTACACTCCTACAATTGTAAACAGAGTTTCCCCTGGATATCTTTGAGAACTGTGGGAACAAAAGCAACTCAAGGCACAGCAGAAAGCCCCACCTGTGCTCAGCAATCTACCTGCTCCTGCATCCTGGGCTTCTTTCTCATGAACTCGCCTTGCTGGTCGGAATGCCCCATGCAGTCCAACTCCAGAGCTGTCCTGTGAGGGCCACACTGACTGCCCTCTCTGTGTCCACCTGCACTGAAATAGACAGATGTGTCCTCAGTGCTCACAGAGGTCAGGGGTATGGAGAACTGTTTCTTGGTAGTGTCAAGGTCAGCACTACAGTGACCACAAGTAGGATATCCCTGAACATCATGGCCTCTCCCTGGGTGCCTGAGTCTAATCAACCCAAAACACTCTCTCCCTGACACTGACCCCATGATAGGACCAGCATCTTCAGGAGAAAGATGGGAAGGAAGGAGGCAAACATTTCTGAACCAAGTACATCCTGGATCAGCAGGCTCAAGTCTCCTTCTGGAGAGGTCATTTTTAACCAGGAAACTATACCAAGTATTTCCCTATGAGTGTAACTGACTGGTGTAAGGTCTGGGATCCATGAGCTGTTTGTTAATGCCATAGTGCCACTGCTCCACCAGGAGAGTTTTATAAAGCTCTCTGCAAATCAATTTGAATGCAGGCAGATGAATCAAGTTAGAGGGCAAACAAATGAACATTCGAGGTGATTGTTGCTACTTATCAGGAAGAAGTTGTAATAATACCGGGAATGGTTGGTGAGAAAAAGGCCAGGATTTGAGCTGAGGTTTTTCTGTCCTATAAAACAAATACCTGCTCATTCTTCAAGGGCAGCAAGGGCTGAACTCTGAGAATTTCAAACAAAACTTTACCTCATCTGCTCTACAGCACTGGTGTTATTCAGCTGTCACAGACTGGGCTACTCCAGGGGAATCCAATCCAATAAAAGGCATCAGTGGCCCCATGTGGCGAGATACCTCCCTGTCATGTCAGTGGCCTGTGACATGATCTCATGCTCTCACTCGCTAGGAGACAGCAGACAGCTTTTCCTCTTCTGCTGAACTGAGAGATGCTCTGAGACTCCTGCTCTGCAGCTGCATCAGGGTGAGGTTTTCCGCCCCTCTCAGGAAGGGGGTTCTCACACTGTGTGTCTTACACAGTAATACATGGCCGTGTCTGAGTCTTTCAGGCTGCTCCACTGCAGGGACATGGTGCTGATGGAGTTTTCTGTGGAGATGATGACTTTTCCTTGGAAGGATGGGTTGTACCTGGTGTCAGCATCACTAGGAACAATCCTTCCTATCCATTCCAAGCCTATTCCAGGTGTCTGCCTAATCCAGTGAAAATAGTAGCTAGTAAAGCTGAACCCAGATGGGTTACAGGAGATCCTCAAAGATTCTCCAGGTCTCTTCACCTCTGCCCCAGACTGCACCAGCTGCACCTGGGCACAGACACCTGTAGAAATAGGATTCAGATATCAGAGATTGCCTCTTCACACACTCCCCTCCATTCATCTCAGACCCTGTGGCGATCCTGACCTGGGAGAAGAGCAATGAGGAGAACTAGTGTGGCAGAGCCCATCTTGCAAGGAGAATAGAAAGGAATCACACTGGGGTCCGCAGCTGAGTGATGAGGGTGCTTCTTCTGTGGAGGTAGCCTGTGGGTATAAAATGGATATCTTCCACTTTGCATGTTTGTGCTTTGCCCTCCATATCAGACTCCTCCAGCCTCATAACCCTGAAAACTCAAGGCAGGGGAGGTGCGAGTCCTGGGACTGCTGAGAGGGACAGAACCTGATCCTAATAACATCCCACAACACACACACAAAGACACAAACACAGAGGCATTGACACCCTAACCCCAGACAGTTTTGAACTGTGGCTCTCCACTCAGTGCACCTCTCAGTCCACACTCAGGGGAGAGTGGTTTGAAACCCGGTGTGAGGCTGCAGCCCGAGGATCTTGGGGCCCTCACAGACGGTCCCTCCTTACTGTTTGCATGGAATTATGTCCAGGAGAGAAAGAACCTCTGTCTCCTTAGTGAAGACTTTGAAGAACCTTATTTCCCAAATGGTCCATTCTCAGTAGACTCTCAGGTGTGTCCTAGCTCCCAGGTCTGCCCTGTGCTTCCTGCTGCCTGAGGGGAGGAAACAAATCTCAGGGACTGTCAGCTTTACTCGGAGTGTCAGACAAATCTGTGTAGATGGTAGCCAAAGATGAATGTGTCACTCTGAAAACTCATGGTCAACCTGGCCCTTGTCACTGTCTCTCTGACAGTGGAGCTCTGTTCAGATTAGAAGTTAAAAGTCCAACATGGGGAATATTTCATCTTCATCAGTTTCATAATCTGTCCTAAATATTTCTCTGATCTAAACTAAAGAAAATAATCAGTGGGTTAACTTTTCTCTCTTTTAGGAGGCCTTGGGGTTCAGGGAACCCCAAGAACCGCTGATGTAACAGCCCAAAAAAACAATGTCCTACATCTGGGTTTTGAGAGTAGTGACTGGGAACTTTAAGCCACACGAGGTGCAGCTAATTGTCTCTCCCTTTCCAGACTGATGATCACTGAAGACATATGTAAACATTCATCCTATGCTGTAATTAATCATAGATATGAGTCTCCTGAACTCCATGACCAGAAGAAATAGGTGGTGCCTTGTTATCAGTACCCACTTCTTTGGAAAAGATAGCATTAGAAGGTCTTGGGCAGAGTGGGATAAAAAGTGAAACAATACACACACACACACAAGAAAACTAAAAAGACTATACTTACTGGTTGGGTAGACTTGTGGAAGTCCCGAGGATATGGCTGTCAGCATCCCTTCAGTTGTGGGACTGAACTCACCCCTTGGAAAAACTTCCAAATAATCCACAAATCTACCAGGGAGCAATAGTCCTGGGGAGATACAATTACCTTAGAATAATCAAACTTCTGTGATTCAAAGGGCAACATTTATCCAGGGGAAAATTCAGAATGTTTGGAAAGAAAAGGTAATTGTAACAGGAGTTTGTGTGTATTGCAGTCAAGGAAATGAAACAAGAGAGTATGAATAGTTGAATGAACATTAATCTTCTCGGTAAACCTTCACGCAATCCACAAGAAAGAGTAAAGATAAAAATGGAAAATAATATTAAAATATTTCCCTTCAGGTTTCCTCTGATGTGGAGAGAGCACCTCAGGTTGTGGTTTATGCACTCGGGGTCTCCCAAGAACAGAACAAGGACCCAGAGAAGATGTCTTAAGTCCATGCTTCATTCTCCTCCCTCTGTTCTCTGGAGTTGATAGTTATGCTAAAAACATCTAAATCTTGGTTCTCAGAGACAGGAAAAGGACTAAAAACCATGACATGGGGAAATGGAATAGAGGAGGCCCAAATGCTGCTATGAAACCTGTATCTTGCTCCCCATGCACTGAGTCTTGAATCTGGGTCATGTGCTGTTTGTCCTGAGACTTGTGCAATACATGGCAACCTTCCCTTCGTGGTGCTTACACTCTGGTCTCACATAGCTTCCCTGACCTACTTTTATCTGCTTCACCACACGCATCAAATAAGTGCTATATTCCTGTTGTTGGGACCCAGTTACTTGAGATAATCTCTTGAAGAGTGAGTCATTGTTTTATAACATCCTTCCTCCTTATGACACACCTCATGTAGCAGTTTGTGCATTTACTCTTCAGTTTATCTCAGGATAGACAAGAGTGTTCTGTGAACACCATCTGCCTGGACTCAGCCCAAACCCCTGAATCTGAATGCACAATGACACTGGTGTCTGTTGAATGAGTTTCTCTTTCTCTCTGTCATCCATCTATACATTTTCCTATCTCTGCTATCTATGTATCTATCATAAATCTATTCATTGGTCCATCAATCTGCTGAATTATTGATTAAGCTGTCAATTTTCTCTATATAGCCTGTCCATATCTTGTATCTCTCATCTATCTGTATTTCTATTAAATATCTATGTGTTTCTATTCATTTCATGCTTCACTTTATTTCTGAAATAAATTCCAGCCTAACGGGAGCAATATGTCTTGTTTTTGGTTGAGTATGCTATATATTGGTGATTGATTCTAGTTTGCTAGACCCATTTATTTTTTTTTTACTTATTAAATTCTTGATGTTCTCATGACTTAAATTCTTGATGTCCTCATGGCTTTTTATTTAAACGTTAAGACGAAAATTGAAAATATTGAATTGAATTACTCCACTATTTGGTGGAGTTCAGCTATTATTTATTTGTTGTAATTAAAATATTAGCCAGAATTTGTATGGTGTACTTTGTAGGAATAATGTTATATTCTCACCACCTGTCTGTTAGTTCATCATACTGTGGTGGCTTGTGTGTTGCTCTGATACTGGAGGATATGTCACTGTTATATCAAATGCCAGCAGGGTCACCCAAAGTGAACAGATTTCATCAAAGCTTCCAGACTAAGACTAGACAATGCAGAAGGACCCCACTACCTTCTTCAGTGGAAGAAGCTTTGAAAATCTTATGCATACTTTTGAAGCATTGTTAAATACTGACAGCATAAGAAAAGGAATTAGGAAATTGTTGAAACTACTGTTAGAGGATGGGCCCCTCAGGTTCGAGGGCACTCAAAATGTGACTGAAGTGGAGCTGGTTTCTTAGAGGGGAGTCGGCCATGATGACGTAATTTAGATAAAGGCTCTGGGAGTGGAGCCGTCAGGATCTTCATTTGCTGATGGGGCATGACTCAAGGTAAAGAGAAACAGCTGCAAAAGTCTTCTAATGATCAAAACTGATCATTTGCATACTATAAATTTAGGAAAATTGGAAGGGGCCAAAGATGAAATGGGATACTTGAAGGTTACTTGGTATTCTAGGCATTAGTGAGCTTAAAAGGACTTAAATGGTATTGCAAGTTGATCAGGAAACCGTAAGATTTACTACGCCAGGAACAACACAATGAAGAGAAGGGGATGGCATTCATTGTCAGGAAGGATCTTGCTAAACCCATCATGAAATATAGCACTCTCTGTGATAAGATCATATCCGCCTTCAAGGAAATCCAACCAATTCAACTATTATCAAACAGTACTTGAAAAATGCAATTGCTGTAAACTCTAATATACAAATAAGTGAGGTATAACACTAAGCAATAAAAATTATATTTTATCTGCTCCTTCCCACATTCTGCTGTTGAGATTTCAATTCCATTATTATACATCCTACCTGCAATAGTCTGATTTTACATATTTCTTATACAATAACCTTGCATACCTTTGTCATAAAAAATAGATAAATTCCTTGGGGGAAACAGTGTGATGGAGAAGCATCCCAAGAGCACAAGAAACCAGCCCTGAAACCGTGCATTGGCACCTGCCCCTGGGGTGTGATCTGTGATCTGTGGGTTCTGAGTGCCCCCTGCAGCCCAGGTCTCTCCCAGCAGGAAGTTTGTGTCTGGGATCACACTGACTCCCTCTTCCTCTTTTCTCACAGAATACTAGATGGCCTTGCCTTCCATTTTCTAACCTTCTCTCTGCCAATAAACTGTGTTTTTGTCATTGTCTCTGGAGGTGGTAATTCGAACCTTCATGGAGTCTGCATAGTTGTCAGTACCAAGATGTAAGTGTTTACACAGAGAGATAAGGAAAGGCTACATACCAAGGTATTTTTTAACTTCCCCTCTTGAGTGGCTGAATTAATTTCACGGTATTGTAATGATAATTTCATAGGAAGTAATTTTCTTTGTTTCTCATCTCTAAGTTCATAACTGGTAAATAAAGAGAAGATTCAACTAAATATTCCGAGTCACTGCCTCAGCGAGTACAGCTGCCCTCCCCTCAGATGTCCTGACGCTCTCAAGATGTGGATTTCTACAGCGTGTGGCTCACACGGGAATAGGTGGCAGTGTCCTCGGAGTTCAGGCTGCCAATCTGTAGATAAGCTTTGCTGAATGACGCATCCGAGGAGATGTCTTCCTCCCTTGTGTGAAGCCCTGGGCATATGTTGACTTCCCAGCGTGGGTCTTGATCCAGCCCATCCACTAAAGGCCTTTTCCTGGTGCTTATCACACCCAATTCGTACCATAGCTGGTGAAGGTGTATCCGGAAGTCCTGCAGGACACCTTCACCTACTCTCCTGGCTTCTGCACCTCAGCCTCAGCCTGCACTAACTGCATCTGGGCATGCACACCTGTGAGGAAGTAACCCAGAAGTTGAGGGCTCTGGAGCTGCCGCAGTGTTCTCTCCAGCCCCATGTCTGATCTTACCCAGGGCGGCTGCCAATAAGAAAATAATGCTCCACAGTCACTCCTTGATGAGTGCACTTCGGTATCGGTGGTTCAAGAGCAACCTATATGGCAATGTCCTTGCTTATTGCTGTATCGAGGTGATGGTTTCAGTTTTCAACTGTATAGGGCACTAATACATGCTCATAATTCACATTCATGAATGCAGTTCTGGTCTACATCAGGTATAAATAAGAGATAACCTCGAGAACTTGACAGAGCCACACACCAGGATAGCTCCGCTGCTCATCTCAAATGTGGTCTGGAATCCTGATGGCTAGGGGTGGGTGTATCTCACGATGTGGGTTGACAGCTGGTCATGACTGGTACAGATGTATCCATTTATACACGACCCCTATAATTTCTCTGACTTCATAGATGAGATCTTACACAATCAGCTTCTCATGGAATAATACTGATCATTCAAGGGGGCCATTCCTCTGTGTCTGTGATGAGATATAGTGATTTTTCACTGATTCACTGGGGTGGGTGTGGGGTAAGTCTTACTCATTTTACTATATCATCCTCAATATTACTATATATGTAATGAGTGTGTTTTCATAAATAGTCAGCTATAACTTCCATGAACTTCAATTTTTTTACTCATTTAAAATAATGTATACCAAAATGTTATTTTAATAGGCATAAAGTTTTCTTATTTCCTCTCCTCACATAAAAACCAGCCTACAAAATATTATATAAGAAAAACTGAAAAGCAATCAATTAAATAATATAAAATATGTAGTATTCAGAAAACATACAAAACCAAGCAATACAATCTTTAAAATATAATGAAATATTATTTTATCACCATAAGTCTGATAGAATTCCCCAAATAAATTTAATAATTTTGCAAGATGTATTAAAGACAGATTAACATAAGTTGTAAATTTTAATGTAAAAATTATATCAGTGTTGTGAAAAAGATTAGCGAGAGCCCATAAGATTAGGGCATGTCTCTCAAAACTCAGATATTTTTCTAGTGTACAGTACCTATTTTCTGGGGGCGGGGAGGAATCCTTCCTTGCTGAATGGTCCTAAAACAATTCAAGTGCTCAGGGATCGAAGAAACTTAGTAACCATTGGATACACTTCATTTCAAGGCCAGGGAACTGGTTTCTCAGGTTTCAGCTTGGAGAACCTAGGGACTAAGAATAGGGTTGATCAAATGTAGATCAGTTTCCCTGTTCTGGGTGATGAAACATCCTATACTATCAGTCCATTCATCCCTCTATAATGTGTAGTCACATGGAGATGACCACATCTTTCTGCCCACGTACAAACTCTAGGCCTTCTCTGGATACTTGCCCCTCCATTTCCTCTCTGGACCCCTGCTCTGTCTCTCTTGAACTATCTCCTCCTCTCTGAGTCAGGCACCTGCTCCTTATTCTGCAACATGAGCCGTGGGTGCACTGATGCGGGGAGTCCTTGCATGCACCATCAGAGAACTCAAGTGAATTGGCATATCAAATGCCATCCGAAATCTAGAGGAAGTCTATTCAGATGGGAACAACTGTGTTTTGCATACCTGAATCAGAAGCTACCAAACACATGTTTTTGATAAAACAAAACAATAAAACAAAAACGTAAATTAAAATTTTATAAATTTCTAGAGACAGCACTGTTTACTGAGACAGTCAGAAAGTTCTGGGGCCAGTCATTAGTGGAGCCCCGAACTTTGTGGGCTTTGACTATAAAACCCCTCCAGATTTTCAAGTGAACATTCAAAATAAGCCCTGTGTTTCAGACACTGGAAGGGGAGACTTTTATCAACTCAAAAGATTTCTCATCAGAGAAAGGACAATTCCATTGACTTTTCATAGCTGGAGGTAAAATATTTCCCTATCAACCAGACACCCCTTATCCTACCCATGAGACCTATGTGTGAGGGTATAGTGAACAGATATTAAAAGTTCAAACATAAAGATTTTGCAATGAAGGAAAGGAGCATGGACAGGCCAAGCTATAAACTACACCACAGGCATGAAGGTCAGAGCCTTACTGCCCAGGTGCTATGAAAGGTTCAGCGTCAATCAGAAGAACACACAGAAATCTATTTGTTCTCCCACTTCAGCATTATGTAGATTCCCAGCATAACAATCTGGATTACAATTTAGAATGGGAAGAATCTGCTCCTCTGAGAAGAAAAAACAAAACAAAGCAAATGACATATAGCAAACACTTCTATGGTCTAACTCTTCCATATTATCATGAATCCCCATAAAACATAGTTCTGAGAACAGGGTGAAAATGTTCATACCTCCAGGAAACACTAAGTACTAAGATAAATTGTCATTTATCTGAGTACATCCACCTCATTTGTAGACTGATTTTCTGTGTTACCATACCTCAAATTTAACTCATTATTTTTATTGAAGGTTTTTAAATGTTATTTTATAATAAAAACTGAACTGAGTATTTTTTCAGTCTCTCAACCAATTCATATTCTTTGTTAAATCACTGCAGTTTGTCTAGTAGAAGTGCGCAGGACACATGGTTCTGGAAATGGAGTGCTGTGTGAAACAGAGCCCTTCTTCCTAGAAGAGGAGACCATGGGACAAAATGCTCTGCAGAGCACATTGAAATCTGCAAACTAAGAGTGAGAAGACTACACTGGATGGATGCATGGATTGTGATAAGAGTTGTATGAGCCCCCAATAAATTGATTTTTTAAAAAGAAGAAAAGAAATGTCTAGGAAATAGTGATGGTGACATATATACAAATGTTCTTGATACAATTGATGTGTGGGTACAAGAACTGTAAGAGCCTCAACTAAATGGGTTTTTTTTTTTAAATAGTGAGAGGACTTAAGAGATGATCACATTCTAATAGAGAGTGAGGTGTACCAGTGAATAAAGAAAACATAAATAACAATTTATTTCAAAATATATTGAAAGTAATACGCGAAGCCAGAGGCTTCAGGAAAATCTTCCAAGTTTAAAAGACAAAATGAAAATTATTTATGATACCACTAAGTAGTATCATAAAGAGCAAATTGCCATTATCCAAAACAGTTGACGAGGACTAGAATTCAGATTAGGAGCACCGGGAAGAAGCATGTGTTTAATATCTGTTAGGGAGAATCCAGACTGCATCATATTTGAGAATGACATGTTGTTTTGTATATGTGTCATCCATTTTGAGTAAAGGTCACCCTTTATAGAGACTGGAACTGCCCCCATGGGGATCTGTAATCTTTTTGGACACAGACTGTCAGTTTAATTGTACAAGGGGCCAGCTGGTGGGTGGTACCTGCTCACCTTTCAAACAGCATCCATGATCGTGAACTTTGTGTCACCAGGGATTGCTACCTCATCTCTTACAAATATATAGAGAAACACAGTTTACACAAACTTTTAATTGGCATGTATAAGGTTTAACTGTAAGCAATGATTTTTCCATCTCAATCCTAACCTCCTCCTAATCTGGGCTGAGAACAGTAACCTCTGTTAATAGTTTCTGAGCTACGAGCTGGAAATAAAGGGAGAACCTGCTTTCTGTGATGTTCATAAAGATGACTTCATTATTTTCATTCCCCTTTTTATTTAGTACTGTTAAACCTGTCTTACATTTCTATTCATGCTTATGCAAAATGAACCACATAGATTTCAACAGATGAAAATGTTCTTTTGTCTATCATACTATTAATTATGAAAGTGCTTATTAAGAGAACATGTGTTCACAATCTATTTAAAAAAGAGTTGTTGTTCCTAGTTTGAAGACAAAAAATAAATTACCTTTGCTATGTTCACACTCAAAATCCAACATTCATTATAAAATACATAATTAATAGAAAATGTAGACAAGAGTCTTGAATGACTTCAGGGTATGTAATAAAATTCCCAGAAAAGAATAGAGGCATCGTTCTTAAACCGAATTGGAAGTTGTCTCACATGTGAACACCAGTAGTTTGAGAAACACCTAACTCACCATTATCAATAGGAGAAATATATCCCAAACATCTATAGGTACGGTAAGAGGGAAAATAAAATAAAAATCTAGGTTTGCTATCTAAGAATCTATCAAGAGTGTACCAGGCCTAAGAATGGCCTGCCATTTTGTCAAACTACAGTGGACACAAAAGACCACGGAACCCAACGCCTAAATTATGCAGAGATATCAAGCCAAAAGAGGAGCCCCCACTTAAAATGAGGAGCACAAGAAATAGTCTGTCATCTCTAAAGGAGAATTTTCCAATTAGAACACCGAAATGGCAATGGTGAACCTTCCTTGAAATGCACAATGGTTAATATATTTCTGCCCAACATACCCGCCCTTCTCCTTCCCTCAGGGTCATAAAGCAATCTTGCAAAAGTTGTGGAAAAAAAGAAATCTGGTTATTTTTAATTACATTTCTCAGTGAACTATTTGAAACTCAATTATCCTCTTTTCATAGATTAAAAGTTCTTCTCTCTTCCCTGGCATCCTCGGAATGGTATGATTTACCTTTCAAATAGAGAGCCAAGAAGTCATTCATTGACAATATTCGAAAAAAGATTAAGATTTTCTTTTCTATCATTTTTCAGCAAGTAATTAATACAAATTTCCTCCTGCCATCATTTAAATCCAAGGAATATATAGAGATAATAGTGTATAAATTTATTAGCTCAACAAAAGTATATTTGCTTAATTCTGGATAATTATATGTTACTACTGAAAATGTTCTCCGAAGGAAATCTATTTAATAATAAGGAAATTCACCATTCCTTGCAGGTATCGGGCAGCTATGGGAGGGTCTCAATGAATGACAACTAATATCATTCCAACATTTCTGAACAATGCCAAGTACAAGAATTTAAAAATAATTACCAAGCAATCCTATTTAATAAGTAGCCTACTTATATCAGAGTAGAAACTACTGTTCACTTTGGATGAGGCCAGGTAAATAATTTCTAACAAAAGCTGCCTCTGCAATTATTATATTAGAAATAATTAATATGAAAAAATATAGACAGGTCCTAGTAAATGGCAAAATATTTCAAAGACAAAGTTTTATAACAAAAATAAGGGAGGGGTGGGCACATTTAATATAAATACTGAACATATTGTGATGGAATTCTAATAATGCTGGCTTCAGGGAATAACATACTTTATTGAATGAGACTTTTTTTGAAAATTCGGGGTCAATTCTTCAGTTATTTAAACTGTTCTACTTGAAGACCAAAAACATGTGGTTGGATATACAAAATAGTTATCAACACAGGTCATTTTAAAGAGCAAAACACGCATCAAATGAGATTTCTGAAGTTACATTCTCACTTCAGGATTGTGTGCCATATGCACCTTTTTCCAACTTTGGCTTAAAATATCTACAAGACCGTGGTCTTCGAGGCCTTGCTCCATCTGCCAGTTCTTTCCGATCCTCAGGAGACAGGAGATGGTACCGCATTCCATTCATCACCATCTTAAGGCACTCAGGGTTGTCTTGAATGAGTGGTTCAACTAGGATGGTTTTACATATGAAATTTTTTGAGATCAGTGGAAATCTGACTTTAGCAAGGACATCCACCATAAAAGGATGGCGATTCGGCGCATCATGTCTCAGCCACCTGATGGCAGCATCATAAACCTCCTCCTCTGCGCTCACCATCAGGGAGTCCTGGTTAAGGAGACTTGTTACTAGCTCAGCATCAAGGTGGAGAAACTCAGTTTTGGAAACGTCAGGGAAATTATGGTCAATAAAGGCATCTGCAGCGGCTTTCAACTCAGGACAGTCTAGACGCTCTGCTAGAATGCTTAGACCGAGACAGTTTGAAGCATCCACTTTCTCTTTCAAAAAATCAACACACATGTTCTTCACAGGTTCCATCTGGTACTGGTTTGCGGCATCCAACAGAGACTGCACATTGTTGGTATTCACAGAAACCCTTGCAGTGTAAGCAAATTCCACCAGGTTTTCAATAACGTCAGGGTCTGCGTCTTTTAGTTCTACTTCAGAGGATTTTGATTCGAGCATCCCAGTTGTGAACATTAAAAACTGGGCTGGCTGCAGCCAGGACCACACGATGAGCAGGGATCTCTCTTTCCTGGACCACGAGAATCACATCACACAAAGTTCTGTGCTTTCGCATGTCATTCATGACCGCCATGGAGTCCACCAGAAATTTCACTTCTTCCCAAGTGTCATGTTTCTTCTCGGTCTTTCTCTTGCTGCTCCGTGACACCCTGGAGCCTGACATCCTCCCTGAGCTCGGCTCGTGTCCGAGGCTCTCCGGGCCTGGTGGGCACTGCGGACTGCGTTCAGGCAGGGGTCACTTGTGTGGGCCAAATGCTGAGGACGGGCTGACTGTGGGGGCGGCGGCGGCAGCTAAGCCTCTGTGGAAACACAAGGCTGGGCTGTGCGGCCTATGCAGCAGCTACAGGGCAAGCTAGGCTGCATCCCTGACAGAGCTGTAGCAAGGCGGTGGATGAACCTAGGATTCCGAAAACAAGACACTTTTTTGGTAGGGAAGAAAAAAGGCTAACAAAGAGAAGAAATCAAAATTCTTCTATCCATAATAAAAAAAAAAGATTATTTGGAAACATATCAGAAGGCCTCCATAGAATCCAGCCAAGGAGAGTTGCTTAGAGGGAAATTCACCACTGCTGGAACACAGGAGGAACATCATAAAGATAAGTAGGCACAGACCCATGGGGTTTTGAGGGCTGGGGCTTTTGGCTTAGCTCAGTGGAAGCCTGCTGGGGCTTGACCTTGGCCCCGCCACTCTATCTGCTGGAACAGGGACCATCTGGACCCTGTAGTGGGGATTGGTCTCAACACAGTCACAGTATGCTTTCACCTGCCTCAGGGCTTGGACAGGACCCGTGCAGCTCCACCTGTAGGGATCAGGGTTCAGCTACACTGTTGCTTCTGTTTACATCTCTGGTCTCTGTTCCTCCACAGCCCTAGAAGGCTGTGCAGGGGCTTTTTAACAGCACAGCCACAGTTTGCCACCGCTGCGTCTGGGCAGGGACTAAACCCAAACACTCCCAGCTCCACTGGCAGGGATCAGGGTTCAGCTACATTGTTGCTTTTGTTTACATCTCTGATCTCTGTCCCCCATGGTCTTTGAGGGCTGCAAAGGGACTAAAGCCTTGCAGCTTCATGGGTGGGGAGTGGGACTCAGCTGCATGGTTGCTTTTGTTTCCCTCTCTTCCCTATATTCCCTGCACTGTCTAAACAGTCTTACTTTAAATTTTTTTTCCTTCTCTTTGTCTCTTTCCTGTTCTCTCACTCTCCACTGCTGGACCTCCAGAACACTCCCTTTGGCCTAGGGCATTTAAGACTGTACCACACCCAACTAGGTGAGCTCCAATCTGTGTAGCTTGCCCAAGGCTAGGGAAAGGTCCTCTTTCCTTCCATGGGAAACTCTGCCCAACTTCTCACTGGGGAATTCCTGCCTCTGGCCTGTGTCCCTGGGGGTATAAGGCAGCTCAACCAAGCTGTTGCAGGAACCTCTGCTCACCAAAGCAGGCAACCCACCAGCCTTCTGGGACACTCTCATGATAGGGAAGCCACAGGAGGATAAAGTGGTAGGTTAATTCCATAGTGAAATAAGCTATAGGCAGTTCGAAGAAACACTCCTATAAGTCTCCCAGAGAGAGCCAGTGCCCTCCGACTCCCTGGAAAATGGTATCTGGCTCCTCTAAAACAACACAAACAGCCATTAGCCTCAAAGGCCTCAACATAAAAATGTGAGAAACAAAGGGCAATGGCAGAAGATGTCCTAAACATAATGACATGCATAGAAGAAGCAGACATGTAGCTGCCACAGAAAGAAATTTTCAGAATGCTATTGGAGTCATATAGGATATGAGGGAAACAATACAGAAAATGGATAAAATGATGGAACAGGTAAAAGCCATAAACCAAAGGGAAATACAGGAGCTTAGGGAGGAGATAATAGAAACCAGTAGCAGCCTCTTGGACCTTGAGAAGCCATGGAGGAATCAGGGATCCGCATCAATGACTTGGAGGACAGCCAAGAAGACTTTAACAAACACAGACAAAAATCTAATAAGATCATCAGAGAAGCTGAAGAAAACTTAAGAGTTATGTCTGAAGCTATGAAGTGGAACAATATTAGAATTATTGTCTTACCAGAGGAAGACACAACAAAGAAGTCATCTGAAACAATAGTGAGATAATTCTTGGAGGAAAGCTTCCCCAGCATAATGAGTGAAAACCAGGCAATCATTCTGGAGGCTGAAAGAGCACCAGCTAGACTAGATCCCAAAAAAGAAGTCACCAAGGCACATAATAGGTAAATTATCCAACTTTGAGGAAAAGGAGAAAATCAGAAAGGGGAGCAGCTAGGGAAAAAGAAGCAATCACATATAAATGTTCCCAAATAAGAATATGCTCAGACCTATCAGCAGAAATTATGAAGAAAAGGAGAGAGTAGAGTAAGATATTCCAAAAATTGAAGGAAAACAATGCAAACACAAGAATACTCTACCCAGCCAAATTATCGATCAAGATAGTTGGAGAAGTAAAAGTCTTCCCAGACAAGGAAAAACTCAAAGATACGTTAGAAGAAACCCAGCCCTACAAAAGATCCTTGCCGACCCAGTATGGGCAGAAGAGCAACACTCACCAAGCATATATAAGAGACCGACACATAGAACAACCTCACCCAGAGGGCAACAAAGAGAAAACAGACTTCAAGATAACATTGGCTTAAGGATGGAAAGAAGTCAAGAATGATACTCACACACATGCACAGCACACTAATGAGAAAGGAAAGTGTGAAAACTCCCAACACAAAAGGTATAAGAGAACATCACAGAATTCACAGACGGAGATAATAAACCTGAAAACAATGGCCTGAACTCAGGCATTAAAAGACTGAGACTAGCAGACTGGCTTAGAAAACACAACCCATCAATCTGCTGCCCACAGGAGACACATCTCAAAGCTACAGACAAAAATCGGCTGAGAATCAAAGGCTGGAGAAGTCCTACAAAGAAATCAGCAATACAGAAAAAGCAGGGGTTGCAATTCTAATCGCGGATGTAATTGACCTCCAAGTGCGAACCAAAAAAGAGATAAGGAGGGACACTATATAAAGCTCAAGGGAATGGTAGGCAAAGAACCACTAAGCATTGTAAACATATATTCCCCAAATGAGAGACCCGCTGAATACGTCAACCAAACACGAAAAATTAAAAAAGAAATTACAGACTTGGCAATTATAGTGGGTGACTTCACCAAACCACTCCCGGAGAAAGATAGATCACAGGGAAAGAAACTCAACAAGGAAGCTAGAGAGCTAAACTCCACAATTAGAAAATTTGACCTAATAGATATTTACAGAGCTTTTCATCCAAAAACAAAAACAAAAAATTCATGTTATTTTCAAGTCCCCATGGCACATATTCGAAGATAGACCACATGCTGGGGCATAAGGCAAATCTACATAAATTTAAGCACATTGAAATAATACACATCTCTCGCTCTGACCACTGTGCCATAAGGCTGGAAATCAACAAAAGGAAGACAAAGCAAACAATTGGAGGAAGAATAACTTTCTAATGCAAATGGAGTGTGTACTGGAGCAAATTTGAGATTAAATTAGGAAATTTCAAGAAACCAACGAGAATGAGCACATTATGTGCCAAAAGTTATGGGACACAGCAAAGGCAGTCATCAGAGGAAGTTTCATAGCAATGCATGCACATCTGAGAAAGGAAGAGAGACTCAGGACTGATATGCTGACACACAATTTACAACTAGAATAGAATCAGCAGGACAAAAGAAAAGAAATTACTAGCAAAAGTAAAAGAAATTATAAAAATCAGGGCTGAGCTTCAGGAGCGGGAAAATAAGAAAACTATAAAAAATAAACTATGGATAAAACAAACACAAATCCTACACAAAATCTTCCACAGCATATAAAAAGATGGCAAACTCCCGAACTCCTTTTATGAAGCTAGTATAACTCTGATACCCAAACCAGGCAAGGATCCCACAAGAATCGAGAACTACAGGCCAATATCCCTAATGAACATTGATGCAAAAATCCTTAACAAAGTACTAGGCAACAGAATACAAAAGAATATAAAACAAATATTTCACCATGACCAAGTTGGATTCATACCAGGGATGCAGGGATGGTTCAACATACAAAAAAACATTAGTATTATTCGTCACATTGACATTAAAAATTATAAGAACCACATGATAATATCGATAGATGCAGAAAATGCATTTGACAACATCCAATTCCTGTTTAAGACACTTGCGAACATAGGAATGGAAGGAAAGTTCCTGAAGACAATAAAAGCTAAATATGAAAAACCAACAGCCAACGTGGTAGTCAATGGAGAAAAGACTAACACATTCCCACTGTGCTGGAGGTTTTAGCTAACAGCATGAAGCAAAGAAGAGACATCAAAGGTATTCATCTGGGGAAGGAAGAAGTGAAACTATCGTTATTTGCAGATGATATGATTTTATATATGGAAAATACCAAAAGTTCCACAAGGGGAGTACTAGAAGCAATAGAGGAGTTTGGCAAAGTGGCAGGATACAAGATCAACAAAAGTCCATCAGACTGTTATACACATCAGATAAGACCACAGAAGGGAAGATAAAAAAGGTGGTACCTTTCACAATAGCCAAATACAAATTGACATATCTAGGGATATACCTGACTAAAAAAAACTAAAGATCTATATGGGGAAAACTACAGAACACTATTGCAAGAAAACAATAGCGACCTCAACAAATGGAAGTATATCCCATGCTCATGAACTGGAATACTCAATATAGTCAAGATGTCAGTTCTGCCAATTGCACTATAAAAGTTTAATGCAATCCCGATACAATTACCCTCATCTTTCCTCAAAGAAGTGGAAAACTGATGACCAACTCCATATGGAGAGGGAAGAAACCTAGAATTAGCAGAGAACTCCTCAAAAAAAAAAGGGCTTGATTTACCTGACTTCAGCATATACTATACAGTCATAGTTGTCAAAACCACATGGTATTGGTACAATGACAGATACTCAGACCAATGGAAAGGAACTGAAACCCCAGAAATAAAAGCATCAGCATACAGGCAACTGATCTTTGTTAAGGGTCACAAACATATCAAATGGGAAGCAGATTCCCTCTTTAAAAAGTGGTGTGGAAAAAAATGGATATTTACATGCAGAAAAATGAAGCAAGACACTTATCTCACTCCATGCACAAGAATAAACTCAAAGTGGATCACAGACCTTGAAGTTAAACCCCAAACTATTAGGGCCATCAATGAGGGAATTGGGACCAACTTGGGAACTTTGGCACAGGGAATACATAGGTTATAAGAAATAGGGAAGGACACAAGCAGAGAAGGCACAATTTGACAAATGGGATATCCTGAAGATAAAACACCTGTGTACATCAAAAGAATTCGCCAAGAGAGTTATAAGAGAGTCCAAGAACTGGGAAAACATCTTTAGCAATGACACATCAGACAAAGACCTTATTACTAAAATCAACATTACTCTGCTAGTTTCTGAAAAGAAAAAAAAAAACGAATTGCCCACCTGAGAGGTGGACAAAGGACTTGAACAAAAGTTTAACAGGGGCAGAAATCAGAATGACCAACAAACATATAAGAAAACTTTCCCGATCTTTAGCCATAAGAGAAATGCAAAGTAAAACAACAATGAGGTACCACCTAACACCCTAAAAGGTAGCCCAATTCAAAATACAGAAAGCAACAAGTGTTGGAGGGGCTGTGGGAAGACAGGAATCACATCCACTGCTGGTGGACTTGTAAGTATGTATGACCACTATGGAAATCGATCTGGTGATATGGAGAACAGATGTAAATAGAGTTACCATATAACCCAGCAACATAGGGGTACAACTATGGAATTATATCAACGACGAGGAGGACTTAGACATCCTGGGGGTGTTAGAGCAATAGCAATTTAGCCGAGAGGCATTAATAAGAGGCAGAAAAGTAGAGAGTGTGATGGTAGGAGTGGGGGAATGTAAAATGAAATACAGAAAAGATCTAGGAAGCAAAGTTATGGATAGAGGTATAAACATATCGGTGTACATATGTGAATATATTAATTCACAAAATAGAGGTATTGGATTATATACGTATATTTGTGTGGCCATACATTGAGGAAGTGGATGGACTTTGGATTTCTACTATAAAACAACACTGTTCTAACAACTTGTCATTTTACTGCATTTTTATTTAAACTCAAGTTATTTGGGTACAAACATAACAATGGTTGAGAGAGAACACTTAGTAACACATTCTATGAGACCAGTTTCAAATAATGCTCCTTCCAAAAAACTGTAGACCAGTATTGATAATGGAGCTACATGAAAAATTTAATTTTTAAATATTAGAAACTGAGTCAGACAACATTTGTTCAATAATTTCCTGATTCCCTTCTTCCCCATCAGCTAAATCCTGTCCTTGATCTTACTTACAAGACTGGTTAGCCGTGCACGGGGTGAGTTCAGTTCCGGACATGAAAGTGACCAAAGGCCATTTCCTTGAGGGTCTCTTTTGTGAGTCTGAGTTTGGGTCCATATATTTTCCCCACTCTCTCCAGGACTTTCTAATGGGATCCTTTTGGAGCACTTGGTAACGGTGGCTGGGCACATCTCTTCCTGCTGATCAATCACTAACTTTAGGTGAGCAACCCAATGGGAAGTAGCTTGTATAACCGAGGGAAACTTTTGAATTCTGGTTGCATGCTATAGTGGGTGGGGTGGATCTACAATGAATGAACAAACCCCCATTTGAGAAGAGGGTATAAGTTGGGCTGCTAACTTTAAGAATAGCACTATGGAACCACCTATACCACCACAGGAGA
Organism: Tenrec ecaudatus; assembly: GCF_050624435.1. Classification (NCBI taxonomy): domain Eukaryota; kingdom Metazoa; phylum Chordata; class Mammalia; order Afrosoricida; family Tenrecidae; genus Tenrec; species Tenrec ecaudatus. The sequence goes on along the minus strand of NC_134546.1, from coordinate 67,230,007 downwards.
ACGAATGAGCATTCTACTCCAGCAAAGATTTTCATTCTTGGAAACTCACCAGGGAAGTTCTCCCCCATCCTATAGTATCTATCTGAGTCTGCATTGACTCGATGGCAGTAAGGTTTTTATGGCGGGGGTAAGGGAAAGGGAAATTAAAGATTTATCCATGGAAACAGAAAACTCACATAAAAGCAGGTGTGGTAGCTATATAGTTTCATTTTAACTTGGTAAATAAGTCTAGGGGTGGAGGTTAGCCTGTTAATCAGGTCACAACCTGATAATGCCTCCTGGGGACATGACCTTCTCATGAAGAGTCTGCAAACTTCCACTCTTTTTCCCTGGAGCTGGGCTACCATCTCTTTCTGCTTCACCTTCCTGCTATTGAGTCACTTGGAGAGCTGGAAGAGCCACATGGAAACCCACACCAGCCCTAAATGCTTTTACCACAATTTGATACGCATGATTTTTCACTCACAGGCCTATTGTCTTCCTGCATTCCTCATCATTGCATGCGCTGTGTGAATCTGAAGAGGAAATTATAGACCAGTATCAGACATAAGGTCTAATATTAGATTTAAGAGTTGATCTGGATTGGGGTATAATGTTTTTCTGTTACCTATTAGTCATTGCTGTAAATCTCTTTCTTACACATATTTGAATGACCCTGGATTTGTTTCTCTAGTCAACCCAGTCTAACACAACAGGTATTTCCAGAGAAGTCGCCCTTTAGTTGGAAAATCTAGGCTGCTTCCCAAGATATATTGATAAGATGGCTCCCTCAGAACTTGGAACATAAATCAGTTTTATTCAGAAAATATTGGCCGATAAGTGACGTTTATGGATTCCTGATAAAGTCATGTGACAGTTTTCTGTACATTCTGGGGAACTATCTGATCATATTGGGAAATGTAACACAGTGTTACAATTCTCCTATCTCCATTTTCAGCCAGCAACTTTGGAATATGACTTGAACTTTCATAAAGGAATTCCCAAGTATAACAGGCATGAAAGAAGCACAATCTTATGGATGCAAGTTAGTCTGGAAATACTTCACTTTGATCTTTCCCATAATCACTTGTTCTGAGAGTCCTGGCAGCCAAGAGTTCCTTGCAGGAAACAAATTTAAATTTAAGATAACTCAACTTGGAAAAGTCTTCCCCACTGTCCATACACTTGCCTTCTAGGTCCAATAGAAACTCAAGTGATTAATAAATTAAGTTAGCAGAGTGCATGAATCATAATAAGCACCATAGAAGAACATAACTCTCATGTTTAACTGTCCCCAAAGCTTCCCGGTGAAATCAAACAAGAAGATAGAACAATTTCCAACTCTAAGGACAGGCAGGTTTAACAACCATTCTCCCATCTACGTTCTTCTATTCCCTTTTCATTGCTCCTGCTTAATTTTTATCTTTAAATTATGTTGAACTGACATATAACTTACCTAGGGGTGCATGCGAGGTACTTCTCTTTTCCTAAAAATCAGTCACACACGACTGTGCTTTAGGTCGCAGGATAGATCATTACCACAAAGGTTTAGCAAGGGCCTTAGTTCTTGCTTCAGCCTCAATAACACCTTTCAGGATTATGGTTGAGTGTTTCCAGTTAGTTAAGAGGATGCACAAGTCTGGGGTTCTTGCCAAGGTACCAAACACTGGGTGGACGCCTGCCCCTCCCCCCAGAATAATTTATTTAATGCGACAGTTTTGAGTCTGCAGCTCCGGGAGAGGGATATATCTGATCGAAGGACACCGGAGCAGATGAGGGGGGAGTGGGAGAGAGTGGAGCATATCCTGGCTCACAAGGCCCTGAGGACGATGACACCAATTAGAGCAGCCAGTCCACAGAGAGGGCCACATGGCCAGCACCACTTGAGACATGAGGTCCCTCACTGACTCATGGCCCTGTGGGGGGACAGCACCGGAGACACAGTGTGGGAATTGTGCCCGATCTGATCCCACCACACCAAGGCAAAGCACTGGGGGCTTGCAGCGGACAGCAAGGGAATGGAGTGGCAAGGTCCCCAGGGAATGCTGAAGGTGGACTTTGGGGCTATTGCATGGTGCCCCAACAACTGGACTGGAAAACACTCCGAAAGGTCAAGAAACGATCCATGAACTAACTAAAAAATGATGATTTTATGCATAAATGATTATAAATATATCATAAGTACTATAGCTGATAAACTGAAAAATGTTTTCGGCTACATTTCAGCACATATTAACTTTGTACTTCAATCCTTACACATTCACTGCTAATCACCAAAACCATTAACCCTTATACGTTAACCTGCTGAGTATCCTTACAACACACTGATAACTAGCTGAAAAGTCACTCATCCTCCAGAACTACAAACACCCTGAGCATCACCTGATGCCACAGTAAAGTTAACATGTGCTTAAGAAATCCAATAACCATAAACACTAAATCTAACCTAAAGCAGTTATTCCATTTCTTTGAATGAGAGTCACAACCTGGACTATAGTCTATCAACTTAACCCTTAACCTCATGACCCTACATCTCAAATGCAGAAACTACCCCCCCCCCCCGAAAACTCCAATGCTTAAACAGTATCACTACATCATTATCACTTAACATATACGGTCCTAATCAACTCAAACATACTCTGTTAGGCAGAAACTTTCTAAATATAATGACCTTTAATCTGTCCACCAACACCTGAATCGTAAATCATCACAATTAACTCCTAATTCTATCCCTTGATTCCTGTTCTTGAAGCAGGAACATTGATTAATCTCAGGACCTGACTTCTGATCGTTAAGTACAGACTCAGTCTTTAGCACACTAAAACCCTAAGCTAGGCACCAAACCTAACACACCAAAAAAACTCATGCTGCTAATTATGTGTGTGGATTTGTCTCCTCTCCCACATTTTACCTAAATGTTAGAGACTGTGAGAGGTAGACATGCAAAATTAGGAGACACCAACACTTCCTCTGTTTTCAGTTAACTTTTACAAATGTTTCATGAGATTTGGCAAGATGATGGAATATATAAATGACAAAAAGCATATGACGAAGAGTTACCCCAAGACATTTGTGGTCCTCTGCTCTACTGTGTCCTACACTCAAGGAGTCTTCTCTGCTATTAGACATATGTATGGATGTTTTACCCAATAACCTAGGTGAAAAAGAGCTCAATTGTACTCACTCACTAATTTGTAGGTCACAGTGTATCCTGGTTTCTCCCTCAAAGATGTCGTGAAACCATGTTTAATGAAACAAATAAATTACTGGATATTCTACCGGTGACTCCCTCCATTCCTTCTTTCCCAGGGACACTCATGTCACTAGAGATGGAGGTCGTATCAAATTAAAATTACTTATATTGGAACCATGATCTCCATTTTTCACAACATTGGGCTTTTTCCTCAGAATTATCGGCTTTGAGGAAGATTTAATACACCCTTTTAACCCTAAAATATTTTTATTTGTAACTATTTGAGTTTCCAGAAAACCAACCACTTAACCTCACAAGACATACTTCAAGTAGGACCTGCAGCTTCACCCCTTAAGTGTAAAGATGTTATTCCCAGAGACATCCTGTGCCAAGAACTTCCTCTCAGAGCACACTGGGGCTCTCCACTCATGGAGAAGTCAGTCCTCAGAGTCACTCATGATAAGAACAGTAGGCCAACCCCGTGGTGACTTAATCTGTTAAATTCTCATCAGGCATCCTCGCGTTTGGATATATAAATATACCCTGGAATGAAAGTGAGACCCTGATGTGGACAAAGCAGCAACTAAGAAGCCATTAGTGAAGGTTTCAGAGTCAGCGTGTTAGCATAGTCGAGTATCTTTGAGCTCACCCCAGGGGCTTCCGGAGGCAAAAGGCTATGTTCCTCCCTGAGCCTGTCTTACATACCTACTAGCTGAGGGTACCTGTCATGTAATAGATCCCCATGCCCAGGTTCCAGGTACTCTTACCTTCCAGGAAGCACAAAACATCCAAGCAAGGATGATCAACACAGCACAGCCTGATCTGAAATCCAAATCCACCCGAATTTCAGCACTTTCAATTATCTGCGTCCAGGCTCACCTGGATCCTTAGCAGGAGCTGGAAATTAAGGAGGGAATGTGAGAGACTGATTTAAGGGCAATCACCTGTAATTACTCTAGCATCATTATTAAATCAATGAAATTTATACTCCAGGAGCCTTTCTTATTGGAATATCCATCCTTTGGTGAGTCCAGAAAGTCAGGGGTTCTCAACCTTCCTAAGGCCACAACTTTTTAATACAGTTCCTCGTGTTGTGGTGGTACCCAAACATAAAATTATTTCATTGCTATTTCTTAACTGTCATTTCGCAACTGTTATGAATCAGGTGAACCCTATGAAAGGGTCGTTCGACTCCTAAAGGGTTTGCGACCCACAGGTTGAGAACCACAGGTCAAGATGCAGGTGGAATAAACCCGGAGTGGTTTGGGTGAAGTGCTGTGCGAGGTGTTCTTAGGAAACATTTGGAAGCTATAGGAACACCTTGCAAACACAGACACACAGGCGCACACAATAAAATATTAGCAAACAAGAACGTCAAATGTACGCAGAGAATCCCAATCAGTCACACACGACTGTGCTTTAGGTCGCAGGATAGATCATTACCACAAAGGTTTAGCAAGGGCCTTAGTTATTGCTTCACCCCCATTAACACCTTGCAGGATTGGATTGTTGGGTGTTTCCATGTAGTTAGGAGGATACACATCCAGGGAACCTGATCACAGGCTTACACACCCAACGTACATGATTTTATTTCACCCACGTGACCCAAGCACTGTGTCTGCTATGGGGGAAAGTACTGCTGCCTTGGCCTTTGTTATGTGAGTCTCAGCCACAGCTGTGGGCACTCTGGTGCGGACCACCTCTCCTTGGCCCCTCCCTCAGCCCCACCCCAGGCCAGCCAGGCCCCACCCACCCCATCCCCAGGCACCTGTGTTGCTGCCTCAGCAGAAATGGGCGGGGAAGAGCTTCCTTGAGAGGAAGTGAAGGCAGAGATCCTACTCCTCCCTGACCCTGCCAGCAGCTCCCACCCCAGGTCACACTCAGAAAGGGCCAGAAGTGGAGGTGTCTTACGTGAAACTATATCGCGGTGCCAGAGAAGCGCCTCCAGCCAGAGCAGCCCTTTAGTGGCCCTACCAGGTGGGAGGCAATGGGTTCCGGAAAATGTATGTGGGCGGAGGCCATTTTAGTCCAACTGACTAGGGTGCAAGCGCCCTTTCTCTACCCCAGTTACCCTGCCAGCACTTCTCTTGGTGAGAGATTGGCCGGTGTCCCTGAGGGCGGTCCTATTTCCCTGCTTTCCGGTTGGTTGGGGTTCATGGTGGGAGTCCCTGTTGGAGAAAAGGGATCCCACCTAGGGTTTTGGGCTTCAGGGTTCCCTGATTCTCTCTTTGCGGGTCTCCTAAGCCCCCTCCCTTGTTTCTTTCCACACAGGGACTACTCCTCCCCTAGACTCCTTGCTCCTCCTCAGCTCAAAGGTGAGCCCCGGGGTCTTGTTCTGCTGACCTCCCTCTGGACCCGACCAGAATCTGTTCTAGGGGCAAGATCACTTGCTGGTCCGTGACAGAAACGTCTTTGTTGGCTTTAAAATATTGATAGTGGCCTTTTTTCTTACTCCATGTTTATATTTTTATCTATATCTTACTGGTTTTTTTTTCCTTTCCACTAAAATTTGTTTCAGTTTGTTATGGTTTCTGATGGGTTTCTCAGTTTGTGAAACACAGGAGTGGATGACTAGAGATAAAAAATGATGGGTTTGTAGGGGATGTCTAGTTGGGGTGGGTGGGTGGTGTCTGAGTTAGGGAAGGGAGGAGATTTGGGGAGCAAACAATGAAGGAAGGAGGGAACTGAGCACTAGAACTAATGGTGATGACAGGAGTCATTTGAAGGCGATTTAATTATGGTGGGAAAATAAACAATGTTCAGTTGATTGTTGTTCGAATTATACAATTCTTCTTGAGATGTTTGAATTGTTGAATTGTGGGATATGTGCATTAAGTGCCCCAAAAGGTATTAAAAAAAAAGGTCTCCATCATGAAAACTATCGATCTAAATAAACTATGCATGAGTCAAAAACCAAAGCGAAATAAGCAAACCAAAAACTAGGTAGTGCCAACGTGTTTGACTTCTATCTCTGGGATGAATACGGAAGTGGCCCTGAAACGGGCCCTTGGGTTTTGAACGTTGTGAGGCTGAAGGACAATTTACTTGGAGCTAGTGTAGTGGGCAATGGCCTTGGTGCCCTCGGCCATGGCGCGCTTGTCCAGCTGTCCCGGTAGTAGCAGGTGCACAGCCGTCTGAATGTCCCAGGCGGTAATGGTCGAGCAGTTTGGAATATGGAGTTTAGAAGATGTGGGTGATGTACACGAAGGTGTCATTTTTCAACAAGTTCACGATGCCCATGACCCTGGATGCTGGAGTCCGCGTGGACTTACTTGAGCACCTTGTGCACATACACAGAATAGGCCTCCTTCCTCCGCTGACATTTCTTGCTGTGCTTCCACTGAGCCATAGCTGCATCCTTTTGGGGCCCCTCCCTGGGGCAGGAACTTAGCGGGGTCAGCTGGGTTGTTTGACTGGGACGGTACACCTGCCTGGAAAAGTTAACGCAGGTGTCCTAAGGCGAGCTCAGGGAGGACAGAAACTCTTGTGGAGAGGCAGGGAAAAAGCTAGCTTGATCTTGATTTTCAGTATGAATACAGACCATGAAAGCGGAGCCTCATCATCCTTCTGACCTTTTGACTTTTAAGCAGGAGGTGTCAGAAAAGTTACCACAGGTATAAGTGGAATGTGGTGCCCAAGCATTCACAACGACTGTCTGATGTCTCCCACTGCCCTCTTCTTTGCTGTCTATCCCCCAGGGAGGAGGCTATATGTAGATTCTTGTAATCAGCTGCCCCTTTCTACCTCACACTCCCTCCACCCTCCAGGCATTGCCACTCTCACCACTGGTCCTAAAGGAGTCATTTGTCCTGGATTTCCTGTGTTTCCAGTTGCTATCTGTGCCAATGTACATCCTTTGGTCTAGCCAGATTTGTAAGGTAGAATTGGCCTATTCAGATTTGTAAGGTAGATCATGATAGTGAGGGGTGAGAAGCATTTAAGAACTAGAGGAAAGTTATATGTTTCATCGTTGCTACCCTGCACCCTGACTGGCTCATCTCCTCCCCACAATCCTTCAGTAAGAGGGTGTCCGGTTGGCTACCGATGGGCTTTGAGCATCCCCTCTGCACTCACCCACATTAACAATGATATGATTTTTGTTTCTTGATGCGTGATACCTGATCCCTTCGACAGCTCGTGGTCACACAGGCTGATATGTTTCTCCCATGTGGGCTTTGTTGCTTCTGAACTAGATGGGTACTTGTCTATCTTCGAGCCTTCAAGACCCCAAATGCTATATCTTTTGATAGCCGGGCAAGACCAGCTTTCTTCACCACATTTGCTTATGCACACGTTTGTCTTCATTGATCATATCAGGAAGGTGTGAACCCACTGATAGGATTTTTAGTTCTTTGATGTCTGATAACTGGTCCCTTTTGCACCTCTTGTTCAGACTGGCTAGTGTACTTCTTCCATGTGAACTGATACGTCTCAGCTAGATGGCCACTTGTTTATCTTCAAGCCTTTAAGACCGCAGATGCTATATCTTTTGATAATAAGGTACCATTAGCTTTCTTCCTCAAGGTAATATCTTTCCAGCACTGTAAAAAGGTGTTGTTCCCCTGATACATCCAATGCAATGTAGCTGTTGATCTCTTGACTGTTACTATCACCATTCAGGGTGTTTTTTTTGGGGGGGGGTATTCATAAACTAACCTTTTCTGGAAGGAGTTAAAATTACTCAAGCTTAGATTAAGAATGTTGATCAAGGTAGGATTCAGATCATGACTGGGGTCGGGAGGAGGAAGCACTTAGGAACGAGAGAAACGTTGTTTTTTTCATTGTTGCTACATCAGACACTGACTGGTTCGTCTCCTCCCCAAGACCCTTCTGTAAGGGGATGTCCAGTGGCCTACAAAAAGGCTTGCAGGTCTAGCTAGACCAGGGGATATACATTGGTAGAGGTGGGAACTGGAAACACAGGTAATCCAGGGTGGATGATCCTCTCATGGCCAATGGTGTGATTGGCAATACTGGGAGGGCACAGAGAGGATGGGTTGGAAAGGGGGAAGCAATTTCAAGTATCTACATGTGACCTCCTACCTCGGGGACAGACAACAGAAAAGGGGGTGAAGGGAGACGTGGGACAGAGGAAGATATGACAAAATAATAATTTATAGTTTATCAATGGTTTATGAGGGAGTGGGGAATGGTGAGGGAGAGGAAAATGAGGACCTGATGGCAGGGGCTTGGGTGGAGAGCAATTTTTTTGAGAATGATGAGGGCAATGAATGTACAAATGTGCTTTACACAATGGATGGATGTACGGATTGTGATAAGAGTTGTATGAGCCCCTAATAAAGTGATTTTTTTTTAAAAAGAATGAATATTGACCAAGTAGGTCCAAATTTGTTCTTTAACCAGCCTGCCTGAGAGCTCTGCGATTGAAACATGGACTTAAGACCTAGGGGAATGGTGAGCCCTATATTCCAGATGTTTATGGTGACTGGGCATGACAGAGTCAAAAATAAATTGTGCATTTTTCTACTAGCCTGACTTACATACTAGTTTTATAGGGGCACAAACATACACCCCTGTCAAATAATTGCCACTTCACAACTTCCTGAATAAGAAACTCACTAGGGGTTGAAAAGGGCAATGTCAATGACATCAAACCAGGATATCCAACTAGCCACTTCAGGCTAATGTCTCCCTACTTTCTCACAGCTTAGCTTCTTCCCGTCACATTCATTTTGTGTTCCTGCCCTCCCAGGCTCCTGGTGGAACAAGTTTGACAAGTGCATTCCAAGATACTAGCTTTCTATCTCTCCTTAGAAGTCCAAAACTATGGGTGAGATGTGGGTGTTAGTCGGATAATCAGGAAAAGGGATTACTAAAATGAAATGTAAAGGGGAAGAAATTGTTGGTAGAAAGGTACACAGATAGTAGCACCGAAAGCAATGGTCACAACTCATAATTCTGTAAATTTTTAAAGTGCATTGTAAATGTTTTTATAGCAATAAAACTAGCACAAGAATATTATAGCAATGAGTTTATTGACTTGGCTTGAAAACAGATTCTTCCTGAAAATTCACCTATTTTGATGACAAATTAAAGTGTGCGGGTTCCTCTTCGAAGTCAACCATTCAAAACCTAGGTCACCACTCAACTTAAGCATTGAACTCCCAAGGCTATACAGTAATCCAGGGTCATAATTGCCTTTCAGGAACACCTAGAATACATTCATCCTCTGAGACTAGGAAATACCTGCTTACATTACATGAATGTCAATGAAGGGGACTTGACAAAGAGAAGAATGGACTTTATTATCATAGCGTGGGCCCTGTCTTTACAACAAATACCTCTGTTTGGATCCTAATCTTCAGCTCAGGGTGGTCTCTCTTAGGGCAAGAAGTTCAGGCCAACACTCTGACATACCTAAGTGATCACTCCTTTTCTGTTTCAGGTTGCAGATTGGCCACACATAACAAAATATAGGCCAGTCTAGGGAGCCAGAAACGTGGGACTGCTGTCTTGCACACTTAAGCATCACAAGGATTTGAACTTCTGGATGGCTGTGGACCAAATCCATTCACCTGACTCCAAATTTCCTAGTGTCTCTGCTTGCTATTTAGAGAGTGCATTGATTTGACTTCCCGAAGCTGTACTAAAAATGGTGAGTACTACATAAACCTAGGGTATTTTCATTATACAGAGTAAGGTCAGATAAGAATCACTGGAAACCTAAGGTTAGATTATAAGGTAAAAGTGTGATGGGCGGGGAACAAGGGATGGAGCTGTATGAAGCAGTCTATTGCTATCAAATGCATATGTGGTTCCAAGCACTGGATAACTGTGATGATCTTCCTTATGTGCCTTGAGGCCTGTTTTATAAGGTATCAGCATCCCAGTTTGGGCCTTGGTTTTTTGAAATATGCAATAAACTTCCTGAGTTAGTCTAGATATGAAGGTCTACCAAAGGATATGAATTCTTAGGGCATTCAAAGTCACAATTGCTTCTTCACTACTGTTTTCTTTATTCCGTCAGGCAGTGAAATATTTTCTTTAGATTTTTAGAGATGGTAGATTTGGCTCTTACACTGTTGGACATATCTTCTCATGGCCTCATCAAAAGAATGAGTCTGAATGAAATGAGTCCATTTGGTCAATAAGCGGGAATTCCTATTCTTTATATTTATTTATGGGGTTAGAAAGCCCTGTAAAAACATTCCTCACTGGTAATGCCCCTTTGTACAACAGAATGAAATCCTGCCTAGGCTTGCAGTGTCTTTACCTTGCCTTACATAATTAACAACATTACTGTGCTGTTATTAAAAACACAGCCACTGAAGGTGGTTCTATTTCTCTTGACTGTTTTCAAAATCAAACAATTTTGTCTCTTTCTTCAGAGGATCCCATTCATAACATGTCCCATGTATTGAGGATGGTACCTCATCATCTTTGCTTTTTAATAACATTTGTCCTGTACTTATTTCTAGAGACCAAAATCAAAAAATACAAACTCACTGCCAAATAAGTCATTCCAACACAGAGTAGCTTTAAAGTTGTGGGTAAAGCTTCCCCAGAGGTTTCTTGCACTGTAACTTGTATGGGCATAGAAACTTTGTCTTTCTCCAGTGAAATGACTGATACTTTCAAAGGACTGACCCAGCAGTTAGCTCACTGTGCTACCATTGCTCCATTATCCATGATAGATTTATTTATTCTTCTTGCTGTCTGTGGTATACTCAATATTCTGCACCAATGTAATAAAATTCACATGAATTAATTTAAATTTTTTCTGATTCATTGCCCTTTTGAAAACATCATGGATTGAGCCAAGCTCACCTTAGTCCTAAAATGGCACCTTTGCTTTCTGTACTTTAAGTAGGCCCTTGGCAGAAGATTGCCCAATTAAAAAGGTGCTTTGAGTTCTTGATAGCTGGTTCCAAGGATAATGATTATGGATTCAGTAATATATAAACCTTGATTTCAAATCATGCTCAAACTCTGCTGGGGTTGCTGATTAATGCAATTGTGTGTGTTGTTATAATGATGCTCAATGTTATAATCTTTGATCTTCATTAGTTATTTCTTCACATTCTCCTCACTTTCGACCAGAAAGATCCATTTCTACTTCACAGCTTTTTAAGGTGATTGTCTCCTATCCATCTGTTTAATGTTCCAGATGCATTTTTTTCAAAAATATATTAAATATAGACTGTGCATTTCCTGATTTTAAAATTTGCAGCATCCCATTTTCTGTTTGAATAGCTTCCTTTTTTCCCTACTGTAACAATTACCATAAAGACAAGAAGACAGGGGAATATTGTTATGGTATGCTCTTAATTCAATCTTTTACTGGAACCATTAGATATCACCCATAATATCAGAAGTTCTAATTCCAGAAGTTATTTTCAATCTATATGAGTGCCAAGCAGTTCTCTTGATCTAGTATTGCAGCTGTATTTTGTATTAGTTTCAGCAGAATTTAGCATGTATGTCATAAAATATTGTTTGAAAATTTTCATGTCTATTTACATATCTCCTTTTTGTTGAATGCACAACAATATGGATAACCACCTGTCTATGGACAAGTACTTGTTTTCCAAATTTGAGAGCATAGACCATTTCAAGATTTGCATGTGTTTGATTAAACATATTCATTGGTATTCAGTCAATTACCCAAGACAGGTTTATCTGGAATACTTCAGAGCACATTTGAATTATGTATTGAAGTCTTTCAGTTGTTAATCATATGCTATTTCATGAAGTGGTTAATGGAAGAAAAAAAAAACCAAAAAAACTGGCAAACTAATAAGATGCCAGTCTTGCAGTATTTCTTAATTGTTATATTTCAATATTCATTTATTATTTTATATATATATATATATATATATATATATATAGAGAGAGAGAGAGAGAGAGAGAGAGAGAGAGATCATTGTGGAAGGTTTTTCACCTCTTCTCCATAAATATACCCCTACCCATCTCTCACATAACTACATACCACAGAGAGAGATAGGGAGAGAAATAGAAAGAGAGAGATGTTATGAAATATATTGTTTATAATTGAGAATTGCTGAAATTTTATAAACTCTTAAAGTTAGGTTGTAGCCTGGATTTGAGAAGTCCATGTGGCAGTGATAAGCTTACTATTTTAAAAACATGAGACTTTACACAGTGTGTAGGAAAAAATGGAAATAAAGGTAATGTATGTTTTTCACAAAAATATTGAAGGTTCTTCATATTGATAAGTTTATGGGATGAGATGAAACTTTTGGAGAAGTGAATATATATGGCTAGGGAGTTAGAATAATATGCAAACGCTATGGTAGACCTTATAAAACCCATAACCATGTATCAAATCACAATATAAAGAAAATTTCTCAGGATTATATGCCTCATTTTTCTGTTCACACATATTTGACTGCTTATTCCTCAAATGAAGGAGATCCTATGGGTTATTTTAGGATTCAATGACTGTTGAGAATATGGCTGTGGATTTTACCCCAGAAGAATGGGCATTGCTGGATGATTCTCAGAAGCAACTCTACAGAGATGTGATGGTGGAGACCTTCACAAACTTAGCTATAGTTGCTAAGAAAAGCTTCATTATTCCAAATTAATTCCTTATTTACCAAATATACCCAGTTGTTGTCCAGTCAATTGGCAAAGGGATAGGAGGAATACCTCGTTAAATATGACAATTCAGTTAATTTTCTCTCTGGGACAGTTATATTGTAGGTTTCCCATGATCACAAATTTTTACCTATTACAGTCTACCCAACAAGTATTTCAATTACTACCAGTATTACCCCCTGGTGAACAGGTATCTGTGGAACTTTAAAACTCAGTTCCGGGATATAAACTGACAAACATGAATCATAATGGAGTGTTATCTAATATAGTGCCAGAAGAAGAGTCTCGATGATTAAAAGATATTCAAAGCCTCATCTTTCTCCTGCTAAGCTGGGTTGATATCAAACTGCTGATGTTGCAGTCCACGGCACAATGTGTACCATCTATGTCACAGGCCCTTACTGTGTTAACTAAACATTTCAGGGAAAAGGTTGTTTTGCAAATAATTCATGCCTGCAAATAATTCAGAGATCTTAATAATCAAAGTATTTAATCAGTGTCAGGAAAATGTTCACTAGACTTTCTATTCTTTTTTATTTAACAAATCAATTTATTTAGTGCCAATTTATTTCACAAACCCTATACTATTTCTGACATGTGTAAGACAATATTATGCTGTGAGTGCAATGATGGAACACTCTAAATACATTTTCCACTTTTGAAAGCCCCTTTGTTCTTTTAGCTGATGGAGGGCAAATGGGAAAAGAGGCCAGGTTTTGAGCATTCATATTGCAAGAAAAAGACCCACACCTGTTCAGACCTGGTAAGATTGTTCTCCTGTGGACAAGTTTTCTCTCTCTCTCTCTCTCTCTCTCTCTCTCTCTCTCTCTCTCTCTCTCTCTCTCTCTCTCTCTCTCTCTCTCTCACACACACACACACACACACACACACATCCTCTTGGACTGTTACTTGGATATGAGCCCCATACTTCACAACTTGCTTATGATGAGATTTTGGAGTTTCATGAAAGACTCTCCAAAAGACAACAGGAGATGGTCAAGATCATAGTCGACCTTGAAGGTGGGTCTTTCATCTAAAATAATTAAAGCTGCGAACACGGCCTAATGTGCAGTGATTCCCTTGATGTGGTAAGTCATGCCATTGTCAGGGCTGGTGTACTCGAAGAAGTGAGCGAGATGTCGACTTCAGTGAAGGTCACGTAAGCCTGGTGGTAGACACAGGGGTTCAGGAAATAGGCCAGAGGCACCAGGAACACATCCTTCACTTCATCAGGGTTCGGCTGGTCCTGGAAGTCTTCACCTATGATTCCCACCACTGGGAAGAGCAGCATGTTTTCATTAACAAGGGTCCACACCAGGCAGCTGACCGCCTCCACTTGATGAGGTCGCAGCCCCACTTCCTCCTCCGCCTCCCGCAGAGCGGTGGCAGTGTTATCCACATCGGCTGGCTCCTGCTTTCCTTCTGGGAATCAAGCTTCTCCAGGGGAACTTCTCAGCTTCTCTGACCGGAGGGTGAGTAGCAGATGGAATTTTCCATCTTTCACCAACAGAGGGATAAGTTTGGAGCATTTGTTCGGCAGCAGGTGAGGATATTTGTTGTCGATGTCAAACTTCCGTAAGCGGGACTTGGCCTCATCTATCAAGAGGGCTCTGACTGGCTCCGGGGGAGAATAGGCTGGAGACATGAGTCCCCACCAAGTTGGCTTCCTGACTGAAGTCACCCTCCCCTAGACTTTCTTTTTATCTGGCTTGGGCACAATGTTGGTAAGACCTATTTTGTTCTCTCAGAGTAGTAAGAGAAATGCCGCGGGAGAGTGCAGAACAGTCATCCAGGCCCACTGTGTCAAGAAAGCATTGCACACATTCTGCAGTTATGGAAGAAACTGCATTTGATACATTTGTTAGAAAAAGTCTCATTTAACTAGGAAGACAATTCTGCATGCCTGCCCTTGATTATTTGTTACTTGTAGGGTTAATAAACCTATGTTCATGAAGGAATAAAGAAAAAGAAAATCCATCAAATTATTAATGTTATATCTGCCTTGTGTCCTCTTCTTTTTAATTTTGATTTTCGTATTACAAGTTATGGTACATGTGATACTTTTCCTTTTAATCTTAAGGTTGAATTTACTTGCCAATTGCTTTTGGAGCATTGCCAAAATTTTGAAAGAACCAAATGTGACAAAGTATTTCTGGTTCCACACTTACCTGTTGCCTTTGTTTAATGCTTTGCTTTTTTGTTTTCACGCTGTGAACTTCACCTCATTTCTGCTTCTTAAATGTACATGATTAGGAGAGGCATGATGGCAGACCAGGTGAGCCACACACTCTGAGGGCTCTTTTGAAAAAGGTGGGTTTGTTTTCCAGGTACCTGAGTGGAAAGAGTCTGGTGAGTGAAAGATCCCCCTGGTACAGATATGTACCCCCAACCCATGCATTTGTTCTGAGCCGAGGCCTCGGTGAGCCAGGATTCCATTCTTGGGACATCTCAGGTCATCAGGCTTCCTCCACCGTGGCAGAGACCAGCTGTAGCCTCACTCCACCCCCAGACCTGGACTCCACACCTAGAGTAGCTTGGCTGCTCTGCCGAGACACGCAGCTGTGGCGGGAACCCCTACAGCAGCTGGCTACTTATGGAACCCCACTAGGAGAGAAGGTTGCCTTTCCCACAGTTTCCCTCTCTCCATGTGGCAGCGATCTGCCCTTGAGCTGGGGTCCCTCCCTCCATTCACCCAGGGCCCTTAAGTCACCTGCATTTGTCCAATGGCTGCCTGGGCGACCTCCGCAGTGGATGATTCACCCCATTGCTGCCTCAAACCTCTCCACCAGCACCCCATTTGCCCTTCCATCACCCTAACTGTCTCTCCACTCCCTGCTTGGGAAGCACTTCCCGCAGGTATGAGCCCATGGCTGGAGGCAATCTCACTTCTGCCTACTGCACTGCTTTTCCAGGGGAGCCACTGCAGGCTGCCTCCCAGCACTGCAGAGCCTTGTGCCTGTGTCCTGGAGCGCTAAGCCTGCCTCACCTCAGCGCATTCCTCCCAGTACAGTGGGCTGCCACCATAGCCCGGACCCTGTGCCAGAGCCAGCCCTTTCTGCCCTGGTGCGCCATGGGGTATCCAGCACCAACCGCTGGGAGTGCTAAACCTGCCCACCAAGGCATGTTCCTCTGAGCCCGGACCCTACACTGTTCATAGTGCCGGCCAAACAGTGACTGTTCCTGCCTATTAGGAAGGGTAGCTACATGACTTTGTGTTCCCAGCAGAGCAGACTTTGTCCACCCCTGTGCACTGTGGGGTTTGCAGTGCCAGCAGCTGGGAACTCTGAGCCTGCCTGCTGCGGCGCTCTCCTCCCAGTGTGGAGGGCGGGCGCCATTGCCCTCTGTGTCCTGTTAAAGCCACTGCTGTCCTTTCCAACTAGCCCCACATTGCTGTGGAGCCTGTGCTGTTCACAGTGCCTGCAGATCAAAAGACCACTGTTCCCTCCTCCTATGGAGCCTAGGACAAGGCTTTGGGGTCCCCACAAGAGCTATCTGTCCACTCTCAGCATTGGGGTGCCCTGTGCGGTCGCCAGTGCCAGCTTTTAAGCCTGCCCCACCAGCCCTTGTAGCCAGCATAGGAGGCAGGTGTTCCAGCTGGAATCTCCCTCAGCACCCTGTGTGGCCCCAGCCCTTTCATGCCTTCAGAGGAGGCGGGCACTGTGGCCAGCAATTCTCTCAGAAGGGGCAGAGTAGGAATGAGGACCCAAAGCAGTAAGTCACATCTTCAATGGAAAGACACCTGCTAAAGACTGAATAGAGACTCTGAATTCAAACGTAGGCCTGCACTTCCTATAGGCAACAGGGCCTCAGCATTTGGAGAATGACCATGGACACTTTTAAATGCCCTTTACCCAAGTGACGCTGGTACATCTGAAATGCCAGCATCCCCAAATTCAGTCTCTCCATTTATGCTCTGGACAAAGCACTCTAATTGCTGTTTACTCAAACTCAGATTGAGCTTTATGGAAAATTGTTCATATTATTGACAATTAAGAAGTAGCAACTCAAAACAAGCATTTTAAAGCTAATTTCCAACAGCGGTTCCCTTTTCATTTCTCTTTTTCATATCCTAGGTCTCAAAAATGGTCCAGAGTTAGAGTTGGTCTCACTCAATCATTTTCTGCTTGGTTATAAACACTGTATCGTATCACAACTAACCAAATTTAAGCCAAATTGACCTGGACTTCTCTGAGACAGATGCTGTTGAGGGGAATAAGTAACTGCTTTGACAGAAAGAGCCGTATATTTTATCAATATCCAGATATTTAGACACAGTCATTTTTGTGTGTGTCATTTAGACATTGCGGGATTGGTTCTTTTTTCACACATAGGCTGAAATGGCATCACTTGATACTGGTCTTTCCAACAAAGTGCCATCTTATGCCATCTGCTGCTGGGGGATGTCTGGCCACCTTGAATCCCAGACTATGTGTATCTGCCGACTAGTCCAGGTCACCTTCATCTCTAAATGTGATGATCATGACTGTGTCAGATAAGTTCATGACAGAGATCATGAAATCAGAAGTGTAAATCTAGTGACAGGATGCCTCTGAATTGAATGTTCTTATTAAGCATGCTACAAATACTATTTTTTCCTCAATTACATTTACTTTATTTATTTTAATCATTTTATTGGGGTCTAATACAACTCTTATAGCAATCCATACATCCAACCATTGTGTCGATAACATTTGTACATTTGTTGCCATTATCAGTCTCCAAACATTTTCTTTTTGTTTGAGCCCTTGGTATCAGCTCCTCATTTTATTCCCCCCCTTTCTCATGAACCCTTAATAATTTATAAATTATATTTATTCAGTCATAACTTATACTGTCCGATGTCTCCCATCACCTACTTTAGTGTTGTCAGTCACCAGGAAGAAGGTGATACGTAGATCCTTGTAATCCTTTCTATCCCACTTTCCCTCTACCCTCCCAGTATTGCCACTCTCAACACTGGTCCTGAAAGGATCATCTGTCCTGGATTCCTTGTGTTTCTAATTCCTTTCTGTACCAGTGTATATCTTCTGGTCTAGCCAGATTTGTAAAGTAGAATTGGAATCATGATAGTGGGGGTGGGGGAGTAGGGGAAGGAAGCATTTAGGAACTAGAGAAAAGTTGTATGTTTCATCGTTACTACACTGCACCCTGAATGGCTCATCTCCTCCCTGCGACCCTGCCATATGGGGATGTTCAATTGCCTACAGATAGGTTTTGGGTCTCCACCCTGCCCTCACCCTCATTCATAATGATATGATTTTTTTGTTCTGATGATGCCTGATAACGGATCCCTTCGACACCTAGTGATAACACAGGCTTGTGTGCTTCTTGCATGTGGGCTTTGTTGCTTCTGAGCTAGATGGCAGCTTTATTTTCAAGCCTTTAAGAGCCTAGATGCTGTATGTTGTGATCGATGGGCACCATCATCTTTCTTCACCACTTTTGCTTATGCACCCATTTGTCTTCAGTGATCATACTGGGAATGTAAGCACCCAGTGGTATTATTTTTTGTTATTTGATGTCTGATACCTGATCCCTTCGGCACTTCATGATTACACAGGCTGGGGTGCTTCTTATATGTGGGCTTTGTTGCTTCTGATCTTGATGGCTGATTGTTTACCTCCAAGTCTTTAAGACCCTGGATGCTATATCTTTTGATAGCTGTGCTCCATCAGCTTTCTTTACCACATTTGCTATTCACCTGCTTTGTCTTCAGTGATCATGTCAGGAAGGTGACCATCACGGAATGCCAGTTTAACAGAACATAGTATTCTTGCATTGAGGAAGTACTTGAGTATAGGCCCCAATGTCCATCTGCTACCTTAATACTAAACCTATAAATATATGCACATAGATGTATTTCCCTGTCTTCATATTAAAAAAAAAATATATATATATATGCCTTTATTTAGATCTCTAGAAGTTTCCTTTGCCTCCTAGCTCTTTCCTCTATTTTCTTTGACTTTCCTCCTGTCCCACTATCATGCTCACCCTTCATTTGGGTTTCAGTAATTCCTCTCAGCCACATTACCCTTAATCATGCCTTTCCAGGCCTCGGACACCCTCTTCACCACCAATTTGGATCACTTTGTTGTTCCCTTTGCCCTGGATTTGTTAACCCCACTACCTTTCCCCCTACCTCCCCATCTTCCATGCCCCACCGGAACTGTCAGTCCCACTGTTTTCTCCACCAGATTGTTCATCCTGCCTATC
Organism: Tenrec ecaudatus; assembly: GCF_050624435.1. Lineage (NCBI taxonomy): Eukaryota > Metazoa > Chordata > Mammalia > Afrosoricida > Tenrecidae > Tenrec > Tenrec ecaudatus. Next base: position 67,211,040 of record NC_134546.1, on the reverse strand, counting down.
TTATTTAGACAGACGTGTGGAGATAATAACATGCACAAAAACAAGACAAAGCAAAACAAAGCAACAAAAGAACATATAACAACAATAAAATATCCCATGACAAAACAACAACAAAGGAAATCCTGTGGTTAGTTCAAAGACTGTTTGTTGGCCTTTAGGAGTGTTTTCTGGTCAAGTCTGATGGGGTGCCAAGCCCTGGACACAAAGTCTGTTTTTGGTATTCCCTGGGGACTTAGTTGCTCTGTTCCTTTTGCTGTTCTGTTGCACACACTTAGTGTTTTGCCTCCGTTTGTTGGGGGACCAGATTGGGTGAAATTCCCACACTGTGTCTCCAGTGTTGTCTCCTGTAGGGCTATGAGTCTGTGCGGGATGTCGTGTCTCAGAGTAGGGTCAGATATGGTCTTCTCTGTGGATTGGCTGCTCTGAGCGGGAATATTGTCCTCCAGTCCTGGTGGGCCAGGATGTGCTCCACTATCTCTCTTCCTCCCCCTTCATTTGCTCCTATGTTCTCTACTCAGACATGTCCTTCTTGAGCTGCAGCTTCAGTGCTGTCCACTGAAATAAATTCCTCTGGGGGCTACAAATATTCTTAATAAGCTGAAAAGTTCTCCCTGGACTATGGAAATCAACACCTTGAGCTTTACACTCAATGGCATGGATTTCTTTCCCCCTGCTCAAGCCACAGGGTGATATTTGGTCAGTCATTTAATCCAGTTGCTCTTAGTACTTTCCAATTTGGAATTTGTAGAGTAATATGGGCCCAATGAACAGGCAATCATATTTATTCCACTTTTCTACTATTGTAGAGAAATCATGCATAATTCTTTACAGCTTAAAATTATACCTACTTGGTTTTTTCATGACTGTGATTAAGACATTATGTGAAGAAGACAGTCTCATCCCTGTCCACTTGCAGTGTCTCCATGAGAATCTAATGGGTGAGTGAAGATGGCACTCTCATATGTTCACCTCTCTTGCTACTCGAGGCTGTAGCATGAGAGCTAACTGATAGCTAAAGCCAAAATCTTGTTCCAGCACACCTGGACCACTGCTTTTTCTCCTGAGTTTCCTCCCAATGTAGCTGCTGTGTGCCTCGAGAAAGCCAAGGAACAAATGAAAGTTAGTTAAAAAAATTTAGAAAAAAACAATTTATTGGGGTCATACAATTCTTATCACAGTTCATACATATACAGACATCATGTACAGTCTTTGCCCTAATCATTTTTTTCTCCTCTTTTCTTTTTTTTACATTTTATTAGGGACTCATACAACTCTTATCACCATCCATACATATACATACATCAATTGTATAAAGCACATCCATACATTCCCTGCCCCAATCATTTTCAAGGCATTTGCTCTCCACTTAAGCCCCTTGCATCAGGTCCTCGTTTTTTCCCCTCCCTCCACTTTCCCCCCTCCCTCATGTGCCCTTGGTAATTTATACATCGTTATTTTGTCATATCTTGCCCTATCCGGAGTCTCCCTTCCCCCCTTCTCTGCTGTCCCTCTCCCAGGAAAGAGGTCACATGTGGATCCTTGTAATCAGTTCCCCCTTTCCAAACCACTCACCCTCCACTCTCCCAGCATCGTCCCTCACACCCTTGGCCCTGAAGGTATCATCCACCCTGGATTCCCTGTACCTCCAGCCCTCATATGTACCAGTGTACAGCCTCTGTCCTATCCAGCCCTGCAAGGTAGAATTCGGATCATGGTAGTTGGGGGGAAGAAGCATCCAGGATCTGGGGGAAAGCTGTGTTCTTCATCGATACTACCTCACACCCTAATTAACCCATCTCTTCTCCTAAACCCCTCTATGAGGGATCTCCATGGCCGACAATTGGGCCTTGGGTCTCCACTCTGCACTTCCTCCTTCATTTAATATGGTATATATATATATATATATACATATATACATATACATACACACACTTATATCTTTTTTTTTTTTGCATGATGCCTTATACGTGGTCCCTTGGCACCTCGGGTTCGCACTGGCCGGTGTGCTTCTTCCAAGTGGGCTTTTTTGCTTCTGATCTAGATGGCCGCTTGTTTATCTTCAAGCCTTTTAGAACCCAGTCACTATCTCTTTTGATAGCCGGGCACCATCAGCTTTCTTCACCACATTTACTTGTTCACCCACTTTGGCTCCAGCCGTTGTGTCGGGAAAGTGAGCATCATAGAATTCCAATTTAATAAAAGCAGGTATTCATGAATTGAGGGAGTGTTTGAGTAGAGGCCCAAGGTCCTTCCGCCACCTTAATACTTGACCTATAAATATAGACACATCGATCTATTTCCCCATCCTCCTATATATATTTGCATGTACATGTCTTTGTCTAGACCTCCATGAATGCCCTTTGACTCCTAGCTCTTTCCTCCATCTCCCTTGACTTTCCTCCTGCCCTACTACCATGCTTTGTCCCCACCTGGGCTAGAGTATACCTCTTCTCTAAGCAACCTTACCCTTGATCATTTCCCACCAGGCCTGCCACTCCCCCTTCTCTACCATTTGGGGTCCCAGGTTTTTCCCTTGTCCCTGGGTTTGTTAACACCACTTCCTTACCCCCACCTACCCCCCCACCCCAAGTCCCCCCGGAACTGTCGGTCCCGTTGTATTTCCTCCGGATAGTTCATGCAGCCTGTCCTATTCAGACAGACCTGTGGAGTCACTAACATGCACGAAAACTAGACAGAGGAAAACAAAGCAACAGTATACAACCAGACAACAAAACAACAAAAACAAACCACTGTCAAAGAACAGAACAAAACAGTTCACAAGAGAAAAGCTTGTAGTTAGTTCAGGGATCGTTTGCTGGCCCTTAGGAGCGTTTTCCAGTCCAGTCTGTTGGGGCACCACGCCCTGGCCCTAAAGTCCACTTTCAGCATTCCCTAGGGACCTTGCCACTCCATTCCCTTGCTGTTCCGCTGCACTCCCCCAGTGATTTACCTCGGTGTGGTGGGATCAGGTCAGGTGCAATTTCCACACTGTGTCTCCAGTGCTGTCCCCTGTATCGCCCTTAGTCACTGATTGGCCACTTTTCTCATAGTGGGGCCAACCATGTTGTTCTCTCTGTGGACTGGCTGCTCGACTCAGGAACATCATCATCACGGCCTGGTGGGCCAGGCTGTGCTCCACTCTCTCCTCCTGCCCCTTCATCTTCTCCTGTGTGCTCTGATCAAATATTTTCATCTCCCGGAGCTGCAGAGTCAATGTCGTCCTTTGGAACAAATTCTTTTCGGGGGAGGGGCAGAAATCCACTTAATTTATGGTGCTGGGGCCTGCCTCCCAGACCTATCCACTGGTTCCCTAATCCACGCCGGGATATTGCATTGACACCTTGCGAAACTGGGTTGAAGTCTGATCCCACTTTCCCTGTGTAGATATAAACAATACCCTCCCCTTGGGTGGATTAATGCCCCATGACCCCACTACCCTTTTCTTCCTTGTATTCATCCTTTTGTTTTCCTTTCCCCTCCTCCTCCACCATTGTGTACCATGTATATCCCTGGTTTTGTTCTGGTCTCTTCCCTACTACACAGTCTTCACCCCTAAAATGTTTGTATACAGTAGCTTTTTCCCCTATGCCACTTTTGCTTTTTAAAATAATTTTTAATGCTTACCTCAGCGGGCTCATGTTGTACTTGTCCTTTTGTGCCTGACTTACCTCGCTTAGCATGATTTCCTCCAGTTCTTCCCATGCCGCTATGTGCCTCATACGTTCATCACTGCTTTTTAGTGATGCGTAGTACTCCATTGTATGTATATACCACAGTTTTTTAATCCAATCGTCAGTTGATGGAAATTTGGGTTGCTTCCAACTCCTTGCAATTGTGAACTGTGCGGCAATGAACATTGGAGCACAGATGTCTGGTCTTGGTTTGTTTCTTGCCTCTTCTGTGTATATGCCCAGTACGGGGATTGCTGGGTCATATGGTAACTCTATTTCCATCTGTTTTAGGTATCGCCAGATTGATTTCCATAGTGGCTGTACGTACTTACAGTCCCACCAGCAGTGGATGAGAGTTCCTGTCTCCCCACAGGCCCTCCAGCACTTGTTGCTTTCTGATTTTTTGAATTGGGCTACCTTTGAGGGTGTCAGGTGGTACCTCATTGTTGTTTTAATTTGCATTTCTCTTATGGCTAAAGATCGGCAACATTTTCTCATATGTTTGTTGGCCATTCGGATTTCTGCGCCTGTGAAACATCTGTTCAAGTCCTTTGCCCACCTTTCAAGTGGGCTATTGGTTTTTTTCTTTTTGGAAGCTAGCAGAGTATTGTAGATTTTAGTAATAAGGCCTTTGTCTGATGTGTCATTGCTGAAGATGTTTTCCCAGTGTGTGGACTCTCTTATTACTCTCTTGGTGAATTCTTTAGATGTACACAAGTGTTTTATCTTCAGTATATCCCATTTGTCAATTTGTGCCTCCTCTGTGTTTGTGTTCTTCCCTATTTCTGATAGCCTGTGTATTCCCTGAGCCAAAGTTCTCAAGTTGGTCCCATTTCCCTCATTGATGGCCCTAATAGTTTGGGGTTTAACTTCAAGGTCTGTGATCCACCTTGAGTTTATTCTTGTGCATGGAGTGAGATAAGGGTCTTGCTTCATTTTTCTGCATGTGGATATCCATTTTTTCCAGCACCACTTGTTAAAGAGGGCATCTGTTTCCCATTTGATATTTTTGGGGCCCTTGTCAAAGATCAGCTGTGTGTATGCTGATGCTTTTATTTCTGGGTTTTAAGTTCTTTTCCATTGGTCTGAATATCTGTCATTGTACCAATACCATGCAGTTTTGAGAACTGTGGCTGCATAGTATGTGCCAAAGTCAGGTAAAGCAAGCCCTCCCACGGTGTCCTTCTTCTTGAGGAGTTCTCTGCTAATTCTGGGCTTCTTCCCTCTCCATATGAAGTTGGTAATCAGTTTTTCCATCTCTTTGAAGAAAGATGAGGGTAATTGTATCGGGATGGTATTAAACTTATATAGTGCCTTTGGCAGAACTGACATCTTAACTATATTAAATCTCCCAATCCAAGAGCATGGAATATTTTTCCATTTGTTGAGGTCGCTCTTGGTTTCTTGTAATAATGTTCTATAGTTTTCCCTATATAGATCTTTTGTTTTTTCAGTCAGGTGTATCCCTAGATATTTCAGTTTGTGTTTGGCTATTGTGAAGGGTACCACCTTTTTGATCTCTTCTTCTGTGGTCTTATCTGATGTGTATAACAGTCCGATGGACTTCTGTTTGTTGATCTTGTATCCTGTCACTCTGCCAAACTCCTCTATTGCTTCCAGTACTCCCCTTGTGGAACTTTTGGGATTTTCCATATATAAAATCATATCATCTGCAAATAACGATAGTTTCACCTCTTCCTTCCCCAGACGAATACCTTTGATGTCACTTCTTTGCCTTATGCTGTTAGCTAAAACCTCCAGCACGATATTAAATAGGAGTGGAGACAAGGGGCATCCTTGTCTGGTTCCCTTTGTCAGTGGGTTGTGTTAGTCTTTTCTCCATTGACTATGACTTTGGCTGTTGGTTTTTCATATATAGCTTGTATTGTCTTGAGGAACTTTCCTTCCATTCCTATCTTCGCTAGCGTCTTAAACAGGAATTGGTGTTGGATGTTGTCGAATGCTTTTTCTGCGTCTATTGATATTATCATGTGATTCTTATACTTTTTCATGTCAATGTGACGAATAATATTAATGGTCTTTCGTATGTTGAAACATCCCTGCATCCCTGTTATGAATCCCACTTGGTCATGGTGAATTATTTGTTTTATATACTTTTGTATTCTGTTGGCTAGTATTTTGTTAAGGATTTTTGCAGCAATGTTCATTAGGGATATCGGTCTGTAGTTCTCGATTCTTGTGGGATCCTTGCCCGGTTTGGGTATCAGAGTTATACTAACTTCATAGAAGGAGTTTGCCATCTTTTTCTATGTTCTGGAAAAGTTTGTGTACGATTGGTATTAGTTCTTCCCTGAATGCTTGATAGAATTCTCCAGTGTATCCATCTGGTCCAGGGGATTTTTTTGTTGGTAATCCCTTGATAACCTTTTCTATTTCTTCTATTGCTATGGGTCTGTTGACATTCTTGATGTCCACCGAGGATAGTCTAGGGAGGAATTATTTTTCCAGGAATTTGTCCATGTCTTCCAAATTGTTGAATTCATTGGAGTACAATCCTTCATAGTATTGTGTAACTAACCTTTTGATTTCATTAGAGTCTGTTGTAATGACCCCTCTTTCATCCCTTATTCTTGCTATTGAGATTTGTTCCCTCCTTTCTTTGGTTAGGTTTGCCAATGGTCTATCGATCCTGTTTATCTTTTTAAAGAACCAACTTTTAGCGATATTAAGTTTTTCCAATTTTTTTTTTATTTTCCCTCTCCTGAATCTCAGCCCTGATTTTTATAATTTCTTTTCTTTTGCTATTAGTAGGGTTGTCCTGCTGACTCAGCTCTAGTTTTTGTAAATTTTGTGTCAGCGTATCTGTCATGAGTCTCTTTTACTTTCTTAGGCATGCTTGTATTGCTATGAAACTTCCTCTGATGACTGCCTTTGCTGTGTCCCATAAGTTTTGGTACGTCGTGTGCTCATTTTCGTTGGTTTCGAGAAATTTGCTGATTTTGTCTCGGATCTGCACCAGTATGCACTCCTTTTGCAGTAGAGAGTTATTCATTCTCCAATTATTTGCTCTTATTTTCTTTGTCTTCCTTTTGCTGATTTCCAGTCTTATGGCACAGTGCTCAGAGAGAGAGGTCTGTATTATTTCAATGTGCTTAAATTTATGTTGATTTGCCTTATGCCCCAGCATGTGGTCTATTTTCGAATATGTGCCATGGGGACTTGAAAATAATGTGAAATTTTTTGTATTTGGATGAAAAGCTCTGTAAATATCTATTAGGTCAAATTGTCTAATTGTGGAGTTTAGCTCTCTAGTCTCCTTGTTGAATTTCTTTCCCTGTGATCTATCTTTCTCAGTGAGTGGTATGTTGAAGTCACCCACTATAATTGTCGAGTCTGTGATTTCTTTCTTAATCTTTTGGAGTGTTTGGTTCACATATTGAGCTGGTCCCTCATTCGGGGAATATATGTTTACAATGCTTAGTGGTTCATTGTCTATCATTCCCTTGAGCATTATATAGTGTCCCTTCTTATCTCTTTTTATGGTTTGCACTTTGAGGTCAATTTTATCAGAGATAAGGATTGCAACCCCTGCTTTTTTTGTGTTGCTGTTTGCTTGGTAGGTCCTTCTCCAGCCTTTGATTCTCAGCCTATTTTTGTCTGTAGTCTTGAGGTGTGTCTCCTGTAGGCAGCAAATTGATGGGTTGTGTTTTCTAAGCCATTCTGCTAGTCTCAGTCTTTTAATGCCTGAGTTCAGGCCATTGATATTCAGGGTTATTATCTCCATGTTCGGACTCTGTGATGCCATTTTATACTTTTTGTGTTGGGAGTTTTCCTACTTTCCTTTCTCATTAGTGTGTGTTTTGTGTGTGTATCATTCTTGACTTCTTTCCATCCTTAAGCCATTGCTATCTTGGGGTCTGTTTTCTCTTTGTTGTGCTCTGGGTGAGATTGTTCTATGTGTTGGTCTCTTATTTGTGCTTGGTGAGTGTTGTTCTTCTGCCCATACTGAGTCGGCGAGGATCTTTTGTAAGGCTGGGTTTGTTGTAACGTATTTTTTGAGTTTTTCCTTGTCTGGGAAGACTTTTACTTCTCCATCGATCTTGATCGATAATTTGACTGGGTAGAGTATTCTTGGATTTGCGTTGTTTTCTTTCAATTTTTGGAATATGTTACTCCACTCTCTCCTTTTTTTCATAGTTTCTGCTGATAGGTCTGAGCATATCCTTATGTGGGAACCTTTATATGTGATTGCTTGCTTTTCCCTAGCTGCTCTCATGATTTTCTCCTTTTCCTCAAAGTTTGAAAGTTTAACTATTATGTGCCTTGGTGATTTCTTCTTGGGGTCCCGTCGTGCTGGTGTTCTTTCAGCCTCCTGGATGGTTGCTTGGTTTTCATTCATTAGGCTGGGGAAGTTTTCCTCCAAGAATTCTCTCGCTATTGTTCCAGATGACTTTTTTGTTGTGTCTTCCTCCGGTAGGCCAATAATTCTAATGTTGTTCCACTTCATAGCATCAGACATAGCTCTTAGGTTTTCTTCGGCTTCTCTGATGCTCTTATTAGATTTTTGTTCACGTTTATTAAAGTCTGCTTGGCTGTCCTCCACCACACTGATGCGGTTCTCTGATTCCTCCAATCGATTCTCAAGGAACATGATTCTGCTATTGTATTTCGTTATCTGCTCCTCAAGCTCCTGTATTTTCCTTTGGTATATGTCTTTTATCTCCTCTATCATTTCATCTTTTTTCTGTAGTGTTTCCCTCATATCCTGCATTGCTCCAAGCACCATTCTGAGAGCTTCTTTGTAGGGCATCTCAATGTCTGCTTCTTCTATGTATGTTGTTATGTTCAGGACATCTTCTTCCTTTGCCTTTTGTTTCTCCTGTTTTTTCGTTGAGGTCGTTGGGGGTGATGGCTGTTTGCGTTGAGTTGTTTTTGAGGGACCAGGTGCCATTTTCTAGTCTCTCTCTGGAAGACTTAGAGGAATGCTTCTTTGATCTGCCTACAGCTGATTTTGCTATGGGATTAAACTACCACTTTATCTTCCTGTGGCTTCCCTATCAGGGGAGTGCCCCAGATGGCAGATCGACTGCCTGCCCCAGTGTTGCAGAGGCTGGGCTGAAGTTCCCGCTCTTGGTTTGAATATTGATAAGTGTTGGCTGAGCTGCCTTATGTCCCCAGGTACACACGCAGGAACTCCCTGGTGAGAAGTCTGAGGAGTATCCCCAGGAGAGCAAGCAGGCCTTACCCTAGCCTTGGGCTATCTATGCAGGGTGGAGCTCACCTAGTTGGGTGTGACCCAGGCGCAAATGCCCTAGGGCAATGGGAGTGCCCTGTAAGTCCGCAATGGAGTGTGAGAGAGCAGGGCAGGAACAAGGGGGGTGAGAAAAATCAAAAAGTGAGACTAGACTGTGCAGGGGTACAGGGAAACGAGGGAAGCAAAAGAAACTATGTAGCTGAGTCCCACTCCCTGCCTGTGGACCTGCAAGGGCTTACTCCCTGCCCCAAGCCCCAGTAGTAGTCCACAACTGAGCCCCAAGAAGAGTCACAAGAAAGCTGCTGAGCAGCCCCCAGAGAAGTGGGGGGACAGAGAGCAGAGATGTTAACAGACGCTGCAGCGTAGCTGAAGCTTGATCCCTGCCTATAGAGCTGTGGGTGTTTGGGTTTAGTCCCTGCTCAGGCAATGAGGCGCGGCTGTGGCTGTGCCTTGAAAAAGCCCCTGCGCAGCCCTCCAAGGCTGTGTGGGAATATAGAGCAGAGACGCAAACAGAAGCAACAATGTAGCTGAACCCCGATCCCTGCCAGTGGGGCCACAAGCGTCCTGTCCCTGCCCTGAGGCAGGTAGGGGAAAACTGTGGCTGTGCTGAGACCAAGCCCTGCTACAGGCTCCAAATGGTCCTGGCTTGGGCAGATCTGGCAGGTGGACTAGGGTCGAGCCCCATCTGGCTTCCACTGAGGTAAGCCAAAAGCCCCCAGGCCCTCAAAACCCCGTGGATCTGTGCCTACTTATCTTTATGATGCACCTCCTGTGATCCAGTGGCGTTGAATTTCACTCTGAGCAACTCTCCTGGGCTGGATTCTGCGGAGTCCCTCTAGTGTGTGTCACTCCGTCGCCATCTTCCCGGAAGTCCGAAAGTTAGTTTAAATTATATACATAGTTTAAATGATATATATTGTATTTAAACTATACAACACGCATGAATTTCAGTGTTTAAATAGTTTCTCAAATTGGCCTCCCTGTTCTCTGAAGTGCCAACATGCAATAGAAGCTGATGAACTATTGAGAAATGCAACATACCAGAAGATTCCCAAAGAATTAGACTAAGTGTGTGTGCCTGTGTATATAAACTCTCTATACACTTATAATCTACTTAAAATAATAGAACTATTGACATTAGGTAAACGATTAGTTGTTGAACTATGTGACCTAAATTTACCATCTTGGGCTGTGAGCAAGGGAGTCATAAGCAGATAGTTTTATCTCTGCAGGTCTATAAATTGTTTAAAAAATTGGGGACCCTATTTCTCTAAAACAAATGTAAAACAAACAAATTATCTTCATCTTTACTGCTATGGAAATTCTTAGGATTACAAAACAGATTTGTTACTTCTTGAAACCTATGGTGTATTTAGTAATCTTTGCCTATACTACCATTCAAATATACAGTATAAGTTTTCATTGGTCTTTTAAAATTCAGTGTCAAGATCTCTTTTCCATATTTGGTGATAGAGAATGACGTGGCTGGGGTAAGCCATACCATAGTCCCAACAATGACATTAAAATATTTAATGAATTTTTTCTTAGAAATTTATTTTGCCTTGTAATTATTGACTGCTTCTTGTATTGATATTGATTGTGGATTTAAGTGAAATGAATTCCTTGACTGCAGTATTTTCTTGTTTTTTCATGATATTTTAATTGAACCACTTGAGAAGACTAAAGTTTTCTTTATAATGAAATATAAACCACACTGAAGGCTCTAATCATTTGTATCCATCAGTGAGTGCTCAATATCTCTTCATATTGGTGTCATCTGTGTGTCATAGTTATTGGACTGCTAACTGAAAACTGTCCGTGTGAATTAATCAAGTTTTTTCTGTTCCCTTCCCATAAAGATTTACAGTCACAAAACCTTGTAGAGCATGGCTGTGAGTCAGAATAGACTCAATGACATTGGGTTATGGGCTCTATGAAAGACAATTCTAAGAAATATAAAGTAAAAATCATGGAAAGGATACGTTTGTAGAAACCCACTGAGATAATGGCCTTATATACAAAATATGAACCAAGTTCTTAAACTCAATAAATAAAATGACAGGAGACTAATTGCTTTTAGATACTATTTTTAATGTTGAAGCAATTTGGTTGCTGTGATGATTGCCTATCATTTATAATCTTTGTAATGTGCTTGATTCCCCTAATCTCTAACATTATGGTGCACACTTGTTTTTCTCTGTTAAGGCATACGTGATAGGTAGATAGATGATAGATTGACAGATTGACAGACAGAGGGATTGCTTGTGTTAGGCCTGGTTGTCTAGAGAATTCAAGCCAGTCACTCAAGTTTGTGTAAGAAATAGCTTTATATGAAGAAGTAATTACATATTGAAAAAAACATCCCAGCCCAGTCCAACTCAAGTCCATGAGTCCGATACTATTCCATAGTTCCTCTTAAGACTCATGCAGCCACATGCAATGATGGGGAATGCAGCAATATCACATGATCATAGGTGCAAACTCTTGTGGATCCAATGTCTCTACAGCATAAAGATGAAGACACAAAGTTGGGGGTGGAGCGGGTTCCAATGTTCCTACTTATGAGAAAACCATGCCCACAAGGAGGTACCATCAGTCTTTGACCTCAGTAACAGGCTAGATTTCACCACATTATATATTTTCAGTCTGACATGAAATTATGTAAATACCATACTGATAGTGATAGATAGATGATAGATGATGATAGATAGATATGACAGATATTGATAGGGATAAATATTTTAACAGTTTTATTAATACATCATCCACATGTCATACAATTCAATAATTCAATCATGTCAAGAAGAGTTGTCAAGTTATCACCACTTTCAATTTTAGAACATTTTCTTCTTCCTTGTACTCATTATTATTAATGAAATTAAGTTTTGTAATTGTAGCAAAAATATACACAACAAAACATTCTCCAATTACACAACTTATACATGTATAATTCAGTGCCATTAATTAAAACATTTCATGTTGTACAATGATTATTCATATGCTTTTCCAAATTAATCCTCAACCATTAACATGAACTCAATGATCCCTGAGCAACAGTGCTTTCTCCTTCAACCACGGTAATCATTGGTCAAGTTTGGTTTCTTTCTGTTTGTTTAAGCAGCAATATTCTTCATATAGAATTGAAATATCACACGCTTCTATGTAGAGTTAAATTGATTTTAAAATGAGTTGCATAGACATTATCACAATCATTTCTAGTGCTTCTTCCCCCCTCCTGCACTTACTGTATGCTCCCCCAATTCCCTCACTGTCCCCGCCTCACCTTCACACATCCCCACTAAACCATTGCATTACTCATTGTCTCTATGCATCTACTCCTGTGCTTCACAATCTGGGAAACCCAACAGAAACCAAAACAAACCGGCAAGAAGAAAATAATAAGAATATAAAGATAAAAATAAAGAATAAGGGGGCGGGGGTAAAAAATAAAGAAGAAGAAAGAAAATAGCACCAACAATATCTTAAAAGCAACAACAAAAAAATCTTAAAAGCCGGAGAAGAAATTACCGTAGTGGAAAAAAGTGAGGAATACTTGAATCTACAGCAAATTCATGTTGAATCAAGAGAGAGTTAACTGAACAAATATCATATTATATTGTGGTTTGCTTTACCATAATCAGGATTACAATGATCTCTGGCTGATAGTAAACCTGTTCTAGTCCCTTTCCTGTGCTTAAAGAGGATATGCCAGAAGATTACTCTCACTAGATGGTTTGCAGATGGATTTGGGGTCCCCACTGTCCCACATTCTTTCCTATAAAATTTTTTGTTTTGTTTTTCACAATTAAACTTTGCTATTTGCCTCGTCATCATATTTGGATTTAGTTATCTTTGCATCACACGTGTGCTTCATCCGTGTGGACTTAGTTGACACCTCACTTAGATTAATGATTGTTTGAATACAAGCCTTTAAGACCCCAGACACTATTCCAATTGATAGCTGGGCACTATGTGCTTTCTTCACCACACTGTGCTGTAGCTCCCTTACCTTCAGTGATTGTTTCATTAAGGTCAATATTGAGCAGGCCATGTTATCAGAACTAACTGTTCTTGGATTGGGAATAGAGTTAAGTGGGAGCCTATAATCCATCTGCTCTGGTTTACTTTCGTGGTCATATTATGACAAAAGGACCACCACCAACAACAGCAACAACAACAAAAAGGCATAAAACAAACCCCCCTAAGATGTGATTGCATTGATAGCATCAATAATTTATCCTATGACATAGAATTTAAGATACTGTTGATATGAGGGGTTTATGCAAGTATATCACTTTGAGTTGCAATCCACAAGTTGTTGCTTTGTACAGATAGATTTCTTAATTGAATGAGCTCTGCTTACACTGAGCATGGTAATTGGTGTTAGGGAAAATTTACTTTTATCAATCGTTACAAGTGCAGGTACTTGCCTATCAAATTAAAACTGGTCATATTATTGTAAGGAACACATTGAGGTATTAAATTTTTGGTGGTTCTTGGTGCCACATCATTGGATACCCACTAAGAAGGGGTGCCACCCAAGATCCAATGACCACCATTTCCACAGTTTTTGGGTGGCCACACTTTGCCTCCTCTGCCATAAAAATAGTTCAATCCTTAGTCAAGGGTACAGGTAGATTTGGGATATGGTTCAGTGCATTCAGTAGGGCTTCTACTCTGAGTCCTCCTGGTGTGGACCTTACAGGCCAACATCTACAGTCATCATAGTGTTTACTCCATAGCATAGTTCATCCAGGGTTGGGTAGAAACATATTACTAGTGTCAACCCTGCAACATACAATCAGGTTTATTGACCACTTAGGTTCCCAACAATTATTGTTTAGCATCCTTCATGAAGTGAGGTTGCTCCTCCTCATTTACCAACCATACCCAGCAACAAAATTATCAACCCCTCCTTTCAAATGTAGTTGCCGCCTTCCCCTGGTCTTACTTTGATGTTCCAGTAAGGTTTTCCCTTCATACCTGTGGGGGTCCTGTTCATTTGTCAGAGACTTCTCTCACTGTTGTATAGCATCAAATGGAAGGTCTTTCCCCTTTCCCCCTTCTTGACAGAGTGACCCAGACGATGTGAGATCTCCTGTTTGAGGTGATTCTTAATGAAGTGCACACATGGTGGTAGGTAACTTTCTGCACTTAGTTTAGGAATTGATCTCTAAGATATTTTGAATTGGGGTTTCTCCTTATATTACTGGGTTCATACAACATTTGTTCTTTTGTGATTGATTAACCTCACTCAGGATAATTGTTTCCAGGTCCTTCCTGGTCCTTGCACTATTTTGGTTTTTGTTGTTGTTTTTAGGAATGCTTTGTATTCCGTTATGTGTACACACCATAGTTTCTTAATTCATGCTTCCACTATGGGATATTTTTCTGCTTCCAGTTTTTGCTATTGTGAATTGTGCTGCTTTGAATATGGGAGAGCATACAATTAAGCATATTGTATCTCATTTCGTTGGGGTATATACTTAATAGTAGTATTGATGGGGCATATGGAATTTCCATTCCCAGTTGTGTATGTACTGCCATATCATTTTCCATAGTGCTTTATTTACTAGTCCACCATGGTGAATACTAGTTCCAACCTCTACACATCTTCTCCAGCATTTGTTGTTTCCTATGGATTTTGTTTTGTTGTTGTTTGTTTAATTGGGCTAGTATTATGGGTATAAAGTGGTATCTTATTGAGGTTTTAATTTGCATCTTCCTGATGACTAGTTATCAAAACCATTTTTTTGTGTTTGTTAGCATCTGTACTTCATTTTGGAGAAATGCCTGCTTATGTCTTTTCCCCACTTCTTAATTAGTTAGTTTGTTATTTTCTTATTGAGCTGTTGTAGAATTCTGTACATTTTGAAGATTAGTTCTGTGTGTGATATGTTGTTGGTAATCCCATACCCCCATGCCAGTTTGTGGGCTATCATTTTAATCTGCTGATAAAATCTTTCACTATGCATAAGTGATGTAATTCTAGCATGTTCTAGTTATCTATCTTGTCTTCCTCTGTGTGTTCCTCTTTCATTGTACTTAGTGGTCTCTGCATGAGCTACAATAGAGTACTTATGTTTGTTCCAGCTTTCTCATTGATGATGTGGATAGCATTGGGGTTTACATGCATTTATGGGTGAATTTAGTCCATTGACATTCAGTGAGATTCTTGGCATGTATATATTTGTTACCGATATTTTTCTTTACATTTGTTAATGTTTTGTGTGAGTTTTTAATGTGTATTTTCATAGTTTCATTGTTTTCCTATGTTAATTTATTGCTTTCAGTGTTGCTCTGGGTGTGTTTATTTTTGTTAGGAATTGTCTTGTATGTTTGTTTCAAATAAATGTGATGGTGTTATTGATGGCCATAGTATTTCACTGGACTTGGGCTTTTTGTTTTTTAACAGAGTGGTGGTCTTGTTCTTGTGAATTCTTTTAAAAATCATTTTATTAGGGATTCATACAACTCTTATCACAATCTATATGTGAGTTTTTGAATTTCTTCTTCTCTTACAATGCTTTATTTCTCCATCATCTTTGAGTGATATTTTTGCTGGGTAAAATATTGTAAGTTCACAGTTTTTTCTTCCAGTGCTCTGTGTAATTCACTCTATTTTCTTCTTGCCTGCACAGTTTCCATTGAGAAATCTGAAGTTATGCTAATTTTGACCCATTGTATCTAATTGTTCTTTTTTTTTTTTTTGCTATCTTCACTTACATTTTCTTCCCTTACCAATTGATATTAGACATAGTGAATACATTGTGCAGGGTAGTTTTCCATTCGGGGTTTCTCCTGATTGTAATTCTTTTGGCTTGCTGAATAATTATCATTTCATCCTTTAGACATTGAGGAAAATTTTCTTAAGAGAATTCTAATACAATTCCTTGTTTGTATGTATTTTTCCTTCCTGTTCTGGATTCCCATTAGATATAAGTTGTTCTTCTTGATTGCGTCCTACATTGTTCTTAAGTTTTTCTATTTCTCTTTCACATTTTTCTTTACATTGGCGTCGACAGATTTGTCTTCAATCCCACTAACTCAGGTTTCTCTCTCTTCTCTTCTGTTTCTTTTTTAGAGTGTTTTGTAATGCTGCTATTGTATTATTTGATTTTGTTTGGATTTTTTATTCTATGGCATGTAGTGAACTTACAAGCTTTTTTCTATTGTTTCACTTTTCCTCTCAGTCTCTCCCTTCAGCAGTTGCATGAGTGCTATCATCATTCTTTTAATTTATTTTTCTGGTAATTCCATAGCCTGTTCAATTTCAGACATTACATTTAGTTCTGTTTGGAATTTGGTTGTTTGTTTCTCCTTCATGTGTGTGTGTGTGTGTGTGTGTGTGTGTGTGCACACGCGCGCACACACACAGACACACACAGAAATCTTTTCTTGATTCTTGATTCTTGGATTAACTATTAAGGTTGACAGAGAAGTAATGTTATGTGGGAGTGTTTAACTCTGTTAGATAGTACAGTAGAGGGGCAGTGGACAGTATGAACTGTATGAGGGAGAGTGTTAGATTAGGTTTTATTGGGGTAGATTAAAAAGTAGAAGACGAAGTGTTGGAGGAGGGAGAAGTAAAGAAAAAGTAAGCAAAAAAAGTGAGAGATCGTGTAGTGTTATTTTGTAGTTTAAATGAAAGGAAATTAAGTCTCCCAAATGTACTTGTTGCTATGACCAGAAAATGGGTAATGCTAATAGATCAGGGGAAAAGATAATAAATTGTAAGAATAGTGTTAGATTTTATTTTCATTAGAATGAGATGCATCGTTCTGGTGCGGGTTTGAAGCTGTGTAGTCGCCATGGAACTGCTGGGCGAGTTTGTGGAGTGGGACGGGCGGCGGCAGCAGCTGCGGGTGTCCTTTGAGGTGCCGAATGAAGGCGACCCTTTCGAGGGCCTTTTGTCGGCGTTGCAGCAGATGAGGGAGAGTGTGAACGAGCTGCTCAACCCCCTGATGCAGCGGGGAGCGCCGGACGCCGCGGCGGCAGCGGCGGCTGAGGAGGCCGTGAACGATGAATTCGGTGATGATGAAGATGGTATAGAAGATGAAAATAACGTTGATAACGGAACTAACTCAGATGGACCCTCTGCAAAAAGGCTGAAGTCACCATTTTTACAATAGTGTTGATAAGATTTTTAACTAAAAGACTGCTACTATCCTAATTACCTACTATCCCAATTACCATGCACTACCATGTCAGGAAGACTTAAGAATGTTATCATGCGACTGTTTGGAAAAATCATCTTTAATTCCCCGGGACAATTTTATCAAAGGAAAAAAAAATCTGTTTTCTTGAGTGGGGAAGAACTGTCAAACCATGGAAATAAAATCAGAGCCCTTGGGGAAAAAAAAGAATGAGATGCAAAGAAAATGTTTGAAGAGAATAAAAGAAAGGGAAAAATAAAAGATAGGTTAAAAGGGATAAGAAACCAACATTTAAATATTAAAGAAGGAAAGGGTAAAAGTAAAGTTTTAAAAAAAAATTATACTAGAGTAAGAATCGTGAGAGCTCTTTATATATGTTTGCTTGGGCTCTAAGTTTTGCCCAGGAGCATTGTCTCTGATGTGGGTGCTAACTTCTGGATTGATGATTGGTTCAAAAACTGGAAAACAAATTTAAGTGAAAGCAAAAAAGTAAAGTAACATTACCCTGCGCCCCCCCCCCCGTGTTCATACATATACCAGCAAATAATGAAGTCCTGATTAAGGATGAATTATAAGAAGAGTGCACAAATTGTTTTAAACATGGAGGGATTATAGGAATGATAGAACACAGAGCAACAACAATGCCAACAAAAGAACATCTGCTGTCTAAACCTTGTCCTTGTGGTAGCCAAGGGTGTGTGGATCAGAAGTCTTTGAGCAGTTGGGGACAGTGTCTGGTAGTGTGATGATGTTATTGCATGTAAGAGTAGGGTTGATATTAAGACTAGTGGAATGGTTTTGATATCTGGTATGGCTGAGACTCCTGAATTTTTATGATTTAGGTTAAATATCTAAAGATGACAGACCACTGGTAAACAAGGCCAGAGGAGTTGGGGTTCTCTTTTTTCTGGATGATGGATGTGACTAAATAGGGCTGGAAGAATAGTTCTGTGGGGGTACCTCCCCCAAAAAACTCAAAACACAACCAAAAGAAAGGGAAAAAGCTCCACTGGGAAAAGTTTTTGTAGTATGCATTTTTTTTTCCATCAGGAAAGCATTGAGTTAGTTCACCCAGTGATGTCTCCTGGGAAGATTCTTTCCGGTCACAGTGAGTTTTGTTGTGAAAGCAATTTTGCTTGAACCTCGATTTTTGTGATGGCCAATTTAAGAGTCCAGTGTGTGGCTTTTAAATTATGTTTCCTGATCAGGATATATGCCTCAGACACTGTTGTAATGTTGAACACAGCTTACAAGGGCAGTGCTATGGGAAAATGCAAGTGTATGAGCTGTTTCCTCCTTTCAAAAAAGTTGAAATATCGATTGATGACAAACTTTGTTCCAGATGTCCATCAGTTTTCCAAATGAATGAAAATGTTGACAAAATTTGTGCATTTCTGTTTGAATACCAACAACAGACCATATAGACTTCCTTCAAACTCAGTTCAGCAAATCTTAACAGATGATTTGGCGATGAGAAGGCTCACAGTGAAGTTTGTGCCTCCGGTTCTGATTGACCAAGATACGGAGTATTGAGTGGAAACATGAGGTCATTTGAAATGACAGCTCCAAACCAACCCCGACTTTTTCCCCAAAGTTATTTCTGGTGATAAGCCATGGTACTATTCTTACGACCCTAAAAGCAAGCATGAATCTAACCAGTGGAAGACACCAAAGAAAGCTCATCAAGTGAAATCAAATTTGTTGTTTACTGTGAGGCGGATAGTGCATTTGGAGTTCATTCCAACAGGTCAGACTTTAATTACCCTTTCTATTTAGAGGTTTTGAAAAAATTGCATAACATGTGATCCCCAGAAAATAAAAAGCCTGTTGGTAGCTGACGGGGGGGCGGGCTGCTCAAGCAGCTATCTCAGTGTGACAGCTTTTGGCAAAAACAGCATTCCTTTCTTGCCCCATGCACTCACCTGACATGGCTCCTTAGGACTTCTTTTTCTTTCCATGAATAAAGAGGGACATGAAAGGACAGCGATTTGATGACATAGACGAATTGAAGAAAAAAATGAGGCACGCGTATCAGAAATCCCAACGGACAATTTTGAAAATATTTCCAAAAATGGAATCAGAGATTTGACTAATATATTAAGTGCAATGGCAAGTACTTTGAAGGTGATAAGGTTGTTTTGTAAAAAAATAAAAAATTAAATACATAGCTCAAAAAAATCCATTTGGGGGCCTTTTATACCCTCCACCTGCTTAGGAGGAATGAAGCAATAGCCTACTGTTTTCGTCCAGGTAGACTAAAGAAACAAATTTATAGGCACTCATATGTGTATAAGAGAGAGGTTTAACCCAGTTCAGAATAAGTACATAAGTCCAACATTAGCCGATATGTCAGATACCAGTCTATAACGTCCTCTTCAGACTCGGGAAACACATGTAATGATGCCGAATGCAAGAAGATCACAGGCCAGTGGGTGTGAATTCTTGCAGATTCAATGACATTGTGAGCATCTCTGAATTGGCACGAGTCTCCACAAGGCTTCTGCAGCCCTGGGCACTAGCATAGTTCCATTTGTCTTATTAGCTGCTATGTCTCCCAGGGAGTGAACAGAGAGAAAATGTCTCCCATCTTCAAGGATGAAATCCAGGAGTTCCCAGAATCCTCAGGAGAAGGCCTTGTCCACACAGAGGTCTCATTGGCTATGACATGTTAGGCAGACTAGAATCCACCCCTTCACTCTTAGGACTCTCAAGTCCAAAATTGACACCAGGTTATGTAACTACCACACCGAATCAAAGGGCAGGTTGTTTATCTGAGTGGCTTGGGGTGGTGACCAGGGATGGAGTTATGGGACAACTGATGGATAGCTAGGTATGTGACAAGGAGAAGTTTCTTGCACCTAAACCTTTTAGTCTTTGTCATATGCCCAAATTCCTTGCCCATACTTTTAAAAACCACTGTTGCAATTTCTAGGTGTATTGTGAGGACAATACCTTGTTAATCAACCAGGTGTGTATTAATTGCTATCGAAATATTTTTTTTAATCCATGCTTTTTTGGTCGGCATCTTAAGATGGGGAAGTAGGGGCAGAGCTGTACCTCCTGGAAAGAGGGTTAGTTGTAACTCCCCCAACTTCTGAGAGTTAGTCTATTCACTATTTATGACCACTGCAGGCTGCCCTGTAGAGTTATTGCCACACTTCTTGGGTATTGTGTTAGTCCGGGTTGACTAGAGAAACAAATCCAGAGGCATTCCTATGCATGGAAGAGAGAGTTTTATATCAAAGAGCAATTGTACATTAAGAAAACATTGCAGCCTAGTCCAGATCAAGTCCATAAGTCTGTATTAACCCATATTTCAGTACTAGTCCATAAATTCCTCTTTAGACTTACAAATCCGTGCAATGTTACTGAATGCAGGGAGGTCCCAGGCCAGTGGGTGGAAATACTTGTGGATCCAGTGGTGGTGGAAGCATCTCAGCACTGGCGTGGGTCTCCACGTGGCTTCTCCAGCTTCCCCACTCTTGCTCCATCAGCATGGCTCCATATGTCTTGTTTGCAGGAAGACAAAGCAGAGAGTGTCAATCTGGCCTCTAGTGAGCTGTTTATCTCCATTGCCCCTCCAAATGAGGACATCAAACAGACGAATTTGACGAGCTAAATTCCACCTCTTTCCTCTTAATAGACTAAAGTTGACACCAGATTATGCAACTACACTGGTAGGTTGTGCTATCTCAGTTATTGGGGATTTAGGGCTTCTAGGGCATCCAACCAGACCTCCGTTGAGTTGTGCTGAAATCCAAGTCTATTTGTGCTTATGTTGGTCTCAGGCTAGTTCCATAGAGCTATGATTCTGAAGCTCAGCAGCTCCACCATCCTAGCTAGCTCCTGGACTTGGAAAATTAAGTCTAGCAATTTGGGAATCTTCACACAGTTGGTTAGTGTTGAGGGCTGGTGACAAAGGGGAATCTATCAGCAAATGTTGCTGATCTTTTATTAAGTTTGTGTTATGTAACTTTCTGCTGATAATCCTGCATTCTGGAAGTGTAGGATATCCCTCTCCTGGTTCTTTTTCCGCTGGTCTTTGTGGAGTCCTTCCCATGTGTACTGCTTGGTCACCATCTTGTTCTTCCTCCAAGATATAGGTATTGCATACATATATATGCATATATAAAAATGTAGTTAAATACATTTCTCCACTATCTTAGATATTTTCACTAAACAAAAAAATCAAAATATAAAGCTATTGTTCGGAACTTTCCCCCAAAGTATTCTATGCTCCTTGATTTACAGAACGTCAGACTGAAAGTTTGACAATACTCAACGGATTTTCTCTGACTTATGGGAAAATACAGAAATATGCAGGGGGAAGATCAGCTCTTTCATGTGGATGGTGTGGGTCGGGATCCCTTTGGGGTTGGGCGACCTTTCATAGGGTTCACCTGATTCATAAGGGTAGCAAAGTTACAGTTATGAAGTAGCAACAAAATAAATTTATGTTTGGGGGATCACTACAACGTGAGGAACTATATTAAAGGGTCATGGCATTAAGAAACTTGAGAACCACTGTTAAGGTTTCTCAACAAAATCCTCAATGGACAACCATTCCTACTCTTGAAGAATGAGCTGGTGTATTGTCATAATATAGAGAAAAAAAGATCCTTTGTGCAACATTCTAGTACATTTTCTCACAAAGATCATGTTTCATTTTCTTGAAACTTATTCATAATAGTACTTTTTGATTTTCTCTGTCCTATGAGAATTTCATTCCAGACTAGCCCTTTAGAATCCACAAAATCACTGTCATACATTCTGAATTGACCTTTATTCTTTGAAAATCAACCTAGATGATTCCTTCAGATCTGTTTTCATTGGATCTTTCTCTCTGGATCATTTTGATACATTCAAGAATTATCAATACTTAAGTTTCATTCCACAAAACTAGCTTCATTAACTTCAATTTTCTACAAAGCAGCTCATCAGTAGCAATTTTTTAGCTCATCAATCTCTGTGCATTGCTTTTTGGCACCAATCAAGAAACCAAAATTGTGACTAAATAATTGAAAATGCTGAACCATGTGAAATTCCAACTTCCTTAGTTATCTCCTCAATGGCAACTCGACAGACTTCTTCCACCAGTACTTCATGTCATCCAGATTCTTCATTTGTACCAATTGACTTTTCCCCCTCTTTGGCTCACCTCTGAAGTTTCCAGTATCTTCTTTATGATGCTTGATCCATTTTTAAAATGTCTAGTGTGCAGAAGACAGAATTTCTGTTGGCCTACTTTCTTTCTTTCTTTGTTTCCTGACTCACGCATAAACAGATGTATTTTAAGTCAACCCAGTGAAACGGAGTTAAGTGTGTTACTGAGAAAATATGGCCACAGACAGCCACTGATAGCAGAGTCATGTTTAAGAATGTTTTATTTGGAATACACACATGAATGCGGAATTTATTTTACTAACAATTGTATAAACTATACCTCTTCTTGGCTACACTAAAATATGTATGAATGTGTGGACAAATACAACTGTGAATTTATTAATACCATCTATGTATTTATAAAATGTTAAGGGTTCTAGTTTGATTTGGTCAAAGTAGTTTGTCATGAGTATAATTTTCATAAATTGTCATTTATTCTCTTCAGTTGGAAAGCCAAACATTAGAGGCTATTTGCCAGCATATGGTGGGAGGTCAGATGCTCAGTGATATTCCCCCTGAAGGCAGTCATGCTGCAGTCTGCTCCATTGTTGGTGGGGTTCACACCCCACTGATAATGGTTTCAATAGTGAGCAAGAGAACAGGTCAAACTGGCTCAGTGATAACCAAAATTAAGCTGGTTCCCTGAATCAAGGATCCACCCATCTTGTCACATGTGTACTCCCAATACCTCCCCTTCCTATTTTGTGGCTACCCCTAGATCGCCACCCCCCCCCCGTTACTGTAGTCCAATTAGTGCAACCCCTTCCTGTGACATATGTCTTTACCTGCAATTAGGAAGCTTGCATGTCCCCAAAGATATATAAGACTTGATTAGCAATAAAAAAGCTCTCTCTGCTCCCCCTTCCCCTCCCCTGGTCCTCACTCCCCTGTTCCCTTTCCCCTTTTCCTCCTTCCCCTCCCCCTCTCTCCTGAACTCTGGTCTCTCTCTCTCCCTGTGGAAGACCAAGTGAGGCTGAGATGCACATGCTATCATGGGGGGAAAAAAAGAAACAGTGAATCATCTGCCTTTCACAGATGAAGCATCCTCTGTTGTTTGACCATTGGTTGCAGTTGTAATAAAACCAAACTATTCCAGACTCTGTCCTGGAAACTGCTGGATCCAACTAATATAATAGTCACTGAAGGTGAATCCAGAAGTTGCACAGGAGTGTCTCAGAGATTCCCCAGGCTTTCTCAGGTCACCTCCAGATTTCACCAGCTTCACTTTATACTGGACACCTGCAAACACAGAGACAGTGTGATAAGGTCACTGCTTTGTCTACTCCATCCAAAATTCTACACACAACCACACAGCATTGTCCTCAATTATTACCACGTAAAATGGCCAAAATGTAAACCCAACCCATTCCAAAATTCATGATGTGTCCTCTGAGTTAGCTGAAAATAGAAAGAGCAGAGGCCCAAAGTACTGGGGCTTCATGCCCAGAGTTCCCAGGAAAGGAGCAGGACAGGTTTCACCTGCACACAGGGAGAGCTGTATTAGCATGTGGCCTTCCCCTTAGTAGCAGAGGAGTGGACTACCTGTGTTGGGGTTCTCCTTATGACCCAAGAAACAGACGCACCCTCACAGGAGAATGGAGGTTTTTATGAAAACTGCTTATACACGTGATACAGAAGCACTGCTGCTGCTGTAGTTAAAATCTATCAATGTTTAATGATGTTTTGAATTTTTAAACACTATTATACATAAAAGAGAACCTCTGTGGCATGAGAATTCAGAATGTATCCTTCCTCCTCAGTGTGGACGCACAGATGGTTACTCATGTAAACATGATGATAGATAGCTCTGTTACCTGTTTCTTGTTGATGAACATTATTATCCTTATCATTGTCTTTCAAGATATTTCCTCCTTTATTTGACATTGATGAATTTTTTTTACAGAGTTGTTCATAAAGAATGCCATCTTTAACTTTTTAGCACCCAGTCACCCATTCACTCCAATGTGACATCTCCTCTCTTATTTCTGCCATAGGGAAGTCACTTGTCCTGTGTGCTGTGCACCCACATTTCTGGTATAGCCATGCCCTACTCCTGTACAGTAGTCTGTGTCTGGATACCACTGACTTCCGCTATCCCATACAGTAAAAGTGTCTTGTCTTCAGTGGTCACAGACTTGAACTATAGAGAGAAGTATTTTCTGGGCTCACTTCTGGAGCTCGAGGGTCAGTTCTTCAGGAATGAAGTGAAGTTTTTTTTTCGACAAGCAAGGTCTATTGTTAATAGTCACTCTGACTCCTTCAAAAAGTATTGGCTGGCCCAGCTCCAGTAATACTAACTGATCATGGTGTGTGTAGAGAAGTCAGCACAGGTTAGGGAGAGGATCTGTGAGGTTTCACCACTCCTCAGAGGGTTTCCTACAGCTGTGCATGAGGCAGAACAACTAGGGACAGGGAAGATAGTCAGTGATGACAAATAATAGACACCCATTCATAACAGGCTATTTTGAGAAACCTACAGGGAGACTCTTAAACACCAGTAGATGAATGCACACAGGAAAACACAGTATGCTGTGTAAAGTACAGAATCTAACTGTTAGATGGCTTTTCACCATGATTGCAACGAGATCAAACATAGCAAGGACCGTGAGGACAACATAGGACTGTTCAGTGTTTTGTTGTATTATACATGGAGACACTATGATTTGTATCCAAATCAATTAAACCTGGAAATAGTAACAATAGCATTTGCATTGAGAAAATGTGATTCCTCATCAAGAAAACTGTCATGAAAGGTTACTGATAGGTATTTTGAAAAACCCAAAGATTCAGAAATGAAGTCCTGGAAGAGCAATTGAACTGAATCACTGCTATAGATCAACCCTTGCTATCTGAGTGGTTACCATGAGTTTCCATGGGCAATCAACAATTGTCCGCTGCCCCTGAGGCTAGATGGGTTCCTTTGCTTCTAATAGCCTAAAAACTCCCTACAGACCTGGCCCTGCTTCATGGAAGGTGAGTATTAGGTGCACCCTGAATAACACTCACTAGTGGTGTTTGAAGAATTATCACATGTACTTCAACTTCAGTAGAATGCTGAATTAGTTATTTTTTCTAATCTTTTTGGGGAGGTCAGGTGCACCTTAGTCTTTAAAGTGAGATCCTGGCTCTTCAGCACTCTGAATAGTAATGAGATTTACCTTATTTATGATATCTTTTGATCTCTTGACTGCTGCTTCCATGAGCTTTGATTGTGGATCCAAGGAAGACAAAATCCATGACGAACATTTCTCCAGATGGAGTGGATGAGTGAAGAGACTTGGTGGTGGTGAAGTCAGTAGAGGAGGCAGGATTTTCTTTGGCAGGCTCTGATGGTGTTCCTCGCTCACTACAGGGGCATCTGCAGAGGAAGAAAGAGAAGGTAAAGGTGGCCTCCAAGTCCAGTCCCTGGTCACTGTAGCCAAGAGAATTGAGGCCAGGGGGGTAGTTCTTACCCCAAAGGGGCCGTCTGTATAGAAGAGGCAGGGCGATGCCAGAGCAAAGAGCAGGTGGCTTTCCTGTTGCATCTTTTTTGTAGTTCCCTGGACTCTGCTCCACGATATAACTCGATTCTGAAGTGAATATGGAGGAGGCAGTACAGAAAAGTCCAAGACCACCTGAATCTGAAGTGCTACTCAGATCATCCAAACAAGAGATAGTAAAGGAAGGAGATGGCTCTGTAAAACTGAACCCTCAAGTTCCAAAAGATGGTGTTGTGGACTATACAGTTCTTTCTTAAATGCCTTACTCATTGATGGAACCAAGAAGGGGCTCTTCTGAGTTTCAGTTAGCATCCACAGAGAGTAACAAGCCAACCACAGGCCAAGTGTATGAGAGTGACTCCACTAACCACTGCATGATCTTCCTTCACCTGGCTGGCCCGGATACTGGCAGTCCAGTAACAAACACAATGTCCAAGTTAACAAGGTTAAAGTCATTGGAATAAAAAACATATGGAAAGAACCAAGAGGCTGCTGCATGGGAGCAGTGCAACCTGCTGTGGGGCAGTAGGACCAGTGACAGTAACCTGACTTATGGCTCAAGCCCTTGTGAGCTCATCGGATGACAATGAAGAGGATTCAGGGGGCAGTAGGCAATCACTATAATTACAACATAAGTAACTGATGTGCCCCTTGTGTTTATAAATACTGTGAGGTGACTACTTACTCCAAGGTCTCCTCATTGCAATAATTTGTAATTCTTTGGACCATGCCTCCTTGAGGCAGATGTCTTTCAGAAAGAGAGCACTTTCAGGGGTTCTGGGCTTTTGAAGGGATCAGTGAGTATGAAGAAGGCATGCTACCTCACTAACGTGGTGGTAAGAGGTCATGGGAATGAACCAGCTGAGCCAGAGAGGTAAGCACAGTTGTGTATTGAGGCAACACATCTGGTCAGCAAGTAACCATCTGTCATAGCTGCTCTCCCTTTACGAGGGGTGTACCCACAGTGCAACACCTGAGCCCAAGTTGGCCTAATGCAACATCTGTGTATTTTTGTCCTCTACCTTCTAAAAGTTGAAAAATAAAAGTGCAACATAAGAAATCTGATGGAAAATTTATCAATGGTACTATGTGTTTTCCTGCATTGACATGGAATAACAAAGGACAGTGGGCGCATCATTGGATTCCAGAAAATGCAGCATCGATGGGGTGGCATCACACCCACTGTAGTCTGATATTTCTAGTGGAAAATGTAGAGTTAGACCCCTATGTGTATGCACAACGGGAGAGAAGTCATATTGTCTTGCAAGCCCTCACCCATTGCTGTGACCGTCTGTGCTGTTTTTTCATTTTACAACGTTGCAATGGAATGACACTTTGTCTCCCTTTCCAAATGCCTTGGTAGCTCATGAGTATCACAAAAGCACACGGACTATAGTTTTCCTGTTTCATTCGGTGAAAATATGGTCACCGAGTGCCTGACCTGCTGAAGGCACTTTGTAGAGCGGGGATGTGGGGCCCCTGATCTGGACGAGACACTCCCTGCATGTACATGCTTCAGATCCTCCTGACCCGCCTGCCTGGCCTTTTGTTCCAAAAAACCCAGTTCATTCCATACCCTTCTTTCTGCTGCCTCTTTGTTTCACTCCACTGGCATGTGTTCCACTCAGCGTGTTTTTTTTTTATATCTTTGTTGGCATCTGACCTCAGTGTTCTTCGAATCTTTTTAATTTCTCCTCCACTTTGCTTTTGTAGACCAGGCTTTTTAAAGACCAGGGACCACCAAATTTTAGCACCTCATATATCAGTGTTTCACATGGACTTGATTCTAGAAGAAAACCAAAGATCCAAACCCAGAATAAATTAGGACCTTCTGCAAATTCACTACTGGTGTACCTTTGGGCCTTCACATTTCACATTGGGGATAATCTATTAAATTTTATTCTTACACATTTTTGTTGGTTGATTTACTTGAGTTAAAATGCTGCACCAAGCAGAAATGTACAATTTCTAGCCTGTGTTTACCAGGGATATCTTTGGTAGGAGAATCAGGGTGGATGCCATTACTTTCTGCACTGGAGAAAAAATAAACAATCATTGAATGAATCACACAAGCAATCAAGCAAAGACACAACTTCTGCCTCAAAGTGTAAATCTACCGCCATTAGGTCAATTCAGACTCATAGCAAACCTGTAGAACTGAATGTAACTGTTCTTTAGGTTTCCAGAGCTTTCCATATTTATGGGCACACAATACTTAATCTTACTCCCAAGGAGTAGCTGCTGAGTTTGAACCCCTAACCTTTTGTTTAGCAACTAATGCTTAGTCCACTCCCCACGAAGTCTTCTTTATATATACATCTGCTCTGAGAACCTATGTTACATATTGCGCGATGTCACTTGAGGATCAACTGCCTCATGCCTGTGAAAGCTAGACAATGAGTAAGAAATTTGCAGGAAAATCGATGACCTGAAAATGATGACTTGGGGGGAGAATATTGAAAGTACCAATGACTTCAAGTAAGGAAAGCTTACTTCACCCACTGTGCACCCCTGAAATACTCCTTCAGTCTTACTTGTGTACCCCAAATGCAAAGGACATTTAAAAGAACGTGATTTGAGTCCCTCAAGTGTACGAAAAAGGAAAACACTGACTTGAGACTTACATAGATAGACATAAATAGACCCTGTCAAGAAATATTAGGTTTATAATTTGTTCTTGTTTTGTTTTTCAAACTTGAGTAATTTATTTGAGTTGAAAATTAAGACTTTATGCAGCTCAGAGTGCCATATAGTGGACTGATAATATTCAGTGTGATAAAGAGCATTTATGATGGGCAATCCATGAGGAAAGGAATTTTTTTTCTCTTTACTTACTGTTTCATCCCGGATGACTAGGATGCCTAGAATATAACCTGGCTCCTAATAGATTTTCAATAAATAACATTTACTTTTCAGTGGAAAAGGCAGTCTATCAATATTTTTACATCTAACCCACTGCCCTAAAGTATACTCCAACTCATAGCAACCCTGTATAGGATTTTGACAGTCTATCGATCTTTATAGGAGTAGATAGATTTCTCTGTAGATAGCCTCTCTATTTGAAATCTAAGAAAGGTGGACATTCTAGAGTACTTAGCACAGTTTATGAATTTGTTGTTGATAGGTGCCATCAAGTTGGTTCCTACTCAAAGCATGCCTAAGCACAAAAGAACAGAACACTGCCCAGTCTTGCACCGTCCTCACAACTGTTCTTACGTTTGATCTCATTGTTGCAGCCATGGTTACTCCATCTCCTGGAGGGCCTTCCTCCTTGTCACTGCCCTCGTGATGGCCTTCTCCAGGGACTGCCCTCTCTGAGCAACATGTCCAAAGTATGTGAGATGAATAAATTATCACCATCCTTGTGTCATATTAGGATGTGTGTATACATGTTTATATACATGTATACACATGTTCTTTCACTTTTGGTTGAGTTTATTTTCTCTTTTTTTGAGGATATTAATAATTATTTGCTTTCAAACAACAATATTCAGATAGACAATATTTTCTAGGGCCTTCTAAGCCTAAATGATTGCATAAAACTACATTTGTGATTATTTATTACAAGAAGGATCAAGATAAATCTTAGGGTGTGGAGAAAATTTGGGACTCCACATGATAATTTTTTTCTACATGAAATATTTATAGCTTTGACAACAAATGGCACTAGTTAGTACCCTGAAACAGGAGTCCTCAAACTCTTTAAACTGGGGGCCAGTTCATTGTCCCTTAGACCCGTTGGAGGGCCGGACTATAGTTAAAAAAAACAAACAAATTCCTATGCACAATGCACATATCTTATTTTGAAGTCAAAAAACAAACGGGGGAAAAAACACCTGGCGGGCCGGATAAATGTCATCTGTGGGCCACAGGTGGCCTGTGGGCCATAGTTTGAGGACACCTGCCTGAACTAACTAGTTGTAAAGTGATATCTCATCAATTACTATTACTGTGAAATCTTTCTTTGGAAGATGGCGAAAGAGAGACAAAGCCCAATCCAATGAAAATAAATCATGTTTAGAGGCATGAAGCTTCTCTTGAGTCTATGCATGGTGTCCCTAGAGAGGTGCTGACAAGATGGGGAAACCACAGCTTCTGAGAGGAAAGCATTACTGACCTCAGCCCTTGCATGTACTGAAACCATGGCCTGTTGCTGGGAGGTTTGTGTCTGGGTTCACACTGACTTCCCATCACTGTGCCTCTAGCACAGTAATACACGGCTGTGTTCTCAGGATTCACAGAGCTCAGTTTTAAATAAACCTGACTTTTGGAGGTGTCCCTGGTTATGCTGACTTGAGACTGGAGAGCTGGATTATAGTGTGTGCTAGCACCCCTCTGTATATCACCAACCCATTCCAGTCCCTTTCCTGAATCATGGCGGATCCAGCTGACATCGGAGCTCGTTAAAGAGAATCTGGAGACAGCACAAGTGAGAGACAGTGCCTGTGAAGGCTTCATCACTCCAGGGTCTGACTCTTGTCACTAGACCTGAGCCAGGACACCTGTAGATAAAAAGAACAAAAGTAGGTCATGTGTTCAGATGCTGCACCCCCAGATTTCCTGTGTGAATCCCTGAAGCACTCACCTCCCAGAGTCTCCACCAGAAAAAGGAAAGTCCACACATAATTCATGTTCATGTGGATAAGATTCATGACGCCCAGAAAATGCTCTCCAGGGTGAGAAGGAATATGAATTTAAGTACATGTGCTGTGGTTTCACATGGCTGCATATTAGGTATTTGCATGTGGGAGGCACATTGGTATGTAAAGGTGAAAAGGGCTCAATGGAGGCCTCTGGCATTGGGAATTACATGGTGATGGGGCCATTGTCTTTGGGAGAGCACAGTCCTCTCTCTCAGTTTTTCACTTTACCAATCATGAACATCTGTTCATATTTTATGTTTAATGTTGCTTTCATCCATTACTATCATAATTACCCAGATGCCCTGGTGAAATTATAGAGAATATCCTCATTGTGATAGGTAGGTTTATTGTGCTAACATGGCCAATGAACACACGTGGGATTAATTGAAGGGCAGAGAGGTAAATGGTTTGGTAAGCCTCACCTTTCTTGTCTCTTGCTCTTTGATGATCAGATCAGTGTGTGGTTGCCATAGCTTGCTCTCTGCTTCAATTTTCAAGCTACACTACCTGTGGGACACCTAACCCGTGGACTGTGTTGCTGTAGTTTGAGTTTCCTTCAAAACTGCTTCACCACACTACTGGAGTAATATTGCTTGAGCTTGGGACTGTTGGATCCTGTCAACTGCCTTGCTGTTTGCTGCCTGTGCACAGATAATCTGAATTGCTCTACAGAGGACTACCCTGTGGCCCTCAAGACTTAAAGGACTGCCAGTGTATTAGCTGTCTCAGGGAAGTGAGTTGCACTGAGCCATTTGCACTGCTTTATAGATTAACTGTTTATTTCTTAGGTTATATAAATAGAGATAGATAGAGCTAGCTATTGATGTATAATCATATGTCGTGGTTTGTTTGTTTTTTCATCTAGAGAACCCTTTCTAACATAATCAAGACATAATGGAATCAAGGCCAGGCTTTCCTGAATCTTTTCATACATCTGAACACAAAGGGAAACACCTGTCTGTCATCCCTAAAGCTCCTTTCCCCTAGGACATTGCAGAATATTTGGAAAGGAGTAAAAGGTACTTCGAAGTTTTCATCCAGAATTAGAGATTGAATTAAAACAAACAAAAAACCCTAACAACAAGGTTGTTTATGGTGTTAAAAGAAACCACAGAAATAAGGTAATGTTTCCTCCCCAAAGGAAAAATTACTGTATACACTCGAATATAAGCTGACCTGAGTATAAGTCGAGGTACCTAATTATTACCTGGGAAACCAGAACAACTGATTGACTCGAGTATAAGCCTAGGGTGGAAAATGCAGAAGCTATTGGTGAGTTTCATTAATCAAAACAAGTGAAAATAAAATTACTAAAAAATTGAGACATCAGTGGGGGTAATGTATTCAAATATTTATTTTAAATTAAAAAAAAGGACAAGTCATTTAACATTAGTAATCCAACACAGTAAGTGGAAAACAGGTTCAACAAAAACAATAAGGTATGAACAATGATACCTTAAGAGTACTATTCCCTGAGCTCAATCAGCAACCAAGCTAAAATGTAAAGAGTAAAATCCTTCAAAATTTGATTCCTCATCATCATCCCTATCCTAATGCAGAGCTTCAGCTGGTGTGAGGTCATCATAGACGCTGTCCTTACTGAGATCGCCGCCATCACCTTCACTGCTGTCATTTTCATACAAAGCACAGTCTTCACTGCCATTAGCATTACAAATACAACATTTCTGGAAGGCACATCACACCATGTCTTCTGGAATGTCTTCCCATGCATCTCGAACCCACTTTGCTATTAACTCTATGTCAGGCTTCATGAGATTTCCTCCTTTTGTTAGTTGGGCCTGACCAGATGACATCCATTCATGCCACATCCTTCACACACGATCTTTAAAAGGCTTATTCAAAGATACATCCAGAGGCTGCAGTACAGATGTAAGCCCACCTGGAATAATGGCTAAAGTAACTTTACTAGATTTGGCTAATTTTTTTATATCATCTGATAGGTGGGCTCTGAACATATCCCAAACAAGTAGTGATGGCTTTTACTTTAAGGCTGCTACTGGTCATCCGTTCCAAATTTCTTCCAGCCATTTTTATTTGTTCGTTTTCATCCATCCAGCCTTTAACATGTGCACACACAATAATTCTTGGTGGGAAATTGATCTTTTTAGGCAAGGTCTTTCCTTTAAAAATAAAGACAGGATCCAGCTTAGTTCCATTAGCCAAACATGATAGAACAACTGTAAAGTGTTTGTTTGTTTTTTCATTTCCTGTGGTTTTGAGAAAAAATGTCTTTTTTTCTCCTAAACTTGCCACAGTTCTGTTGCTTGGAAGATCAAAAGTTATGGCAGTTTCATCCACATTCCCAAAATCTGCCAGCTCAAAGTTATAAATCCTTCTTTGTTTTATAATAAATGACTGGAATGACATAATTTTTTCTTCAAGGTCTTGTGGCAATTTCTGGGAAATCTTTGTTCTTTGTCTCAAATATAGTAGGCCAAACTTATTCATGAAGAGGGTACACCATCCTGCTGATGCAACAAATTTTTCAATGCCTGGTGCTTTATATTTGTCATCCTTAGCCATCTGTAGAACACGTATGCGGATTCCCATGCGTGTTACACAGTAAAACCATTTTGACGACACTACATACCCCATTTATGCAATTCACTCTATAGAGCCCTCAAAAAGACATTAAACCACAATGAGCTTTTTTAGTTTTTGGAATCTGTTTCAAGTCAGCCTTCATTTTCCTCCACTCCCTTACTTGCTTTTCATCAACACAGAATTCCCTACTTGCAATACTGTTATTGCTCTCTTCTGCTCTTGACACAACCTTCAATTTGAAACCAGGCTCATATGACTGGCATTTTTGTTTTGGTTGAAGAGTATCCATATATAATAGGATAAAAAACCAAGACTTTGAAAAAGAACTTTCATGGTAATTTTCCCCCCTCCCCCCGCAAGACATGTTAGATGGGAGGAAGGGCGGGGGGAGTCTTTGTAGGCAGGGCATGCAGGATGTAAATTAGCACAGACACCAGGGGGGCAGAGACAGAGCGCAGCCACAGAAACATCCTTACCCGTTCAGCTGCCGGCGAAAGTGAATCAGTATGGGTGCTTCTGCCAATTGGAGCCGTCCATGTCTTAGGATGGCTGTGATTGATTAAATGCGAGTAAACAAACATTCAAAGTCCTGCAGTGTCAGCACGGCTTTGAATGAACAGTGGACAAATGGCAATCATCCGCGAGATAACGGGCACTCATCTCGTTACCAGGGGGTGGGGGGCGCAGCGAGATGTTACACCTCACTGGGATACCACTGACCCATGTATATGCTGAACCTCAGGTTTTCAGCACATTTTTGTGCTGAAAAACTCAGCTTATAGATGAGTAGATATGGTAGTACCCAGGTGTATGTTGGGCTCAATGTATTCTGAGAGCCCCTTGCTGACAGCATCCCATCACACACAGGAAAGGTGTACTTTGAGCTGACACTGTCTTCCACCTTATAGGGACCACACAGAAACATTTTATCTAATCCAAAGCAAATGCAAATGCTTTGAGAGTGATTAGGGCAAAGAATGTATGGATGTGCTTTATACAATTGACGTATGTATATGTGTGGATTGTGGTAAGAGTTGTATGAGCCCTAATAAAATGTTAAAAAAAGAAAAGAAAAAAAAGAAAATGATTAGGGCAAAGAATATACAGATATGCTTTATACAGTTGATGTATGTATATGTATGGATTGTTATAAGAGATGTATGAGCCCCTAATAAAATGTTTTTTTTTTAAAAAAGATATCTGACTGAAAGACATTGAACAGAGTTTAGGCTTTATTCTTTCCAAAGGTGGAGGGAAAGTTTTTAAAGCAGACTTTTATTCAAAGTAATTGAAGTAATAGATTTATAGCTATTTATTCCATGTTAAGGAGGAAATTATCAAGCCAGAATTATTTTGTCTGTTTTTGTGTTATATGCGTGATAGGAAACTTTGCAGGTATTGGTAATTGTTTAACACAATGATAATCTATTGTCACTGAATTATGCATGAGAAGAATTTTGCAAATGGCCTTTTGTTACATATATGTATCATGAAAAAAAAAGTTAAAAATAAGTGACAGATAGTCACACATAATCATAAAATGATGGAAATTCATCCCAGTATAACAACATTCAAAAACAAACAAACAAACATTTAAATAATGAACAGTAAAAAAGATTTTGATATAAGCCAGGAACTTGAATTTACAAAAAAAACTGTTAGCAATGGAATAAATAATCTTTATTTATTTTTCCCCTAACCATTTTATTGGGAACTAATAGAGATATCATATCATTCCACAGTTCACTCACATCAAACAGTATTGTACAATTGCTACCACAATCAGTTTCAAAACATCATCTTCCTTCTTGTATTCCTTGACTTCAGCTCCCGGTTACACCCTCCCATGTCACCACCCATCGAAACCCATAATCTACTTCCTTTCTCTATATGTTTATCAAGCCCATGTTTTATCTACTGCAAAACAGAAAAACATGTAACAAATATTCAAAAGTGTTACCTGCAACAACAAAATATACCTGAGACAAACTCCAATAGGAATTGGAAATTGGGGGAGCTGACAATCTGTTGCCTCCTTCTCTGGAGTCCATGACAGAACCAGACATGATTAGCATTAAATTGTCAGTCTGGCTACTGGGATATGATGACCTTGATGGATGACTGCCTTTCCAGGGCTTCTGTATTCAAAAACACTCTTTAGTGTCTGGTGTCCTACAGCCTATCCCTTCTACCTTCGGCTGAACACATGCTAACAGTCCCCAAAATGATTGTTATGCACATTACATGGAACACACAAAACAGCAGCAACAACAATACAAACTCACTATTTCCAGCAGATTTGAGCTCATAGCACAAACCCATTTCTTTATCTTTGCTGTTATGGAGGGAACACAGTTTTTCAACTGCAGCACAAAAGAGGGATGCTTGCAAACCACCATCTCTGCACTGGCCCCAGGGTGAAATCACTGATTGTGGAGACTTCTGCCCACTCCTGATGAGCTAGCTCTACCTCTTTTCTGTGAGAGCAAACTACTGTTGCATCCAACACCTCTGTGTAAACTGTGCTTTTGCTGGTGACTTCTCAATTGTTTCAACAGAAATATAGTGTTATGATGAACTTACACTACAAAATAAGGGAATGTCCAGTTGTCTACAGATTGGACATCCCCTCACAGGTTGACAAGGAAGGGATGACCCAGTCAGGGTGCAGTATAGCTCCGATGAAACATAGAACTTTCCTCAAGTTATTTAATGCTCTCCCCTCCCACTATTATGACCCCAATTCTACCTTACAAATCCTGGTAGACCAAAACATGTACACTGCAACAGATAAAAGCTCACAACCCAGGGAATCCAAGACAGATAAAACCCTCAGGATCAATAATAAGAGTAGGGATACAGAAGGATAGCAGGGAGGTGGGGCAGAGGAAGAGGGACTGATCACAATGATATACATATAACCCCCTCCCAGGGAGATGAAAACCAGAAAAGTGGGTGAAGGGAGACAGCGTTTGGTGTAAGGCATGGAAAAATATTATAAACTATCAAGTTTTCATGAGGGAGGGTGGAAGTGGGTGGGAAATGAGCTGATACCAAAGGTTCAAGTAGAAAGAATATGTTTTGAAAATGATGATGGCAATATATGGACAAAGGTGCTTGACACAATGGATGTATGTATGGATTGTTATAAGAGCTGTTCAAAACCCCAATAAAATGATATATAAAAAGGAATAAATCAACTGGAAGGACAAATAAGTTTATTTGCACAATGCTACATAGAAAATTTTAGAACAACCAATAAAATGTATATTTAAAAGGAAAACCATTAACATGTTATTAAAATATTATAAATAATAGCATAAATGATGTTATAGAAAAAAGAGGGCATAATTAAAATAAAAACACAATGTAATAATTTCTTTGGAGACCAGGATAATGGAAAGAATTGACCAATTCCTGACAATAATATTAACTATGATTAGAGATAATACAGAATGCACAGAAATCAAACTAATGGAGATCAGCAACCAAAATAAGATACAAATTGAGAAACTCAATTACCATAACACACTAGCAGCGAGTGAATTCTGACTCATAGCCACCCTCTAGGACAGAGTAGAGCTGCTCCTTATTTTCAGACACTGCCTTTTTTAAACTGAGAAATTAGCAAAATTTATTATGAAATATGTATTAGAAACAGCATGTTGTAAATATTAGGTACATTTTCATATGAAATGTTTTAAGAAGTTATTTTCAGGAGTATACAAAATAAAAACCTTTTAAATCATTTTGTCAGCAACTAAGATCCTTAAACATTTTCTTTTTCTCCCTCATTCAAACCATTTTATTAGAATCAAATCCAGACATCATACCATTCTGTCATTCAATCTTATCAAGCAGTGTTCACAATTGCTACCACAATCAGTTTGAAAACATTTTCTTCCTTCTTGAAATCCTTTACATTAGCTCCCTGTGTTAGAGAGGGTTCTCTAGAGAAACAAAACCAGGATACTTAGGATTTTGTGTGTGTGTGTGTGTGTGTGTGTGTGTGTGTGTGTGTATATATGTATATGTATATATATATATATAACAGCTAATTAGGCCACACAGCAGTACAGAGGGCTCAGTTCAATTCATTTCCATGGGACAGTTAATATACTGGAAGTCCTTCAACTCACAATGACCGCTGGGTCCAGGATCACGGAAACAGAGAGCTGAGTCTTCCAGAGGGCAATGCAGACAGTGGCCACAGGCAGCAAACAGCAGGGTGGGTGACCAACAGTCAGCAGGATGACAAGTTCCAACAGTCCCAAGCTCAAGTGATGTCTACAACAGCAACGTGGCGAAGCCAGTCTCAAAGGAAACTCAAGTTCTAGTGACATGATCCACAGGTTGCTAGTCCCACAGGCAGTGTAGCTTAGGAGTTGAGGCAAAGAACAAGCTAAGGCAGCCACACACTGATCTGATCACCAGAGAGCAAGAGAGATACCGGCGGCCTTTCTGAGCCATTTATCTCTTTGCTCTCCAATCAAACTGCAACCTTATTAATCCCACATTTTCCTATTGGCCAGGTTGGCACATAAATCTACCAATCACATTACATTTTACCCCATTTCCCTTACTGTGGCCCCAGGAACCCTTATTCTAGTTATTATCTCTGTAGATTTCCCCATCTAGGGTTTCACAAATCGAAAAACATAAAAAGACATAAGAGGGAATCAAAAAGGCTACCAACAATGACAAAATACAACAGATATAAACCCCTACATGAAAAAAAATCCAGAAAGTATTAAAACCCAGAATAAGCAAAAGTGTATCAAAATGGAAATATTAAGCTATGTATAGGTAAACTTAATAAGGAATGGTATATGTATCAAATGTTAAATATTAAATATAAAAAGGTGTATTATAGTAATATTTTAGGTAATCACACTTGGCTAGCAGAATTAATCTCAATTCCTGCAACTCATTATCAGGGATGTTTCTGGTTGCTTTTGAGTAAGTTTTATGCTCTGTGCCTCCTTGCACAACAGAACGAATGCATAAACTGAGAAGTCCTGAACCGTCCTCATTTGCTCCTAAGTCTGAGACCATTTTTGCAGCCACTCTGTCTGTGCATCTAATTCAGTGTGTTCTTCTATTTTGCTGACACTCTACAATACAGGATGTTCTTCTCTAGGAACTGGTTGCCCTGATAACATGTTCAAAATATGTGAGAAGTCTCATTATTCTCAATTCTAAAGAGCATTCTGAAATATTGGTCTGCCGTTTCCTCTTCTTGTGACACATCTGCTATTTTATTTTGGAATCAATGTTGTCCTTCCATTGAGTGTTTGCTTCATTATGACCCCAAAGAGTAATTTCACAAAAGTCATGTCACAAGTTTAGTACCAGAAGTCACTACAATTATTTTCTCAGACATAAGAATATTAATCAATCAGTATCCACAGTGCACATCGCAGAGAGACACATCCAGAGATGTGTCACCCTGGGCTTTAATAGAGCAATGAGCTCAGGCCTTTTAAAAGAATGCATTTCACTCATGAATCTATAAATGTCTGCATTTCATTGTCAACATACTTTGACCAACAGGGTGAGAATGACCACGATAATCTGCTTGTGAAGAAGGAAAATGAATCACATAGGATGACAATGGAGGATCATTGTCACTTTTAATATTTGTATTGCAGAGAATTCTAGTTCCTCTTTCCAAGCCTGCAGTGAGAAGAACATTTAGGGGGAAAAAAAGAAAAAGAAACCTGTTCTGGGGATGCTGAAAGCTGAGCGAGGAAGCCCTAATTCCAACAGGAAATCCTCCCTGTCATTCACCTCTGCCTGCTTGTCTATGGCTGGGTGTCCATGTTCAGGGTCCTGCGCGCCCCCTGCTGTTCATTATCTTCCCTGCATGGGAGGTTTGTGTTTGGGCTCACACTGACTTCCCCTCACAGTGCTCCTTGTACAGTAATAAACAGCCATGTCCTCAGCAGTTACGGAGCTCAGCTGCAGGAAGAACTGATTCTTCGATGTGTCTCTGGTGATGGAGAGTCGGTTTTGGAAGGACGGGTTATATTCTGTGCCACCATTATACCATAAGCTTCCCATCCACTGCAGCCCCTTCCCAGGAGTCTGGCGGATCCAGCTCCAGTCATAACTACTACTTGTGATGGAGAAACCAGAGACAGTGCAGATGAGGGACAGCTTCTGGGAGGGCTTCACCAGTCCTGGACCTGACTCCTGAAGCTGCACCTCTGATAGGACTCCTGTAAATAAAGATAATTGATCTCTGTCAGTCACTTGCAGTCACAACCATCCCCATAGACTCAACACTGACATCTGAGACCCTCACCTCGGGGAACTGTCACCAGGCACAGGAGAACACATAGCAACAGCATCTTTAGCCCCCAGCTGTGCTTTCCCAAGAGACCTACAGCCCAGAGAGAAGAGAACTGATAGCTTTCAGTGCCCAAGTTGTGGGATTTTAACCGTGTGCCTGAAGAATGGTTTGCATAGCAGGGAGCCTTGTGCTTATAAATAGAGGCTCCTTTGTTTCTTCTGAGCCATTGTAGGGTAATTCTTCTTTTGAACTCATCTGTGTGTTAGGCTGCAATGAGAGAGCACTTCACCTGAAAGGTATGTGTGAATGGACAAAGGAAAGCCCAGTATTCTCTCCCTCTACCCCTTCATTGCTCCTGCCCTGACTGAGGCTCTTATATATCCTGTGCATTGGAGATTGGGCAGTATAGAGTTCCTCGAAACCGTCAGGTACACCCCAGAGTATCTCCCATTACCTCACACTCTCCAAAACCCAATTTTTCTTTATGCATGGATGATTCTTAATCAACCTCCTCAAAGTCCTTCGTAATTTTCCTATGTGGTAATAATATGTTTTAGTAATATTAATACCAGACCAATTCCAAGGAGTTGGGGGTTGATGATGCCTCAAATATCCAACTCTTCCATGATGTCATTCAGCACCATTTGCCACCCATTCCTTGCCTACATATGTTTCCTTGTGTTTCTTGACTCTGTAAATTGCAACAACATCCAACAAAACCCCTTGCATGCTTGAGGAAATGGCTCAAGTGTTGATGGGTGTACTTCAGTCCATATCCCTAAGGCCAGGTGGCCATAAGCCAGGACTACAAGATGTCCTCCACTTCGGACTCGGTATTTTATTAAGGCACAGATGCCCTGAGGCTCTGGCAGGATGTCTCCACTAGGCATTGGCCTCCTACTGATGTGAATCAGCCAGGTCTTTTCCCGACTTGGGCCATGATCATCACAAACCCCGCCGCTCTTACAAGAAACACTATCACTACATCCCAGTGCCTGATGGCTAAGGAAAACCTCAGTGTAAGAAGAAGCTGCTACCCAGAAAAGTTGGGCCCCAGAAAAGACAAGGATGTAACTCTGTACCCTATAAGAACTGCAAGATTCTGAAGAGAGACCTTTGTTTGGCAGAGAGCATTCAAAAGAGTGTAAAACCACTCAAGTGTCGTGACTTAAAGTAAAAAGTTACATCAGAGAAGGGAGTTGGAAATAATTGTTTAATAGGGCAAAGTAAGGATATGAGCCAAGGACAGTGTTTCATATCTTGAACCAAAATATATTGAGTTGAGACCTAAAGGCACTCTGGATTAAATGAAGTCCATATAGGTCCTCAAAATTTATGGAATGAGCACAGACATTTTTAAATGAACTTTACCCAGAGGACTCTGGCTCACCTGAAATTTGAGCACATACATCTAAAGTCTTCCTCTCTATTTATGCTTTAGCTATGATTCCCCACAAACTGCTCAGGGATCACAACCTTAAATTTATTACCAAATCTCACAGATTTTCTGAATTTGGAATATTTTTCATATTATTGCCCATAAAATCACTATCACTATCTCTAGTTATACATGTTAAAAGTGTTATGCCCATTCAGATTTCTTTCACATGAATATCAAAGATCACAAACATTTTTCTCAATTCTTAGAGTTGACACCACTCATTTACTGAATGGTTAAACTGCATATGTCAATGGGGGAAATTCAAGCACATGCTGGTGGTCACCTGACGTCTCTGGGCCAGAATTTGCTGAGGAGAATAAGCTTTTTCAAAAATGACTCATGATTTTCCATATGATACAGCAATTCAAGCACATGACAAGCTAATATTTTGCCATGGGAGTTCCTTGAATTAGTTCAGTTTTCGCATCCAGATGGGTATGGCATTACTTGAGCATGATCATTCCAGAACAAAGTCATCTCATTACTGGAGGTTAGCAGACCAATTTAAGTTTCACATCATGATGTAGCTGCACACTAGTCCAGCTCACCGCCATCTCTGAGTGTGAAAGCCATGATATTCCAAGTTAATCCCATGACAGTGAGTGTAATGTTTGACACTATAATGCTTAATTCTGACTAGTAAGAGTGTGATTACTTCATCTCAATACTTTGAACATGTTTCCGGATATTGTGCTTGATAATGCATAAGGATGACCTTTAACAACATATAGTGTCACAGTAACTGCAACAAAGGCCTCATACGTGACAACTGTGAGGATGAAGTAAGACCTATGCTCCTTTCTGTTTTCTCTAGTGTTGCTGTGATTTCAGACTGATTTAATAGGACTCAAAACAGCAAAGTGAAGTGCCAATGACAAACATTTCACTCAATGGAGAGGAAACAAAAGCATTCACCTTTCAAATTGGAACCATATAAGGATACCATTTAATACCAATCTTGTTTCATATGGTGCTATAACCCTTAACTACAGCTATCAATCATATAATGTAAAATAAAGGCATCCAAAATGGCAGCAAAGAAGTAAAACTCTCTATAATTGCTGACTATATTACTCTAAACATAGAAAACCCAAAAGCCCTAGTAGAAAATTATTAGAACTAATTGAAAGGTTAAGCAATTTCACAGGTTATAAGGTCAGCATAGAAAAATAAGTGTGATTCCCACATACCTATAGAGAAAGCTCTCAAAAGGATATCAAGAATGCTACCATTTACAATAGCCAACGATAAAGTAAAATAAATGGGAATAAACCTAAGCATAGAAGCAAGAATATTGTACAAATAGAACTATAAAAAAGCAATACTATAAGATACCAAAAGACACACACCTAATTAGAAAAAAGGGTCATGTTCATGAACAGGAATTCTTAATTTTGTGGGAAAAAATACACCCAAAGTGATGTATAATTGTGATGAAATTCTGGTTCAGATCCCAGCACCTTTCGTTAAGTACATGGTAATTACTCTCCAAGTTTTAAAATAAATTTATCATCAAGTTTTAAAAGAAATGAAATAGGCCCAGAATAAGCATGGTCAAAACTACCCCTCCATACCTTGGAGCTACTGTGGTGTAGGGGATTGCACAGTACACTATTAATTGCAAGTTCTA
Organism: Tenrec ecaudatus; assembly: GCF_050624435.1. Lineage (NCBI taxonomy): Eukaryota > Metazoa > Chordata > Mammalia > Afrosoricida > Tenrecidae > Tenrec > Tenrec ecaudatus. Next base: position 67,168,782 of record NC_134546.1, on the reverse strand, counting down.
CAGTTCAAGACAACCATCTACTCCTCTGGAGAAAGATGCAGCTTTCTTATCCTGAAAAGTTGTATTCTCAGAAATCCAAAGGGGCAGTTATGATTTGTCCTGTGTGGCTGCTATGAGTCTTAATTGACTCAACAGCAGGGAGTTGAATATTTGAGAACTGGTGGCGTGGGTGGGGAGTCCCTATAACTGCACCTGAGATCGACCAATGGGACAAAGGACAGTCACCCTGAGCCATAATTTCAAGTGGATTATCTCTAGACTTTTGTCTCTGAATCCCTAAGACACTGCTCCAGATATGTCCACCAGAACAAAGAGTCATTTGTGTTTCAGGTTTTCTGGGTGTGAATTAGCCAGTTTCTAGAGAAGATAGCAGAATGGATTTATCTATGTACACAGTCAATGGTCAGACAACAGAATCTACTTGAGGTTGAAGATCTCAAGAGACAATTTCAAAAATATTATCCCTTTGCAAATTAATGAATTGACACTTTAGGACACAGTCTTGCACTACTGTGCAAGATACACAGTAAAGAATAGTCAGTGAGAACTCCAACAAGGCTGTTCCTATCCCCCCCCACACACACACCCTGAGTTTTATACACAAGTATACACAAGGTCTTTCCAGTTTCACATCACTTATTTTATTGGAATATGTTTCTGTTTTTCTTTAAATATGCTTTCACAATATTTTTAATCTTTAAAGTTAAGACAAAATAGAACAGATCCGACTGGAGTGGGAACAAAACCAACTCAAGACACAGCAGAAAATCTCATCACTGTTCACACAGGCACCTGCTCTGGTCCCTGGTCCTGGTCATTTGAGCCTGAGCTTCCCTTGCCCATGTAAAGGCCTCACAGTTCAGCCCCCCAGCTGTTCTACAGGGTAGTTTGTGTGAGGGCTCATATTGACTTCCCCTTTCTGTGTCTCCTTGCACAGTTATAAACCGCCCTGTCCTCTGTGGTCATGGAGTTCAGCTGCAGGGAGAGCTGGTTCTTGGATGTCTCTGGGTTGATGACTAGACAATCAATGAGGAATGATTTGTATTTGCTGAACCACTCTGACCTGTCTAAGATCCTTCCTATCCACTCAGGGCCTTTCCTAGGGCTCTGCCTGATCCAATCCCAAGTAGCACTGGTGCTGGAGATGGAGTTCCCACTGATGGCTCAGGTGAGAGTGTGAAGGTCTCAGCACCTAAGGTCCTGACTCCTGTAGCTGCACTTGGGTCAGGACCCCTGGAGACTTTGGAAAAAAGCATTAAACACCCTATCTGTCTTTAAATCTTTTGTGACCCACTTCAGTTTCCTGCCACTGACCAGATGGGACACTCGGCATCATCAGAAGGTAAAGGAGAAAAGAGGCAGACATTTCTGTGGCAAAGATTCCCTGATTCAGTAGGATCTGATCCCGTGATTTGGGGGCGAGGAGGGTGTATAAGAGGTGGGGACTGAATAGCATGTTAATGGGCATAATACACGGGTCCACAAGCAAGTGTCCCCAAAGGCTGTACTTGAAACAAGTTTGATGACACTCAGATGTCAAAGATGGGAGTGATGTGTCTGACCCACAGGCATACATTGAATTTGTAGCCTCCCCAGAATCTAACATTTGCAATAATAAAATCACCAAGGTTAAAGTGTGCCTGCATTGTTTAATTTGAACAAATATATCCACTACTTCACGCATTAATTTATTCATTGTGAGGTCTGAGAGCTATTAACAGACCACATATTCTTCAACACCGAGGGAAAATCAGTTAACCAAGCAACTGAGATCGAATATGGGCAGTCTTATCCTCAAAAGTGAAACTCACTGCAAGTGCATCTACTGTGACTCACAGGACCCCTATAAGGCTCATTAGAACTGCTCCTTAGGCTTTCTCTGACTGGAAATATTTACAGGAATAGACAACCTCATCTGACGCAGGAGGAACCATTGCCTGGATTGAATCCCTGATCTTGTGTTGAGCAACCCAATATTTCTCCCGCCACAGCACCATGTCTCTTTCTATCTCTACACCAAGAGTCGCACATGACAGGTTTTTTTTTTAATTTTAACAATTTATTAGGGGCTCATACAATTCTTATCACAGTTCATACATATACATACATCAATTGTATAAAGCACATCTGTACAGTCCCAGCCCTAATCATTTTTTTCTCTTCTTTTCTTTTTTTACATTTTATTAGGGACTCATACAACTCTGATCACAATCCATACATATACATACATCAATTGTATAAAGCACATCCATACATTCCCTGCCCCAATCATTCTCAAAGCATTTGCTCTCCCCTTAAGCCCCTTGTATCAGGTCCTCTTTTTTTCCCCTCCCTCCCCTTTCCCCCCTCCCTCATGTGCCCTTGGTAATTTATACCTCGTTATTTTGTCATATCTTGCCCTATCCGGAGTCTCCCTTCCCCCCTTCTCTGCTGTCCCTCTCCCAGGGAAGAGGTCACATGTGGATCCTTGTAATCAGTTCCCCCCTTCCAACCCACTCACCTTCCACTCTCCCAGCATCGCCCCTCACACCCTTGGTCCTGAAGGTATCATCCACCCTGGATTCCCTGTAGCTCCAGCCCTCAAATGTACCAGTGTACAGCCTCTGCCCTATCGAGTCCTGCAAGGTAGATTTCGGATCATGGTAGTTGGGGGGAGGAAGCATCCAGGATCTGGGGGAAAGCTGTGTTCTTCATCGGTACTACCTCGCACCCTAATTAACCCATCTCCTCTCCTAAACCCCTCTATGAGGGGATCTCCATTGGCCGACACTTGGGCCTTGGGTCTCCACTCTGCACTTCCCCCTTCATTTAATATGGTATATATATATATATATATATATATATATATATATATATATATATATATATATATATACACATATATACACACACTTATATCGTTGTTTTTTTTGCATGATGCCTTATACCTGGTCCCTTGGCACCTCGTGATCGCACTGGCCGGTGTGCTTCTTCCATGTGGGCTTTTTTGCTTCTGAGCTAGATGGCCGCTTGTTCACCTTCAAGTCTTTAAGACCCCAGACACTATCTCTTTTGATAGCCGGGCACCATCAGCTTTCTTCACCACATTTACTTGTTCACCCACTTTGCCCCAACAGACTGGACTGGAAAACGCTCCTAAGGGCCAGCAAATGATCCCTGAACTAACTACAAGCTTTTCTCTTGTGAACTGTTTTGTTCTGTTCTTTGTCAGTGGTTTGTTTTTGTTGTTTTGTTGTCTGGTTGTATACTGTTGCTTTGTTTTCCTCTGTCTAGTTTTCATGCATGTTAGTGACTCCACAGGTCTGTCTGAATAGGACAGGCTGGATGAACTATCTGGAGGAAAAACAACGGGATCGACAGTTCCGGGGGGACTTGGGGTGGGGGGGTAGGGGGGTAAGGAAGTGGTGTTAACAAACCCAGGGACAAGGGAAAAACCTGGGACCCCAAATGGTAGAGAAGGGGGAGTGGCAGGCATGGTGGGAAATGATCAAGGGTAAGGTTGCTTAGAGAAGAGGTATACTCTAGCCCAGGTGGCAATGAAGCATGGTAGTAGGGCAGGAGGAAAGTCAAGGGAGATGGAGGAAAGAGCTAGGAGTCAAAGGGCATTCATGGAGGTCTAGACAAAGACATGTACATGCAAATATATATAGGAAGATGGGGAAATAGATCTATGTGTCTATATTTATAGGTCAAGTATTAAGGTGGCGGAAGGACCTTGGGCCTCTACTCAAACACTCCTTCAATGCATGAATACCTTCTTTTATTAAATTGGAACTCTATGATGCTCACTCTCCCGACACAACGGCTGGAGCCAATAGTGGGTGAACAAGTAAATGACAGGTTTTTTAATGTCACTTTGAGAACCCACATCATGATGCTTTCCATATTATTACCTGAATATTAACTCTGGAATAAGAATAATAAGGGCCATAGAAAACAATGGTGGCTTTTGACTTACGGTGTTTGCAAAGAATGTTGAAAGTGCCATGGGAGGGCTGACAATAAAACACACAGATCTGTTGTGAAGGGAGTAGAGGCAGAGAGTCCCTCAGAATCAAGGACAGTGAGATCTTGTTTCCTGTATTTCGGACATGCTATCATGACAACAGTCCCTTGAGAAAGACTTCATCCATGATAAAGCAGGGGATCAGTGAAGAAGGAGGCACATCATGAGATGGGTTGACTCAGTGGCTGTAATAAGGAGCTCAAAATATTAATGGTGATTATGTGGCTGAGTAAGTATTATTTAGTTCTGTTCTCCATTGAATCACCAAGAATTGAATCACTTAACACCATCAAAAATAAATAAATAACACATGGCATTCTTCCCAGGTGGAACAATAGTGCAAGGGGTTAGGGTATATGATTTATGAGGGAAAGACACCTAGCAAAAGGAAATTTATATCATAATACACTGTTTTTATCAACACTCATGTTGACGTTCTTTGTGTCTTGACTAATTATTGGTAGTAAAAGTCTTCTCTATCAATTTATAGAGCTGTAAGCATCCAAGGTTGTTTGGGTGCAGGATGGCTGAGACTCAAAGTAACCCAGGACGTGAAATTTTAGTAGCAACCTAGGACACTGTCTGTAGTACCAGAAACACCTTACGTGGTTGTGGAAACTAAGAGTGACTCCAATAATGGCCAAACACCCTATAAGCAATATCAAAGAATTGGTTCATTTGGGTTATGGTGTTAGAGAATAATATTAAATATATCTTGGGCTGCCTAAGGCACAAGCAGGTCTGTCTTGGATTAAGCACATCTTGAATATTTCTTGCATCACGTATGACTTTAGCTCATTTATTGGGGGATGTCATCATGAGGACCTGGTACCCAGAGAATGGTCTTGTGCTTGGTAAAGCAGAATGTCAATGACCAAGGGAGAGACTTTCGAGGAGGTGGATTGTCACACAGGCCGCAATGATGGGTGCAACAGAGGAATGACTGTGAGGATTGTGCACTTCTGGTCAGTAGTTCATCCTGTGGTACATAGGCTCTCTGGGAGCTGAAGCCAACTCAAGGGTACCTAACAATACCAGCATGGGCAAAAGTATCCAGATCATTCTAAGTTAAGATTGTTACATAAATGTGCATTCATGAGCATTCACTGGAATGATACATTGGACAGCTACCTGATGGCTTGGAGAAAATTCGGGACTCACATGAGAATATTTTCCTGCATTAATATTTCTACAAGGATCCCTGGTGACAGAGTGGTTATGTTTTTGGCTGAGGGCTGCATGTCAGCAGTTAGAAGCCACCAGCTGCTCCACGGAAGAAAGAAGGGACTTTTTACTCCTAAAACAGTTATAGTCTCAGAAACCCACAACTGTGAGTTGGCATTGACACTAGGGCAGTGCATTTGGATTTTTTGGAATATGTTTAGCTTTGATAACAAATGATACTAGTCAATAGAGTCAATTTCAAACAGATCTCATCAAGCCATATTACCATGCACTCTGATTTTGCATAGATGTTGAACGATAGACAAAGCCCATTCCAATGAAAAGAAGGCATGTCCAGATTCATGAAGGTTCCCTAGAATCACTGAGCATTGTGGTCCCTAGCACCTCTCTAGGAGGTGGGGGCTCCACAGCTTCTAAGGGGAAAGAGTTCATTTCCAGGCACCTGCTGAAACCATGGCCGGTTGCAGGGAGGTTTGTGTCTGGGCTCACACTGACTTCACATCACTGTGTCTCTAGCACAGTAATACATTGCCATGTCCTCAGGATTCACAGAACTCAGTTAAAAAAAACACTTGGCTCTTGGAGGTATCGTTGGTGATGTTGACTTGGGACTAGGAGATCTGGATGACAGTGTGTGTTTCCACCACCCCATATATCACCGACCCACTCCAGTCCCTTCCTGGAGCCTGGCGGATCAGTTCACTGCATTGCAAGTTAAGGATAATTCAGAAACAGTACAGGTGAAAGACAGGTTCTGAGAGGGTTTTACCAGTCCTGGGCCTGACTCTTGTAGTTGAACCTGGGCCAAGACAACTGGGGATAAAGAGAAACACAATGAGTCATGTGGTCAGATGCTGCATCCCAGGACTTCATGTATGAATCCCTGAAGCACTCACCTTCTGGAGTTGCCACCAGGAATAGGAAAACCCATACATGATTGACCTACATGTCCATAAGATCCATGATACTCAGGGAACACTCTCCAGGGTGAGAAGGAGTCAGAATTTAAGTGTGCACATGCTGTGGTTTCATCCAGCTGCCTAAGAGCGATTTGCATGTGGGATGTGCATTTGTACATACATGCCTATGGGACAAAGTGAGGTCCCTGGGCCTGGGCCTCCCACTCAAACAATGATACTGGCAGTGACATTATGATAACTTCCTCTCCCTGAGCTCTTGGTTTCATCCAGCTCTGAGTTATCTTAATCCACACAAGGATACATTCTGTTCAGGGAGCAATATGCAGCCACAGATCGAGGACACTTATTTCCAGTGATAGATAGATACAGATATCCAAAGAGAGGGAGAGATAGACTAACAATGTCAGACTAACAGGAGGATAAACAGGTGTATAAATAGATAAAAAGTTAAAATATTCACCACAAAAGAGGCCATAACTCTTCTGATTCATAACACCTATATTAGTCTATATTTACATACTTGAATATACCAGTGTGGTCACACAACATCCAAATGACCAAAGCATTACTAAATTGGTAAACATGTCTTTGCTGAAAACAAATGTACTACTAGTTATCTTCACACCAAGAATAACTCCAATGATGGCATTTTCAATTGTTTCATAGGCATATTAAAACTGAATGTTGACTAAAGAAGATTTATAAACATTTTGGCATTACCATAGACTGTCAAAGGAACCGACCACTTGGTCTTAGCCTAATGCTTAACCACTGCACCACCACCAGCAGTGATAGCTCCTCAAAAGAAAGACTAGACTTTCTCCTCCTGTAAGCAGTTACAGTCATGGATACCCACAGGGACCCACAGGGGCTTGCTATGAGTCAGCATTAACTTGATGGCAGTGAGTTTGCTTTGGGTTTGGCCAAAGAAACAAGCGAGTCTTTCCTGGAAGAATGCATCAAGAATGCTCCTTAGAAACAAAGATGGTGATATTTTATCTCACTTCCTTGGGCATGATATCAAGGGAACCCAGTCCTTGAAAAAGAGCATCATACTTGGCAAAATAGAGGACAGGGATAAAGAGCAAGGCCCTCAGTGAGATGGACTGACATAGTGGCTGCAATAATGGGGTCAAACTTAAGAATTATGGTAAGGACGACAGTATTGCGCAGTGTTTTGTTCTTTTGTGTCTAGGGTTGTAATGAGTTGGAACTGAATGAATAGCACATAACAACAAAATAACACACAAAATATCCAGAAGCCAACATCTTAGAAAACTTATACAAATTCATACAAAGTTCTTGCACACTATATACAGTTTATTCATACAAGGAATTCATATGAATGAAAAAAAAAGAATTGAAGACTCATTGAGAGTATTGAGGGATCTATTGACCTTCCTTTCCTGTTTCTTAATTTCATTATTTAAACGAACTGAATACAAGCTCTATGCATATGCTACCAGAAGCAACACCCCCTTGTGTTCGCCTAAAGGCAGACTGTTCAGTATTCCCAGGCATTCAAAGGGGCTGAACTTGGAAATCAGCACAGATTTCTGATCGCAGGGTTAGCATGCTAAACAAAATACCATCTACTGTAAATACAATCTACTCTTCAAAAGTATCGCCAATCTGTATGATAAGATTCATAAAAAATGAGCATATTAAATAATATGTTTCTGAATGGAGGGGGGACTAAAATGTGTCCCTCTTTTTAAAAAACAGGCTTCTCATATTATCAGAGTTCATTTTCTATCATTAAAAAAACCTGAATTTTTTTTAAAAGCCTGTCTCAGAACCACCACATCCAGAATTCCTAGTGGAAGTTAAGATGACAAGGTTTTGTCACACAAACTTTGGATACATTATCAGGAGGGATTAACATTGGGAAAGGGACAGGGCCATCAAGATGGATTGACTCTGTGATTACAACAATGCTCTCACACCTGGGAAAGTCTATGAAGATGGTGCAAGACAAGGCACTATTGTACAGAGAGACTCTATGATTTGCAACCGATTTAATGAAAACTAACAACCAGACTTCTGTTTTGCTTGAGAAAGCATGGTATCTTAATTAATAAAATGGAATGCAATACCATTGGATACAAGTTATGAAAACTCAAGGAATAAATGGGAATGGAATCACTGCTCTATGTTAATCCTTGCTAGGTGAGAATAACCCTGTTTCAATGAACAATAATAGTGATCTTGCCCTCTGCACCCTCGGTTAGGTGGGTTCCTATACTTCAAGCATCCTTAAAACCCTCCAGACTTGCCCTGTCTGCATGGGAACTTTGTGGTGGGCTCACTCTGATTTCCACTCACAGGTTGTGTTTGAAGAATTAGCAAACATATGCAACTTCAATAGAATTCTGGGTTTGTTCGATTTTCTACCCTTGTTAATGTTCTTCCTTTTGTTCAAAGTTCCCAAGTAAAAAGAGGGATCTCCCGGTGTGGCCAGCTGGGGATGCTCATGTAGATCATCCACCCATGGGCTGTGACCAGGTCATTGCCACAGGTGCTAAGGTGAGGTAACTCCACCCTGAGCTTGATTAATACCATTATCAGATGAAGATAATCAGAATGGGGTAAGGCTGTGGAGACTGGACAAACACGCATGGGGACTGTATGTGCTGAACTGTATGGAACGTAAATGCTTAACAAAAATAATAATAACTGTCATCAAGTCAATTTTGTCTCATAGTTACCCAACGGGACAAGGTGGAACTGCCCCTGTGAGTTTCCAAGACTGTAACTCTTCATAGGAGTAAAAAGCTTATGTGTATACAGACTTAACATTTATTGAGCTATACACATTCACGTGTGCACTTTAGCTATGTTAATTACCAGGGAGAGCATTAAAACAACATCGAGGAGAATTATATAAGGCATGATATCACTTTATCAGACAATGAATTGCAGACTCTGATTTTTTTAAAGTGGAATTAATTTCTTATTAATGTCATGACAAAATACCTGGGTTGATATTACTATCACTAAATACACACTGAACTCAATGTGATTGTGATATAATGGTTTGGGTACAAAATGAGGCACAATGAGGACATGCACTCTTCCATTGCCATATCCTGAATGGAACAGTTGGAACTATTAAATCCCTATTGAGATAGGAAAGGAGAGAGGTAGCCTGTTGTTAATCAATAGTCAAAATGTATTATAATTTGTTGAGATTTAGTTTGTTAAAAGGGACCAAGGATGTAAGAGCTCCCTCCCCTCCAGTAAATTCCTTTTAAACTTAATTATTTAAAAGTCTGTTAATTATTCCAGATACTCCTAATTCAGGAAGATGGAAGATTGACTATTTAGATGAGCAAGGAGACTGAAACTTTAGGAAGTAATGGTGTGACAGTCCCTGGAATAATGAAGACAGAAATTGATGATGTCATAATCGCTTGGGGAAATGTAAACTCTTTCTGTGAAATTTGCTCCTTTTTGTCCCATTGCTTGAGGGTCCTCTGAGGATTGTAAACTTGTGAACTAACTTCCCCTGCAACCAGACAGGAAGTTTGGTGTATATGACTTGGTGGCATAGTGGTTATGCTTGGGCTGAGATTTGTATGTCAGTGGTTTGCAACAACCAGACATTCCATTGGAAAAAGACAAGGGGATCTACAGGCATAAATATCGGAAACCCACAGTGGCGTGACTATAAGCTGGTATGGACTCAATGGCAGTGAGTTCATTTTTTAAAATATTTCTAACATTGACAACAAACAGCACTGGTTAGTACCCTGAATTGTAATCTGAGATCTCATAAATATGTATTACTGTGAAGTCTGCCTTTGGATAGATGGTGAAAAATAGACAAATCCCATTCCAATGAAAAGAAGGCATGTTCAGATGCATGAGGGTTCCCCAGAGTCACTGTGCTTGGTGGTCCCTAGGGAGGTGCTGGCAGGTGGGGAAACCACAGCTTCTGAGAGTAAAACATCACTGACTTGTCTCTCTTGCATCTGCTGACAGGGAGGTTTGTGTCCGGGCTCACACTGACTTCCCATCACTGTGTCTCTAGCACAGTAATACATGGCTGTGTCCCCAGGATTCACAGAGCTCAGTTTTAAAGAAACTTGGCTCTTGGAGGTGTCTCTGGTGATGCTGACTCGGGATTGGAGAGCTGGATTATAGTCTGTGCCCCCACTAGTCCATATAGCACCAACCCACTCCAGTCCCTTTCCTCGGGCCTGGCGGATCCAATGCACACCATAGCTGGTTAAAGAGAATCCAGAGATAGCACAGGTGAGAGACAGGGTCTGTGAGGGCTTCACCAGTCCTGGGCCTGACTCTTGTAGCTGCACCTGGGCCAAGACACCTGGGGATAAACAGAAACACCGTGAGTCACGTGATCAGATGCTGCATCCCTAGACTTCATGTGTGAATCCCTGAAGCACTCACCTCCCGGAGTCGCCACCAGAAATAGGAAAACCCACACACAATTCATGTTCATGTGGATAAGACTAGTGACACCCAGAAAATGCTCTTCAGGGTGAGAAGGAATACGAATTTAAGTCCATGCGTGCTGTGGTTTCATTTGGGTTCTTATTAGGTATTTGCATGTGGGAGGTGCATTTGTATGTAAAGTTGGAAAGGACTCAATGGAGACCGTAGCTCTGGGACTCACACTAGAAAAGAGATGCAGGTGGAGTCCTTGGGAGAACACAGCCATCTCTCTGAAGTCTTCATTTTACCAATCATACAAACATCTGTTCATACTTTACATTTAATGTAGCTTTATATCCATGATTATCAGAAGTACCCAGATGATCTTGTGACGTTATAGAGAATCTCTTTCCTCACCATGTGATGGAATCAAGACCAGGCTTTCCTGAATCTTTTCATGCATCTGACTACAAAGGGAAACACGTGTCTGTCTTCCCTAAATCTCCTTACCCTAGGACATTGCAGAATATTTGGAAAGGAGTAAAAGGTACTTAAACGTTAGCTTCTAGATTTGGAGTTGGAATTAAAAAGGTTTACTATCAACAGGGTTATTTTTGAGGTTCAAAGCAACCAAAGAAATAATAAGGATCTCATTTTTCCTCCCATGATTATCACCCAGGGTGGGTGTTGGGTCAATGGATTCTGAGAGCCCCCTGCTGACAGCATCCCATCACATACAGGAGAGGTGTTTCTTGCACTCACACTGTCCTCCAACTTCTGTGGGTCCCACAGCAATATTTTTTCTGGTCCTAAGCTTTCAGACTATTGTCAGGAGTGTTACCTAGAGTTGTCTCAGTGGGTTTCCTGCCATGGGTAGTAGAGCTACCATAGTGTTCAGCACAGCAGTTCTAGCTGAGCAGGCACTGAAGTCTTTACCCAGGCTCCTGTCTCACTTCTTTCTTCACTTGGTCCAGAACTGGTGGGTCCTAAGCATCCCTGCAGGTCAGCCTTCCCTCTGAGGTTACTTTTATGTCTGGATTCACACTGACTCTCACTGTGCAAATATTTTCATCAAGAGAGTGCTATACGTTGCAATAGTGGAAGGAAGTATGGTCTGTAGATATTGATATTGAGATCTATGCCACAATAAAATACTGATTAAGAAAGGAGGAAAACTGCCTGAAAGACAATGAAGGTATTGAACAGAGTTTATGCTTGATTTTCTCCACAAGAAGAGTAAACATAAGTAACTCAGATTTGAAGCAAGAAAGTTAAAGTTATTTATTCCATGCTATTGAAGACAGTGGCAAGCCAGAATTCTTTTTCTGGGCTTCTGTTATGTGTGTGATAGAAAAATTTACAGATGTTGGAAATTGTTGAACACATTCATAATCTAATGTCACCGAATTATGCATGAGAAGAATGTTGAAAATATTATTTTGTTGCATATATATTTACTATGAGTAAAATAAATTAAAACATGACATATATAGGTTTTTTTTCACACAAAATCAGAAACGATGGAAAGTCTTGCTGGTACAATGACATTTCTAAAAGCTAGCTAAATTATTGAACTGGAAAAGAGATTGTGATAGAAGCCAGAATTTGAATTGATAAACATTGTTAGCAATGGAATACAATCTTTATTTAATATTTAATTACTTTATTTTTCCTCAAAAAACATTTTATTGGCAGCTAATACAGATGTATTATCATTCTACAGTTCAAACCGATTAGACAGTATTGTGTAACTGCTACCACAGTCAGTTTGGAAACATCCCTTTCCCGCTTGAACTCCTTGCTATCAGCTCCCTTTGACCCCACCTCCACCCACCGCTGTACTCCCCCAGAAACCCTTATTCTACTTGTCGTCTCCATATGTTCATCAATTTTGAGTTTCATCTACTGTAAAACATAATTTTTTTAAAATTCAAGTATGTTTCCCCCGGTGACAAAATACATATGAGATAACCCCAATAGGGATAGGCAATTGAGGAAGCAGGTGGTCCACGTGCAGTCTGCGGTGTTTCCCTGGGCTCCATGGCAGACCCAAGTGGACTGACTACCAAATGTGTCAGTCCGGCTACTAGGATGTAAAGACCTTGCTGGCTGATGTCCTCTCCTAGGCCTTCTGGATCCAAACACACCGTTTGGTAGGGTGTCCTACAACACACCCTATGCCTTTTGCTGAACACGTGCTAACCTTCCCCCAAAGGATTGTTGTGCACATTACATGAAATGTAACAACAAGAAAACAACTCCCTGCCTTCCAGTAGATTTTAGCTCACAGCACAGCCTCTTTCTTTATCTTTGCTGGTGAGGAGGGAGCACTGTTCTTCAACTGCAGCACCGACAAGGGATGCCTGCACTGGCCGCAGTGTGAGACCACTGCCTGTGGGGACTGGTGCCCCCTCCTGATGATGAGCCGGCTCTATCTTTTCCCTGTGTGAGCAAACAGCAGCTGCATCCAATGCCTGTGTATAAGCTGTGCTTTTGCTGGTGATCCTGGACATTGGTTTAAGAGAAAGTGGCTGTTATGGTGCCTGTACAGTATACTAGAAGGGGAGTAATACAAGTGGAAAAGAGAATAAATTAACTTTTATTCATCTACCTTTTTATTTTAAGCAAAACCAGTAAAATATTTATAAATAAAACCATTAATATGTTAATAAGGGTATTTTAAATAAATTCCTAAATGATGTCACAGAAAAAGCACATAATTAAAATAAAAACATGATGTAGGAAATTCTATGGAGACCAGGATAATGGGCAAAAACAGAACAATTCCTGACAGTAATGTTAACTCTGATTAAACAAAACTAATGCACAGAAAACAAACTAATGGATATAAGCAACCAAAATAAGAAAAAAATAAAGAAAATCCATTACCATAACCCATGCACAGCAAGTGAATTTCGACTCATAGTCTCCCTGTAGCAGTGAGTAGAACTGTTCTTTAGGGCTTCAGACACTATTTTTTATCTTATTATTTTCTTTTAAATTATTTTATTGGGGGTTTGTAAAACTCTTTTTTAAAAAAAACATTTTATTAGGGGCTCATACAACTCATCACTAGACACTATTTTTTTATAACTGAGAAAATGACTAATTTTATTATGAAATATTATTAAATAACATTATATCAATGTCAGATTTCTTTATGTGCAACATTATTTTTCAAAATAATTTTATAAGTATTCAAAAATATTTTAAAACATCTGATCAGCAACTACAATCCTTTAACCTTTTCTTTTTATTTTAATTCAAACTATTTATTAAGACATTTTATAATCCAGGAATGATGCCATTCAGTTTCAAAACATTTTCTTCCTTCTTGAAACCCTTTCTATCAGCTTCCCTTTACCCTCAGTTCCCCTGCTGTAGCCCCACAACCCTTATTCTAGTTATTGCCTCTGTAGATTCACCCAGCTTGTGTTTCATAAATTTATAAAAAACATAGACAAAATCATAATGGGGAGTCAAAAAGGCTAACAACAATAATGAAATAAAACAGAGATAAAGCCCTAGAGGCAAAAACAAATTAAACAAAAACCTACCTAAAATATTAAAACCCAGGTTAATCAGAAAGTATATCAAAAGGGAAATCAAATGACAAGGTTTTAACCATTTAAGTCAGATTTATTTTAATCTACTATGGTCATCTCTCTAATACTCTCTGTCTAATCACCAGGTTATTCTGATCCCTCAGTTTGCAGGGGTCCTCAAACTTTTTAAACAGGGGGCCAGTTCACTGTTCCTAAGACCCGTTGGAGGGCCGGACTATAGTTTAAAATAAAAACTATGAACAAATTCCTATGCACACTGCACACACCTTATTTTGAAGTAAAAATAAAAAAACAAATGAGACAAAACACTGGAAGGCCAGATAAATGTCCTTGGTGGGCCACATGTGGCCTACGGGCCATAGTTTAAAGACACCTGGGAGGGTAACCACAGAAGACCACTTTCCTGTTCTGATCCTGAAAATTTGTATTGAGCTACCACTCTCAGCCCCGGTCTTCTGCACGCCAGAATCTCACAACTTGATTTCTGATATTATTCCCTCCTTTGAATTTGGACTTCATAATTTACAATCATGGCAAATATTTTTAGAGCCTCAACTTTCTCCCTTGGTGTGATGGTGGTTTTGAATTGCTAATTTTGCCACCAGGGAGTGTGGATTTGTTTATAATTTTCATTTTGAATATAGTAGTTATTACTTTTTAAAAATGTTTTATTAGGGGCTCATACAACTCTTATCACAATCCATACATGTACATACATCAATTGTATAAAGCACATCTGTACATTCTTTGCCCTAATCATTTTCTTTTCTTTTTTTCTCCTTTTACATTTTATTAGGGACTCATACAACTCTTATCACAATCCATACATAAACATACATCAATTGTATAAAGCACATCCATACATTCCCTGCCCCAATCATTTTTATTGCACTTTCTTTTCCTGATTGTTCAATAGCTGTACAGCTAAACTTAATAAGGAATAGTATATGTATTGAACTTTAAATATTAAATAATCTTAACACTTTTTAAATATAAAAAGGTTATGATGTATTATTTTTGGTAATTACACTTAGCTAACCAGAATTAATCTCAATTTTCTCCACCTTTCAACCAGAGATGTAGTAAAGTGCTTTTGAGTCAGTTTTACACACAGTGGTTCTGTGTACAACAGAACTAATACATACACTTCCAAGTCCTGAACCATCCTCACTTGCTCCTAAGTTTGAGACCATTTTTGCAGCCACTCTGTCTGTACATCTAACTGAGCATTTTCCTCTATTTTGCTGACACTCTACCAAAGAAGTTTGTGTAGTTACATAATCTCCTGTTAACTTGAGGCTATTAAGAAAGAAGGGGTGGAGTTTAGCCAGTCAATCAGGTTGCTGCTTGATGATCTCATTTGGAGTTGCAGTAGAAATGAATAGCTCACTGGAGGCCAGACCCACCCTCTCTCTATTTCACATTCCTGTTGACCAGCCACATGGGGCCACGCTGCTGGCAGCCAGAACCCTGGCGATTCATCTACTGCCATTGTACCCACAGAACTTTCCATGCACTGGTCTGTGATCTTCCCACATTCTCATCATTGTATCTGCTACATTGACTAATATCGAACTCATCAACTTGATCTGGACTGAGCCGGGGTGTTTTATTGATGCATAATTACTTCTTGATATAAAGTTTTCTTACCTACATTCGTGTGTCAACGAATTTGTTTCTCTAGTCAACCCAGTCTAACACAAGGATAGTCTTTCTAGGAACAGGTTCCCCAATAGCATGTTCATAGAATATGAGAAATCCCACTGTTATCAGTTCTAAAGAACATTCTGAGATATTAGTCTGCAATTTCTTCCTCTTGTGACACATGCACTTTTTCTTTTTTAATAAAAGTTGTCCTACCAATGGGTGGTCCCTTCATTGTGACTCCACTAAATGACCTTTCAAATGACTCCGCCCACCAGGCAGGTCATTCCAGTTCACCTGTTCCCAGTGTCAGGGGTCTCCCTATGCCTGAAACCCTTGTTTCTGCCTCAAGGGAGCCAATGGGTAGCAAGCATCACTAACGACTTGTTACAAGTGTAGCTCCAGAGGTCGCCACAATTATTTTCTTAGACCTGGCGATCATTAGTCCATCATTAAAGACAGTGCACAGGGAGCAATGCAGAGAGACCCCTGAGGCCTGACACTGGTCTGTAATAGAGCAATGAGCTTAGGGCATTTAAAGTCATGCATTGCACTCATGAATCTGTACATACCTGTATTTCATTGTCAAAAGATTTTGAGTAACAGATAGTGTGAGGATGATCATCTGTTTCTAACAAAGGAAAATGGGTCATATAGGATGATAATGAAGGAACAGAGTCAGTATTAATATTTCTACTGCAAGCAGAGAACGCTACTTCCTCCTTTCAAGTTTTCAGAAAGGAGAAAATTTAGAGAAAAAGACAAAACTGCCCCAGGGGATTCTGAGAGCTAAGTGAGAAAGCTCTAATTCCTACTGGAAACCCTAAACCTCCCTGCCATCCATCTGTGCCTGTCTAGGGCTAGGTTTCTTTGTTCAGTGGGTCCTGCGCGCCCCCTGCTGCCCAGTGTCTTCCCTGCAGGGGAGGTTTGTGTCTGGGCCTCACTGTGCTCCTCTTGCACAGTAATACATGGCCGTGTCCTCAGCAGTCACGGAGCTCAGCTGCATGGAGAACTGATTCTTTGATGTGTCCCTGGTGATGGATATTCGCCTTTGGAAAGATGGGTTATAGCATGTATCACCATTATACCATATGTTTCCCATCCACTGCAGCCCCTTCCCCGACGTCTGGCGGATCCAGTTCCAGCTGTAACTACTGGTGATAGAGTAACCAGAGACAGTGCAGGTGAGGGACAGCTTCTGGGATGGCTTTACCAGTCCTGGACCTGACTCCTGAAGCTGCACTTCAGACAGGATCCCTGCAAACAAAAACAGATTATCTTTGTCAGTCACTTGAGTCACAACCATCCCCACAGACCCAAGTGGGATATCTGAATCTCTCACCTTGGGGAACTGTCACCAGGCACAGAAGAACACGCAACAATAGCATCTTTAGGCCACAGCTGTGCTTTCCCAAGAGATCCACAGCCCTGTCTGAAGAGAACTGACAGCTTTCCCAGCCCGAGGGTGAAATTTTACCCAAATGCCTGAAGAATGATTTGCATGAGGGAGCCCTGTCCTTATAAACATAAATTGATAGAGAATAGACTCTCCTCTTCCTTCTGAGCCCATTGTAGGGTAACTCCTTGTTTGAACTCATATGCACATTAGTCTACAGTGAGAGAGCACTTGGCCTAAGAGGTGTGTGGGAAAGATCAAAGAAAATCCAGGATTTCTGAGCCCAGTGTTCTCTCCCTCCAGCCCCTGATGGTCTCTGCCCTGCTTTGGGCTCTTATATGTCCTGTGTCCCAGAGAATGGACAGGATAAAGCACCAGGATATCTTCACTGCCCCACACTCTCCAAAACCCCTTTTCATCTCTACACAGTGACACGTCCTTATCAACCTCCTCAAAAACTTCAGGAGTTTCTTCAGACCACAGTCATCACTAACTCCAGCACTCCTACAAACAACACAAACACCTCATCCCAGCTCCTGATAGCTGAAGACAGTCTCAATATAAATAAAGAGAGTCAATTGTCATAGAGTCTCAGGAAGGACATTCCTACTAGAGAATTTGTGTCCCAGAAAATACCAGTTTCAGCTCTGCAACTTCAAAGTGATGTGAGACTGTGAGAGGAGAGTCCCTTGGTTTTCCAGAACACATCCAAAATTAGGACCAAATCGGTCAGGAGTGGTGAGCTCAAATAGAAAGATACAGCGGAGCAGTGAGTGGAAAGTCCACAGTTAGCAGGGGGGCAGAATAAGAATAACGGTATTTCAGGTTTTGAACAAAAACACATGCTCGAGACCCAACAGGCACTTTGGGTTAAAATAAAGCCCATGCAGGCAACTAAACTTCAAAATTTAGGGGATGACCATAGACACTTTTAAATGTCCCTTTCCCAGGGACTCTGGTGCATGTAAAATGGGAGCATTTCCAACCAAAGTCAGCCTCTCCATTTTTACCCTGGGCACAGCCCCCTGCTAACTGCTCAGGGATGTGATCCTTGTATTTATTCCCTAGACTCAAGGAAAATTGTTCTTCTTACTGACTGTGGAATCAGTGGAGCTGTCTCTAAACCTGCAGTTTACAAAGCCATTCCCCATTCAGATTCCTTCCTCATTTCTCTCCCTCATAGCAAAGATTACTTTCCTTGGATTAAGGTTGGCCACACTCATTTTCTGATCAGTTATAAACTCTTTAAATTTCTAAATTAATATACATTTCAACAGTGTGGAAATCCAAGAACAAGGCCGAATTCTTTGGTCCAGGATTTGCAGAGGGGAATCAGCCACTGCTTTGCAACAATGAATTCTAGACTTCATGAAAATCCACAGATGCACTGAACACTAACGTCGATCATCTGGAGATAGTCGAGTTATGTTAGAGTGACACCGCATAACTTTATTATCATTTCAGCAAACTCCCATCTCATAGCATCTGGCTTGCTTGTTAGCTGAGCAGTGTAAGTTGCACACTGTGATGTAGCTGCACACTAGTCCAAGTCACTCTCCTGTCAGAATATGACCGCCACAGTCATCTCAGTTCATTTCATGACCATGGTTGCTCTGGCACTTCCTCTGTGTCATATAATGCCATTATCTGTTTGCACATAACTTCCCATCAGTTCTACTAAACTTACACTGAATGAGCTCATGAGTACTCTCTAAACTCTCAATGAACATTTTGGACTCTAACCTCTGATTTACTAGGTTTGTTTATCAGTGTGCCAACCATGGTGTTAGATTTGGTCAGGCTTTTAATTAAGATGCACTAAGTACTTCAATATTATCAAATGTGGAAATTATAGAAAATATTACTCTAACAAAAATACAATTCAATTTGCTCCAGTTTTGTTCTGTTAAATAAGCACAAAACTTTGCAGCTTATAATTCCAACTATCCTGTTTTTGTTTTTCTGACTCCGTGATTAAGGGATGGCATGGAGTCTAAGGTTCCATTACAGATCTTACACAGGGCCTGATTGAATATCTCAACACACCGATGGAGCCTCTTTTTCCAAGATGACTTTGTCTTAAGTCTGGCAAGCTGTCCTGGCTGTAAGCTAGGAATGCATTCAGGGCTGAGGAGCAGGACCTTGTTCCAGCATCTGGATCTCCATTGGCCTGAGCTCTCTCCCTTGGACTGAGCTTTCTTTGATCATGGTGCCTGCGTGTCTCCTGAAAGTCATGAGAGAAATAAATCAAAGTTGTATTAAAATGTATTGATTTTCATTGTTATTTAAATTAAAATTATTTAAAATATTTAAATCAATATGGTCTATAAGATTATAATATTTGGGGGGACTATGAAATCAACCCCACAAGGAAACTGTGAGACCAGAGTTTTACTAGAGAAAAAGCACCTCTCCTTGCTTCAAACACAGGAGCCCACTACTCCAGGGACCCCAATCGTGGCCTGTAAAACCCATCACCTCTTCTGTCCTGACTCCCATGGTGTCGCTATAGGTCAGAGCCAACTCGATGGCACCTGGCACCTAACAGCTACATAGATGGATTGTGAGACATCCTAAGAATCTTCCTTGTATAAATATGACACTTAATAGAGGCCATTGTCCCTCGGTGATCACCAGGGGCTGGGGGAAAGGGAGACAATGATTGAGGTTGAGCTAGAAAAGGAATGGCTCAGCTTAGGGTCCCTGAGTTTCTCTCCAACCGTGGAGGAATCCTGGGCAACAGGAGTGGTGATTGAACAGCATGAAGAAATGCCATCCCTGTCACTGAGCCATGTGTTTGTAAGTCTAGAAGTATGGCTATAAAATTAAAGACATCTTTGAGTAAGGAAAATACAAAAATGTGACTTTCTCCATTAGCACATCCTCAGAGATGATTTCCTAAACAGTTGGCCAACATCTCTCTTCCCCTCCCTGAAAAAATACAGTAATTTTGGCACCCTGGAAGGACTCAGATTGTGTTGCCTTTCACTGTTCTTTGAGTCCTGGAACAAATAGAGTCAGAAATGATGAGATCAGGACTGCAGGGTCGATGCAGTAAGGTTTAACTGTGGAATTCTCTAGGGAAGGTCCTTGCTACATTGACAAGATGCACAAGTGCATTTTCAGAATGAGAAAAGAAAAGAGGACAGGAAGAATTCATGACTTTCCTTAACGCAAACATTCCTGGCCTTCTTTTTCACCTAGATATTTTAAATTTATTTAAAGAGAATTTATAATTAAAATGCCTGATCATTCTAGGTTTTTCAAAACTCTTCAGAAAAAATTAATCAATCCTAATGTTTTGAAATACTAAAAATAATAATAATAATAATAATAATAATAATAAATGCTCCCTATAAGCTTCTAAGCTGACGTCTCAGACTGAATTGAACTGGACCAGTACATCACCTAGAGAGTCCCTGTTCTGGTTAGGTTTCATGTCAACTTAGTTGGTGAATGTGATCTAACATAGTGTGTTCAGTTCCATGATGGAGTCTTTTGTGAAGCAGCCAAACAGCTGTGGAGAGAACAGACCTTTCATCTGATCACAAGGTTGATACAATTAAGGGAGGCTTCATGGGGGTGTTGCCTATCTTAGTATAAATGATCAGTGTGTAGAAACATGGGGCTCCTACTCTCAAAAGCAGTGACCATCTCAGGAAGTGACATGCGGCAGTTCTACTGTGTCTTATGGGATTTCTATGAGTCAGTATTGACTCAGTTTGGTTTCTTCATTTGAGAAGATAGCTCATTTTTTCTGGACATCGATGTTGCATTCGTTTTGTCTATCTACAACTGATCCCAGAAGATGTCCGAGTGCTGCTGACCTTGGGTTTATTTCACTGACCTCGGATTCATTCATATCTGCATCCCCCAGCATGGAATCTTCCTACATCATCTTATTGCTGCGTGCTCATCACCTGAGAACCAGATCCCTTGTTTCTCTGTCATGGTCAGACCCGGATAAAGTAAACCAGTCATGACGTGCACATAAAAGAACCAAGCCCTGCATAAGATTGTCCAACCTCCTGCCCAAATAGACTGACAGGAGGTCTGTCGGTTCTTTATCATCCTTTACCTCCCGCTCAGAGGAGGTATGCAGCACCTTCACTGGGGCTTTTCTGGGCCCTGGCCCGTATTATGTGTTGGGGCCTTTCCAGGACCATGGCCCTGACCCTGTCCAGATTCTCCCTGATCTCCTTGCTATTTTGACATGTAAAGATGGCTGCCATGGCCCAGTCTGGTCCTTTGCCAGGCACTCCCTGGAAATTATAGGTGGGACTTTGTCCGTTCAAAAATGCTGGGATCCTACTGGGCGGGCTCCATTCATTTTGAGTGAACCTGTTTTGAAGGAGTTGCTCCAATTGCTTTTGGAGCTCAGTTCTACTCAGAGCCTCCCAGGAAAAATGGACTCTGATTTGGGGGCCCGTTCCTGAGGCCTTTTGGCCACAGAAGGTGATGTCCCATTTGGGAGTTCATTGTGAGATATTTCTAGGGCCTCCATCTTTGTTGTGGAAGGCATGGGTGGGACTGGGAAAGAGGATTGGAGGTGGACCGTGGTGAGGCCTGGAGCCAGAGCTAGTGCATGATGGTGCAGAATGTTGAGTTTGGATGTCAGAGAAGGGGTGAGGGCTGGGGCCCTGAAAGCAATGAGGACGCTGGAACTGAGAAGGCATTAGACGTTCCATTGATGGAAACAGGATGGCTCTGCTGGGGAATAGCTCCCAGAGCCGAGGCAGGAGCCACCAAACAGCTGGTGACATTTCTGGTGTAAATATTCAGACACTTCAGGTCATCATGTTAAATAAAGAGTTATATCCTGGTTCTGGGGAAGGGCTTGGGCCACTGCCTGGCTGCATCACACCTTGCTGATGACGGGTTTCAGCAGGTGCGCTTTCCCACGCAGAACCAGAGAGTTCTCTACACTCCAGCAGATGGAAGCTGCCCTTTGAAGCAGCTTTCCCAGTTGGATGCAGGAGACAGAGTGACAGCTGCAGGCTCTGCAGAGAGCTAGAAGAGTGAGAGCAGCAGGAGGGGGGCATCTACATTGCAGTGCCTCACTTCTGCCTTCACCCTGAGTTAACCCTCCCCTCCCCACCCTGTCATTAACCCCTCCCTACACTCTCACCTCACCCTTTTATTTCCCACTGCGGGGGCTACCCAATCCCCCTCCACACACTGACAGCCCATTCCTACACCACACACCCTGAGTTCCTCCCTCCTCCACAAAATGCCACCATTGAGCACTCAGCTGAGACTCTGAGGTGATCCATTGTTTTCCTCAACCTTACTTATCCCTTCCACACCCCAAACATCGACATCACTGAACTCGTGCTCCCCCAGCCCCAAGGCTTCCATCACATTCCCTACCTGAAGGTCACTCCAACTCAGCCCTCACTGCCCTGTGGCCCTGCAGTGACTCAGAGCCCCTGGTTTGAGGACAGGCACAGAAGAAAAGGGGTGGTGTTTCTCACAGTGACAGCAAGTCAGAGCATCACCTTTCCTCATCCAATTCATTCTGGCACTTTTTAAAGCTGGAATCAGGAGGGCAGGTTAAGGTGATTGCAGTCAAGGTGCCCAGGGACCTGACAGGACACTGGCTGGGTGTCTCTGAGGGATTCTGTTGGAAGTTAGACTGACGGCTCAAGCTTTTAGTCTACAGTCACTGGATCACGGACCCTCTTACTCAGCCTCGTGTGTGTGAGGGTTTGTTTTTAACAAAGTGCTTCTAGTTCATTGTCCTCTACTCCATCTCAGTGAAGAATCAAGCCTTGGAAAAGTTAAGCAGACTATCCTATTTTGCCCTGGCTGTTCCACCTCCAAATTCTCCAGTTACCCAGGCATTACATCACACACCGGCTCCTACTGAGCACTACCCCGCAGACTTCTCGGGGCTTCATCCCACTGAAGGTATATCAGGGGGTGTGAGAAGTATCTGGGCTTTGAGCTCCTCCTCAGAGCTGTTTCACTCATGAGAACGTGACCAGCAACTGGCACCCTCCCAAACTCAGTACCAATCCTAGTTCACAGGATGATTGGAGGATTAACGCTTTGGATCCTCATCGAAAGGGAATCATCTTCTCTTTCAAGGGGTAACTTTTCTTCCTCTTTTGCTTCTCCATGCCTCCACTTAAGGCTGATAGAAAAGAAAAGACCGAGGGACTGGATTCCATGTCCCTGACTGCCTGTTAGGACAAGTTTCAGACATTCACTACTTATGAATATCATGACTGTCTGCATTTATTTCATGGTGTCCTTTGTTTTCCCTCTTGTGTTCATTTTACTCTTATTCTTACTGCCATTGAGTTGCTGACACTGGGTTGATTCTCACTCACAGCGACTCCCTTGGACAGGTACAAATGACTGTTTCCAAGACTGTAAGAGTTTATCGGATTAGAAAATCTGCTCTTCCCTCACAGTGCACACAGGCAATTTTGAACTGCTGACCTTGAGCAGCTCAAGCTGACTGTCTCATAACCACTATGCTACCAGGCTCCTGTATCTGGTTCACAGGAGATGAAAACATATTGTTTTCCTTCTTCAAAGAACTCATTTGAGGATGTTTCTCATGAGATCTAGCCAGATTCCTTCTGCTCATGAAAGTCATAGACTTAGATCTTCAGATGCCTCTGTGCTCCATCTGGTAGGATTTCATTTTAGAGGCCGGAGTTGGCCTCCAACTTCTGAGCAGACTTTTGGGTATGCAACATCATGCTCCTGATTAGCCCTACCAAAACGGGAGGACGTCACTCTGAGATCCCTGCCTTGGGAAGGCTAAGGGCGAGCCCGTGTGAAGGCTCTGTCTACCCACAGGGATCTCAAACTCTGGGAATTCAGTCCTCAGCCACTGAGTCACTTTGCTTGGGTATTTTCCCCCTGGAGCCCTTTCTTGTCTGAGGTCTACAGATAAAAATCCCTGTGCTCACTCTCTCTGCTTGGCCTGCGTTCTTCTAAGTACGAATGCTCTATACTTTCCTAAGATTTCTCTTCTCAGAGCCTATGTGCTTGATTTAGAAATAGGAACAGAAAAAGAAAATCCATTTCTCACGTAATTGGAAAGTCTCTTGTTTTCTTGTGGTGGAGTAACAGGAAGGTAGGAGAGAAACGGGAAGAAAACCCTCACTCCACCCCCAGTGGCCAAGATGCTTGCAGGGCTCCTGTCAATGCAGCTCCGTTCAGTAATGAGGACCGATGCTTTTCAGCACACAGAGGGAATTCCCCATGGTCTGACTCACACTGTTGCTCTCAGGCCACTGAGCACTCAGAGGACACACTGGCCTTTAAATCCAGGCCTGCATCACAGAGCAGTAGCCTCACCACAAAGGGCTCCTGAGAGGAGAGGGGACGGACGGCAAAAAGAAGCTGACCCACAGCCCTCCAGCCCACCGTTCAGTTCAGTATATCTCTACGTCCTTTTCGCTTTTGACCTTTATTTGTGCAACTCCACCTTCTCTTCCTGTTCTTCTTGTCGTAGCACACCATCAGTACAAGGTTGGGTTCATGTCACCTGTCTCCCACATACAAAGCAATTTCAAAAAGGTCACAGGAAAATGGAATGAAAGAGAGTGGACTTTTCCTAGGAACTTCTTGGGGACAAATATTCTCCGGTCCCTCGTCTCCATATACTTCATAGCTATAATCTAAATCTCCCCTAATTTTAAAGCTGTGTAGGTCTGAAATTCTTCCAGGAATCTTGACGATTTCAAGAACTTGTTTTTAGGTGAGTCTCTGGAGATGGAGAGTTGACTGTTCAGAGACGGGGTGGTAGGTGCTTTCCTCGTGTCTTATTGCTGACAATCACTGCAGCCTTTATCTAGGGGGCTGGAGGATGCAATGCCAGCAGTCACCACTGGTAGTGATGGAGAGCCTGGAAACAGAGCACGTGAGAGACAGGGCCTGTGAAGGTTCAGCTCTGGGCCAAACTCCTGCAGCATCAGCTCAGACAGGACCCCTACAGAAAAGACCACACGAGCCAATCTCCCTCATCCCTCCCTCATTCCTTGTGGCTCCTGGATCTCTAGAGAATCTCCCCCAAGGGAGCTGCCAGAAGGCAGAGAAATAACCACAGATTCTGCATGCCATCTTTACCTTGAAGAAGGCCGCACACGGCAGGCTTGGCATGGGGTTTGTAGTGATAGCCTGCGGGAGGTTTGCATGTGGAGCCCAAGGAAGGATATAAGAGGCTGAGCCAGATGTCACATCGCTAGGTCTTCTTGATATGCTGTGGGTTGAGCAACTGCCAAGCCTAGCCTGAGTTGAACTCTCTCTAAGGATGTCCAAAATCCTCTGACCTATGACTGTGCAGACCCTGCTCACCGTGACATGTTGAGCTACTCAGAACAGATTCTGAAGGAAATAGAGCCATGTCCGCACAGTGGGAGTCACCACCATCTCCGTAGAATGCCCTGGCCAGTGCTTGGACTGGGAGGATGTGACTGGATCCTCTAGTGGAGGCACAAGGTAGAAGAAGAAGTAAGGCTGTGTCACAGCTCAAGAGAGACTAGATAGCCAGGTCCTTGAGTGACCTCCATGCTTATTCTGTTTTGGAGAATGCACTTGTCTATAACACCCTTGTAGATAAATTCATTGCGAGAGTGAATTTCTTTCTTTGTTTTCCCATGAATACTCAGTTATTGAAATGATGATTTCACTCAGAGTTAAATTTAGTATACCTATTTTGGTGATATTAAATATAATTTATCTCTGAAGATAACTCTTAACCTTTTTAAACTGCCTAATATTTTAATACTCAGTCGTTCAAGTGATTTTATATTAAAATAATGCACAGTTGGTGGTAGCACATGCAATTTCTCCAGTTGATTGACTATTAATGGCTTTATTGTGAGAGAGGCTATCTCTCTTTGGCTTTATGCTTTTTCATTTACAAAGACAGTCTATGTGAGTTTTTCCCAATAAGTTTTAATGTATAAATCAAGGTTATTTTCTTTGCACTTGTTTGCAACTTTCATGTACTATTTTTGACACAAGGATCTCTCCGGTTGCAATAATAAAAAAATTGCAATATTAAAAATCCTTTAGATCCGGTGCCTTTAATTTGAATGTCTAGTTTCCAGAAGTATGAGAAAACACATTTATATCTTTAAAAATGAACTATTTGTTGCAAAATGCTTAAGTGGAGAGCAAACGCTTTGAAAATGATTAGGGCAAAGAATGTACAGATGTGCTTTATACAATTGATGTATGTATATTTATGGATTGTGATAAGAGTTGTATGAGCCCCTAATAAAATGTAAAAAAAAAGAACTATTTGTGGTGTTATATTACAGAGAGAAGCTCTGGTCAACTAATAAGTTGTGCATTGGGCTACTAAATAAGAGGTCAGCAGTTTTAATTCGCCAGCTGCATAACTCGAGTAAAAGGAAGCTTTCTACTCACATACAAATTGACCGTCTTGGAAGCCCACAGAGGTAGTTCTGCATAGTCCTTTAGGGTCACTGTGAGTCAGAATAGACTCGAGAGCAAAGACAGAAGGTTTTTTGGTAGTTGTTGTCAGCATGCAAGGACTAAGGCAATTTACTTTAAAAAAGGCAAACTTATCACATTAAATGGCAGGACATCATTATTTTCCTTCATCATGATACCAGCTATTTAAAAGTCATCTGCAAGGAATGGATGGTTGGCAACACACTACACGATAGGTGCCGAGTAAGCAGGCAGTAAAAACTGTGACCTTGGGAACCAAACAGGACTGCCCCAACCACACACCCAGTTCTGCACACTTTCCACTTTTATGAGACATAATTTATCACCTCTGTGTGATTCATTTTAGTGCCATGTATTTTTGGTTTATTTTTTGTAGCAAATTTCTTCATTACACAGGTACCAGCTTTCACAGATTTTACTGGGAAGTTTTAATTTTTTAATGAAGAAAATGGAATTATTATGAAATTTTGCATAGAATTCTCTGTGGATATCGTGCTGAGGATTTGGAACAAAGTCAACTCAAGATACAGCAGACAATCCCACATCTGCTCAGCTCTACACCTGCTCCTGGATGCTGGGCCTGTGCCTTTTGGTGTAAGCGGCCCCTGCTTGTGTGAACACCCCCTGAGCCCCACCCCTCCAGCTGTTCTGCAGGGCGGTCTGTGTGTGGACCCACACTGACTTCTAAATGTCTCCCTGACCAGCGATACACAACCTCTGTGTCATGGAGCTCAGCTACAGGGAGAATTGGTTCTTGGATGCGTCAGGGCTGATGACTAGATTTGCTATGAGAGATGGCATGTCACCTCTGAACCACTGTGATCTATAATAGATGCATCCCATCTGCTTAAAGCCATTCTGTGAGTGTTGTTCTCTCCAATGCCACGTAGAACTGTGAACTGAGTGTGCAGTGATGGTGCAGGTGAGAGTGAGGGTCTGTGAAGGTCTCACCTTATGAGGACATGACTTCTACAGCTGCACCCGGGAGAAGACACCAGGGGCAAATTAGAAACAAGCACATTAAATATCCCATCTGTTTGATTTCACAGGTCACTGGTACTGACACAATGGTAGAAGCAGTACCACCAACTGAGGAGGAAGGAGGCAGGCATTTCTGGATCAGCGTCTTTCTGACCCAGCAGGCTCTGGAGTCCATTGATGGGGAGCTTGCAGTTAAGTAATAAGCATTTGCCAATGAGTATTACTAGCTAGTATGCAAGGTGGGGCTCATGAGCAGCATGCTAATGGACAGGTCCCACGACTCCACAAGGAGATAGCGCCAGAACTGGTTACTGAAGCAAGCTGGATGCAGACAGGTGTCAGAGGTGGGAGTGATGTGGCCACAGGCATACACTGAATTTGTAGTCTCCCTCGATTTCAGTATTTGCTATCACCATGTTATCAGCATCCCAGTGTATATGTATTATTTGGTTTGAACACATGACAATTCAAAAATTAGAAGAAACATTCAACAGTTTCTTCAGACACAGGCATTTGCCCTCATTTCTCACAATGAGTAAGCAGTAGCGTAGAGAGTTCTCAAAGGTAAGCTAACCATTGTTGGTAATTTCCAACTGCTGGCCATGCCATCTAGTTGCAAGTGGCTGTAGAAGAGATTTCAACATAATTGTGCATGGCTCTCTCTCAAGTAAAATAGATATAAGGATACAGCCTGAGAAAAAGTATTTTTGCTTTGAAATGTATGTAGTACAAATGGTAAAGTTAGTCTCAGAGATTCCCAGCTGCAGTTCTACCCTGTCCACTAGGGTCACTATGACAAAATTAGAGAAGAGGGCTGACAAAAGCTCTTCAAATCATACTTTACTAAGTTTCATGTTCATATCAATTACGATTTCTTGAAAGACCTTGGCTTTCCTGGTCTCACACAGTGTTCTGCTCATTT
Organism: Tenrec ecaudatus; assembly: GCF_050624435.1. Lineage (NCBI taxonomy): Eukaryota > Metazoa > Chordata > Mammalia > Afrosoricida > Tenrecidae > Tenrec > Tenrec ecaudatus. The sequence continues at coordinate 67,140,320 of NC_134546.1, read as the reverse complement.
AATCTCGGTGTACTCAGATGTAATTTCTTGTTCTTTTAATTTTCAAAAGAATCCCGCTGTTTTGCGGAAATGTGTTTTGTTTTCTGTTCAGATCATTCTATAAACTCATTTTATTTGATAACCTTCTATGCTTCTTTATGTTTCTAATGTTCTAAGTCTTTATTTGTGTGAAAGATTTTTTTAATAAAGCCATGCATCTGTATTCTTCTACTTTGGTCTCAGTCCTATAATATATTACATATCATGATATGGATATGGGTATGAAGTCTGTTATGTTGAGGATTTATAGCTTTAAAAACAAAACAAGGAAATAGGATTGCTCTTTCACTGGTAAGCACTCTCATCAAGTGACATGAGCTTTCTCAGTAGAGGAAATCAAGGATGACTTATCACAAATGGTTGGTTGCACTGAGGAAACCCCACAGCCTGGCAGCAAATGGTTTCTCCACCACATTCTCCTTCTGGAGACCTGAAAAGAAGCCCTAGTTTTTGTACAGAAGTCCCACTGGGCTCTTCATGCTCAGCAATACACAGCTGTGTCTGTAGGGCCCATGTTTGTCATGGGTATGAACACCTGGCTTTTGGAAGTGTCTTTGGAGATTGAAAGTCGGTTCTTCAGAGAGGAGCTGTAACATTTATCATCGTCCCAATATATGAGTGCAACCCACTCCAGTACCTTCCCAGGGGGTTGACGGGTCCAGCCGACACCAATTCCAGTAGTGCTCAGTGAGATCCCAGAGAAGGTGCAAGTGAGCGATAGAGTCTGGGTGGGCTTCACCAGCCCAGGACCAGACTCCTTCAGGGTGACCTGGGAAAAGACCCCTGTGGAAAGAATACAAGAAGAAATGGATTGAGGTTGAGATGAGGAGAGGAGTGCGTTCATCCTTGTTGGATTCCCTGCTCAGAGCACTCACAGCAAGGGGTGGTCAGCATCAGGAGTCTGAAACAAAGCCCATCCATGGTGGAGCCCGAGCACAGGAGCCACTGGTGCAAGGCCGACTAGAGCACAGTTCTTCAACCCAGGAGGTGGGGCTGTTGGGGATTTGCATTCCACTGTGCAGGGCCATGTAGCCTCAGAAATGCACCACGGCTCTTCTACTCTGACCTACAGAGACACTCTGAGTCAGAAGATAATGGCAGTGAAGAATGAATGAAATCATTAAGTAATGGAAGCACACCCTAGCACTTTAGGTGTACTCAGGTCTCAGACTGCAGTAGAACAATGAGTCTCTGATGGAGAAGCATGAAGCCCAAGATGAAGGCTACCATGGAACCTTATCCCTGATGTAAAATCTCATCCATGATGGATCGGGGAGAAAGACAAGGAGTTCTTGGAACTGCAAGATGCAGTGAAGGCTGAGGGTCTCTGGGAATGCAATTAGCAGCCTCTCTGACTGCTTGCTCAGTGACATTCACCATTGTGGCGACTGTTCAAGAGAAAAACTAGATATTATAGATGTAGTTATTTTTGCCTTAAAGTAGCTGAATGTCATATTATGTTGTCAAAAGTGGACACTATTTTCAAATTCCCTTTAGCCACTGTAACAGGAAGAGGGTGAAGAAATTTGTTAAATTGGAAATAATTTATCAACTGTTGATCTACATATAATGTGTAGACAAACCAGTTACAACTTGCACCCCACCCGTGTGTGTGTGTGTGTGTGTGTGTATGTGTGTGTGCTTGCACTCCCATCTGCATTTCTAGGGAATAATCCATTGGTCCCCCTCCTTGTCACTGTGCATAGTGATTCCTTCTGGGAGACCAGTACTGACTGGCTTCTTGTATTCTTTAATCCCATGCTATGTGAGACTTATTGAGCAGCTGGAGCGGAAGGCTCCTGGGAGATAGTTTCCTGACAGAAGGCTCTCACCTAGCTCTTATGCACCTGAACTAGAATAGGTTATATGTTTGCCCAGGCCTGGAGAACACCTCAAGCCTGTATTTTCCTTATCTCTGCAGTAAGCAATGTGCAAATTCTCACCATTTTTATAACCACTCAATACCCCATCCACACTTTCATGCTAATTGTGCTTAACTTTATGGTTTTCTGGAATTTAATCATTTTTTCTTTTTTTTAATTTAATTTTTAATTATTTTTTCTTTGTTTCTTTTTCTTTTTTTCTCTTTTGGAATTTAATTCTCTTTAAAAAACATCTGTAAATCAATATAAATGCCTACTTTCCATTGTTTTTCTAAGTCCAAAATTATGGCATAATTTTAAGACCTCTGGTTTACAAATGGACTCTATTGTTGAGAGTGTTGATGTTAACAGCACAAGCCCTTGAATTAGAAATATTGATAACTAGCTTTGTAAACCAAAGGTCTTTAGACATTCTCAACTTCCCCTGAATTTTCATATCCTTGACTCAATCGATGATTCATAATCATGATTTTGTTATGCCTTACCTGAAAGCGTTTATAGACTCAATTTTAAAACATGTATCAATATGCCTATTTTACTTGCTAAAACGTCACTGAATTGGAAAAGAATGCATTATTATTCAAATTTGGAAGTGTTGTGACTGTCAAACAAAGGTGTCATTACCCGTGCCATACGGCTTTCCTGATGCAAATGCAGGCCTACAGACACACTTGCTAAGGCCAATGTGCATTTGCTCATATTTCTGTGTGAAAAATAATGATATGTGAGAAAACATAATTGACCAGTACACTTCCAAAGCAACATATGTAGCTCTTCTGAAAAGGGAAAATTTCACTTACAGAGGCAATAAAGAAGTAATCAACTTTTGAAGGAAACCTAACTTACCAATAGGTTTTTTTATTTAATGAAGTCTATGGACATTTTCTGCTAGACAATTATTTGATAGAACATCTAACGCAAGAAGGATCTTGAACAAAATTTAATTGATATGTATATTGGTGTTTCAAGCTTTGTTACATGATCTCTTTTGCTTATAAGTAAAAAAATGGAGCATTGTGTGAGATATTCACTGGTTCACAGGCATCAATCACATATTTACTGCATCGCGATCATTACCAAAGATGATGGTGTAAGGTCCCTCCACCTTGAACTTGATTAATACTGCTATCAGGTGAATACTTGTATGATTTCTCCTGGAATCAGAATGGGGAAAGCTTTTGCAGTGTAGTAATAATTTCGTTTGCAAAATTCAATACCAAACTAGTCCCAAGGAGATGGAGATTGAAAAGTCCAAAACATTCAACTCTTGCTCTTGCAATTTATTAGTCTGTTTCATTTCTCCCCACCCTCCCAACTTGAGTATATTTCCGCAACTCTCCGGATTCTGTCAATCACTTCAGGGTCCCACAGAACTCACAAAATTTCAAGGAACTCTCTCACCATAGTGGGTATTAGTCAGTTCCAAATCTGTAGCTCAGGCAGGGTAAGCCAGATGCTGGAACCAGAGGAAGTACTTCAAACCTGGATGGATTTTACTGGTTATAAGGTCACACCCACTGCTTCTCAGTGGGCTCATTTTATAAGCAGCAGGATGGCAGTTCAGGGCATCCTGCTCACGGTTAATCACAGGTGAATCCTATCACGATCTCCCTCTGACTTTCTAACCAAACCCATGCACTGAAAGATCCTTTGGTAGAAGTAACATAGTGCAATCAAATTTCATCCAGATGCAATAATCCACTCTCCACCTTAGCTGTGTATTTTATTTATGCATGTATGACGTGGAACCTCTGAAAAGATGCTTGTTGTAGGTACCAGCATCCTGCTAATCTTAATCAGCCTGGACACTACAGAAACATGCGTCTTTCTCCCTCAGCTACAGCATATAATTCCTTATTATTACAAGCGAAGCATTGTATCCAATAATAACGAAGGTAACCATTAAACAAAGCGTGTGGTCGGCTTCTTAGTGTCTACTAAGGTCAGAACTCAATCTCATCTTATTCCTGTTTGTTAGCAGATTATGCTCTCCAAAATGGTAGCACAACTACAGGTGTGTGTGTGTGTGTGTGTGTGTGTGTGTGTGTAATTCAGAATTACTGTTTCACATAGGCATTAAGGCTGGAAGTGCCATATTAAATGAGTATAACTCATGGAGAGTGATCAAACACAGATGAGGACTCTGTGTGGTGAACTGTGTGGTCCACACTGGTGTGTGTGTACAATTGTAATGAACTGAGGTTCACTCGCACAGTTGTGCATTTTAGATGTGCTAATAACTAGTGGGGGGAAAATCTAAAACTCAAAGTTTCCAGGCAGATGTTTGAAGTATCAGAGCTTTATTTTTAAAGTAGGGAAATTATGAGAAACAGTGAGGCCCTTTCCTAACTAGTGCGATGATTGAATACGTGGAATAAGACACACTGATGGGAACCCACACACACTACTGATATGTATCATGATGGATGCCCATGTGCACACACACTAACACAAAATTCACATCGTAACAGTGTTATGCACATGCTGATGCAATATACTTAGTTCATACCTATGAGCACACACACTTTCAGTAACAAACATGCATACAGATACAGAAATGTACACATATATTAACGTAAGGAGTGACAAGAAAGAAAATACAAACACTAAAACAGAGTGGCAATATCATAATTGAAGATATAATCCACACTTTATTGCATGAATACAGGGAAAAATCAAACACTCATACATGACGCAAAACACATGATTTTAAGAGTGTGGATGTGCTGGCGAGACATTTTCTGTGCAGGGACAAGAAATAAGTGGTAAATTTAACTAATTCTTCCTAGATGCCTCCGCAGCTTCTCTAAAGTGATCCGTGGGTTCTGCGCGCCCCCTGCAGTCCAGCCCTGTCGCTACAGGGAGGCTGGTGCAGGCTTCCACTGGCATTCCTTCGCAGGAGGAATGGGACAAGATGACTTGGATGATTCTCTGGACAACAGGCAGCCTGGACAGATGCCCACAGGGATCAGGGAGAACAGGAGGTGCATGAATAGCAGAATGAGAAAAACATAAAGTGACTGTGGCAGCAGATGAGAGGACAAGAAGTCAACCTAGACACATGATCCTGCAATTAATGTGAGGGATTTGGGAGATTACAGAGAAAAATAAATCCGGAGCAAAGTTTGAAGTCATCATCTCATCATTGGAAGTTTCAGGGAGTAGTGATGAGATGAACGTGGAGAAACTCCGTGGACATAGCTGGGTGACATGAGCAGCACACACACAGAGTGCGCAATCAGCTTGAAATGATTTGGGAGATAAGTGAGGCATACAAAGACAAAAGAAACTCTACCACTGTGGTCTGCTGCCTGGGAAAACTGGGACATTTGAAATCCGTATTAAACTCACACAGTCCCCAATAGATACAGTACACAAATTTGAAGGAAAGAAACACTAAATATGCACCATTGATTGAAGTAGAAATGACACTCTGTAAAAGAACAATCATTTGGAAATTATTTTGTAGTGACAGTAACACAAGAACAAGTACATACACACATACAGAAAATACTGATTAATGAGGCATTATCAAAACGGAAACCTTACTCTCTACCAAGAGATTAAAGCCACGTGCAAGAAGTGAGCTTCATCAGAACACTATTGCTGGAGACCCCTGACGGAGTTATTTTCTCTCTGTAAGAGGCAGGTTGCACTGTCTCTGTGTGTGAATATTGTCTCTGTTACAACATAACTTTGAATTCACAGTTATCAGAAGTAGGGACAGAATTATAAAAATAGAGATTCCCTCGGGAAACTGAGATGTAGAAGAACTCCCAGGTCAAAACAGGAAGCCAGCCCTAAAGCTCCAGCTGCACCTGCTCCAGGGCTGAGTCTTGTGCTCGGTGGGTCCTCAGCGCCCCCTGGAGACCAGTCTCCTCTCTGCGGGGCAGGTTTGTGTCTGGGCTCTCACCAATTTCCCTGCAGTGTGTCTTTCTCACAATGCACGGCCTTGCCCTCCATTTCAGACAGCCCATTTGCAGATACAATATATTCTGGGAATTGTCATTGGAGATGGTGAATTACCCGTTCACAGAGTCTGGGTTGTCATGTTGAACCATCACCATTACTAATAATTGAAACTCACTGCAGGCCATTCCTTGGATCATGTTGGTCACAGCCCATGTTATAGCTACTGAAGATTAATCCAGAGGCTGCGCTGGAGAGCCTCAGAAACCTCCAGATTGTCACAAGTCCTCCCCCCGACTCAACCAGCTGCACCCCACACTGGACACCCGTGAACACAGAGACATCATTGTCAGGAAAACCATCTCCCATGACCACTGTGTCTCTCCCTCATGCCCGCTCACACACACTCACTCTGCATAAAGCACCCAGTTAACATAGTAACAAGGGAAAGAGAGCTCAGTACAGAGTCAAAAGTGGCTACTCCGTGTTCAGTCCTGACCACGGAATGGGGACACCTGGGGGCTGCTCTCCGAGAGCTGTGGGCTTGAGACTGCACTAGTTCCATGAGAAAAGAGGGGCTTTTTTGCACACCCTCCTGTTATACTGGGAGATCAATGATTGGATAGTTTCAAAGAAGTCAGTGGCCTAGAACATGAATGCATGGGTGTTGCGAGAGGATATGTTGGTAATGCTAATATCTGAGAATGAAAATCACAACATGAATTCATTTTAAGGTTCAGCCTCGTCAAGCATGCCTTATCACAGTGTATTTATGTATTCACCCCTTGCTGGATATTTAGGTAGTTTCCAGTTTATGGCTTTTTATAATTAAAACGTGCTATAGAGGTGAAAAAATTAGAGAGCAGAAAAATAATATTTTATGATAACAACAAAAAATTAAATTGTCAAACATGGATAAACTGAAAACTTTCTTTACAACAGTGAACTGAAATAACATGCAAATAAACATATTTTGAGAAATACAGGCACCAGAGGAAGAAAAAAAATACCAAGAAGTTAACTTTGATTCCACAGATGCTATTGGGCAGCATGTTAAAAACTTAGAATGAAATAGTTAATAAATTGTTTGATGTTAAATATAATCCATGATATCCTACATTAACATGGCTTCCTCTTTCCCTCTGCTTAAGTTGCAAGGCCATGTTTGCTACAAGTGTAGTCAGTGTATTTTATATTTACCTGTTGCATGTGAGTCAGTGTGAGTAAATCAGGCCCATTTCCTGCCAGGTGTCCCAGGGGAGCTCTTCCTGCAGTAAACCAACTCCATCGACATGGGGTCTTATCTGCCATCAATTGGGCTCACCAAAGGATGGGTTACCCAATAAGGAAAATACCTGGGGGTTAATTTTGTTGATTTACTAATATGCAATGCCTAATTTCACCTAATGTTCACCATTGCTGTCACGAGATGCATGAAGAACAAATTAAAGCTGCTTAACAGTTAATCTCCCCCTAATCCCATGCTCCGTTATTTCTTATCAAATCCTTAGGACCCAGATGATTGTGGAAACAGAGAATTAAAGGTGCTGAAATTGGAGCAGATCTGGATCTCCTGTCAGGTTATGTTCTGGGGAAAAGGGAGGATCTTCCTGACTTGGAACTTTTGTGATTCCTGCAGGGTAAGAGACACAGAAAATGGGCAGGAGGACCTACTCCTCCCAGGCCAGGTAGCCCAGCCCTGTGTAGGTGGGCAGGAGCACAGAAGCCATGAACTCAAACCTTGTAAACCAGAAGGTGATTCTAAGAGATCTTTTCCTGAGTCCTTGACCTGCCATTGAGAGTTCACCTGCTGTCTCAGTAGTTGCTGACTTTCTCTGCCAAAGGTCTCTGTTTCATCCTGGGGTTCACATAGGTTCTCAGATCCCCGGGATGCCTGGCCAGCATTCAGCCAACTGGGTCAGGGAGCCTTGACCAATTGATGAGAGCCTGAATAGTGACTTTGAATTCCTCCCCGCGAGTGAGGATCTCCATGGGCTGCCAGAGGGGATTCCTGGACCCAGACTCACGGTGTCATTGGATGATCACATTCCTAGTTTAGGACTGAAGATTAAGCCCCTTTAAGTAAATCTGAAAAAACAAACAAACAAAAACATGAAGACAAGACCCTAACCCAAAGTCACAGGTTTACAGGAGTATCCAAAAGCCATGAACCCAAACCTATAGGGATTAACGTCTCACATGGGCAGAGTAGGTGACCAAAATCTTCCTCGAAGCCTCTTGCCTAGGTCTGAGGAGAAGGCCAAGTGTTTGCTTGGACCACTGTAGACTCCATTTCCACTTCCAGTTCTACCTCCACCTACGCATCCCTCCTCTTGCTGCCACTGGAGCAAAGCAGCCATACCGATGTCCAAAACTCAGCCCCACTCACCTGCAGATAGGAAACACCCTCTGTTCCTTGGGGCGCTGCTCTACTGAGAACACCTCAGGGCAGGACCCGGCTCTTCCACACACAGCAGCCCTAGTGGGGTGGGGGCTAGACTGGCTCCGAGCACGAGTGCCCAGTGGTGGCTGACGGGGCAGACATGTGGAGGCTCTCCTGGTCATCCTGAGGCACACTTGTGGCATCAGCAGGTACCAGTAGGCTTTCCGGGACCCCTCCTCCGCTTGCTAGAGGCTTCTGACACAAACCCTTCTTTTTTTTCCTTAATAATTTTATTAGGGGCTCATACAACTCTGAACACAATCCATACATAAATCCATTGTGTAAAGCACATTTATACATTCATTGTCCTCATCATTCTCAAAACATTTGCTCTCTACTTAAGCCCCTGGCATTAGCTCCTCATTTTCCTCCTCACCCCCATGAACCCTTGATAATTTATAAATTATTATTTTATCATATCTTACACTGTCCGCTGTCTCCCTTCACCCACTTGTCCCTGCTTTTGAGACCAACTCCCCAACAAAGTGGAAATTCAGCTGAACGCCCAACCATGAGAGAATCAAAATGAACGAGGCCTAGAACCTGAACTGCTGCTGCAATTTTCCAGCAGCGAGGTGCTCTCTCAGAGGTACCTTCACACACTGCTGCCCGCTCCAGAACCTGCGACTTGACATCAGGACTTACCCTCCTCTCTTTATTTCAACCCCACCACCCGCTTCTGAAGCGATGGGAAGTCCACAGTGAATTTGTCTTTCTGGCTAAGTGAGGGTGAGGGGAGTTCCATCTGATGGAAGCACATCAAAGCAAGTCCTCGCCTTTAGGGAACTCAGGGGCTCTGTGCGACCTTCTGATACTACTGTCTCCTTTTGATCCCTTTCCCCGGAGTGCCAGCGGAGAAATCTCCCTGAGTGTGCCGCTCCCAGGGAAATGCCTGACCTCCTCTACCACCTTCAGACCCTTGGCTTCCTCTGGTCCTGGGGAAACTCCTCCTTTCTGAGGACAGAGGGGCTGCAGGGAGTGCTGGCTGACAGCTTGCACAGTGGCAACCTCTGGGGGAAGGTGGGCAGACTTGGCACCTGGGTCCTGGGGGAGCAGCGGGCCAGTGAAGCATGGGTGGCTGAGTGCCCAGCTGGTGAACCTGCAGATACAGTCTCAGCACAAGGCTGTCCACACGTCCAGGCCCCTGAAACGTTGTGGGCAGCTCCATGGCTTCATCTCCTACCTCAGCCTGACTACAGAGCACTGTAAAGAAAGTGCCCCCTGAGCTGCCGCCGTCTGGAATGAATCCAGGAGGACCTGACCTTCCAGGTTTGAGGGTGGACCCTTGGACCCCAAAGTCAGCAGTTGCAAACCCAAGACCTCTTCTGGGAGAAAGAGGAGGCTCTATAACCCCAGAAGGTTTTCAAGGCTGACAAAACCACATGGCCTGTTCTCCTTGACCGTGTGAGGGCCCCATCATGGAAATCTACTGGAGGCCAGTGACGATGAAACTCAGAGGGGACAGAGGTAGGGGTTGCTTTGGTTTAAACATGACACTTACAACCTGAAGGTCAGCAGTTCAAAACTCAACCACTACACAGGTGAAAGGTGAGGTAGTTAATATAAAGATCTACTGTCACGAAATGATTGACATGACGGCAGTGGATTAAACTGGAGGGGGGAGGGGGAGAACTTTGGAGTTTTCATACTATTGGCTTTGTGCAGAACCGCCAAATCTATGTCTGAATGGTTTTGATTCTATACATTTTCACCAGCAATGAGTGAGAATTCTGGCTGCTGTGTTGCTTTACATCTATGGAAGAAGCATTGCCCAAGTCCCTTCAAGCAGGAGGAAACTTTCCTGTATGTTGGGCACGTTACCAGCAGGAGCAAGTCTCTGTGGAAGAACATCATGCTTGGTACTTTTGAGGAACAGCAAACAAAAAAACAAAACAAAACGGTAGCCCTAGGCGAGATGGACTGACATGGTGGTTGCAACACTGGGCTCAAACAGCAACAATCCGGAGGAGGGCACAGTAAATGCGGTGTTTGGTTCTGTTGTACACAGTGTCACTGTGAGTCAGAACTGACTCTGAGACATATAACAGCAACACCACCATTTGAAAGTTCTTGGAATTGGCCAAATGTATACAGCAAGTTTTGAATCACGAGTGTGAAAAAACAGTAACCACTAAAAAAGAGTCAAGTGGGTATTAGTTGATGGAGATTCCCTGTAGAGGCTGTCAACGTGGGTGAACTGGTAAACTCCAGACACAAAGGGAATCCTTCACTCAGCATTCCCTCCACCTGCTCCTGGGGGAACTCTGTCTTTCCTGTGCCCTACAACTCACCTGAAACCCAGATCCCTGCAGGTTGAGTTTTTGACCACTTTCACTTCACTGTGTCTTCTGTGCTTCCCCTACACTGTCATACATCTAAATACCAGTCTCCTAAGCTTTCAGACTGCTCAGCTGCAATCAAACTCAGATCTTGGAGGTACGACTTGTGACACGGAATAGAGATGGGAAAGCAAGGCTCTAGCTAGGATTCCCATCTGTGTGTGTGTGTGTGTGTGTGTGTGTGTGTGTGTGTGTGTGTGTGTGTGTGCTTACCACCCACATCATTACAGTTTTGGCTTTCCACAGTCTGACAGACCCAGAAATGTGACAGCTGCTGAGATGGAAGTCACATGGTGATGGTACTTTGAGAAGGATCTCTTACTGTTTGATTAGATTCTAGCAGCTGCAACTCTCATGTCAAATCTGGAAACAAAACTAAATTCTTATTTACACACAGGTGTATAGTGTCACAGAGTACATAAAGCCATTGTCTGTTCTTCTTACCTTTATGTGCATAACCACAAAATAAAGACCTCAGGCAAATGCTTTTCAGTCACTGCCTGACCCTCAGCTCAGTCACCATCTCCTCCGGTTTCCTGGCACTCTCAGGATGTGGGTGTCCACACGTGTATGTGTCACATTATTACGTGACAGTGTCCTCGGTCCTCAGGCTGCTATTCTGACAGGCATTCAAGGAGAAGACATATCCTTGTGTGTATCCCTGAAAATATGCTAGCTCTTCATTGTAGGTGTGGATCCAGTCCGTCCACTGAAGGCGTTTTCCTTTTGCCTGCTGCATCCAATTCAACCAATAGCTGATGAAGGTGAATCCTGGTGCCCTGCAGGACACCATCACTAACAGCCCTGTCTCCTTAACTCAGCCTCTGACTACACCAGCTGGATCTGGGAATGTGCACCTGCGAGGAAGGAATATGGAAGATGAGAGCTCTGGGGTTGCCACACAGTTCCCTAGCCTTGGGTCCTGGTAGTGCCTTACCCAGAGCAACTGTTAGTGGGAAAGGGAAGCTCCATAGCCATCCCATGATGGGTAGACTTTAGTCTCCATAGTTTATCTGCATCCGATATGGCATTGATCTTACTGATATATCAGGGGAGATGGCTTCCGCTTTCAACTCTATAGGCCACTCATATTTGGATGTAACTCAGATTCACGAGTAGACTGTTTCTAGTCCATACAGCAACCCACTGAAAGTCCTGCCCCGGAATCTGGCAAGCCCAAGACTGCCAGTGAATACGGATAGTGAGAACATAACCTGCAGGGGAAAGTTCCAGATATCACCGTGGCTGCTCTAAGTCTCCCCTAGTATCCACCAGAGTTGTGTTTATAGAGAGGGGAAAAATACTGAAGGAAAGTAGCAAATAAAATAAGAATCCATTTGAGAAACTCAGTAACCCACGATTGTTATGTTAATTGTCTCTTAGTGACCTTGAAAGACAGAGTAGAAATCGTTATGGTTTCCTATACTGTAAGTCTTTATGTAAGTAATCAGTTTCATCTGTCTTAGAGTAGCTGATGTGTTTAAGCAACTCAAGTTCAAGAAGAGCATATGATCGAAGCATAGACACGTGTCTATGAGAAATGAGGCATTTCTCTAATGGGTGATTTGGTATTGAGGTAACGTGGTTAACTTCCTGGACATTTGTTGGGTTGCATTGAAATTTAACAAAGTATCTCCTGTCTCTCATTTTTGGTTCCTTCTTGAACACTCTGGCATTAGCAAATATACACTAAAAAAGGAACCATAGATTATGTGAATTTACTAAATTAAGGGAAAAGATAAACTCTAAGGACAATAGCCTCCAGATGAGTCCTGATCAGACTGTGCACATCACCGCTTGCCTCCTGTTTCCTGTTACTCTTATTCATCAGGGTCTGTTTGGTGCAGGTCATGTGCGAGGAGGAGCTGAGTTGTAGGGTCAGATATGAGGACAGTGCAGGCACATAGAACTAGAAATATTTGCTGCCATGTAAAGATTCCAGGTACAGAATCCAGTGTCAATATTGGGGACATCTAAAATTCAGCCAACATATGCAAACATGTTTTCATAGATTGGACCTTCAGTGGGATCCACAAAATTGATAATGTGTCATTGAAGAGAGTCCTTGTGGGATTTAAACATGGTTAAGGTTGTTGCTGACTGGGAGATTACAGGCATTAGCTTAAGTTGTACATTTTACTTACTCATTGTAGTATTATATTCGTTCTATGTCCCAAACTATACTCATATTTTATAGCCAAAGAATGTGAAGATAAAATGTTACCCATAGGTGAGGGGTGATGGAGGATGATTTAAGATATGAAAATAATAATCTATAACTTATCAAGGTTTCATGAAGGAGGCGGGTGGGAAAGGGAGGGAGGAGGAAGAAATTGGGAGCTGATATCATGGGCTCAAATGGGAAGAGAATGCTTTGAAAATGATGATGGTGGCATATGTCCAAATGTGCTTGACACACTGGGTGAATGTATGGATTGTGAAAAGAGATGTAAGAGTCCCTAATAAAAATAAGAATAAAAGAGTTAGCCACAGATTATCTTAATTCCAGTTTAATGTAAAATTTAGAAAATATTGTCTCAGGAGTTAGGCTTCTAAATGTTAACTTGTACATGTGGTGTACATTGACTCAAAATTTAATTGAATATGCCAATAATATTTATATAACTAAAATATTTTCTCTATAATTTAGAAAGTTATTCTTATTTTAATGGGAAAACTATAAGACTGGAAATGTGGGTTTTATTGATAAGGTGCAATGCTCTATGTTCCTTAGGGAGGATAACCCTTATAACTAAACAGACGCATTTACCTAGAAGCATATGAGGAGTAGATGCATGATGATAATACTGATACAAGTGAATATAGAGAATACAGGCAGTGGTTCTGACACTTTCTAATGCCACGACTCTTTAATACAGTTCCTCATGTTGTGGTGACGCCCCAACCATAAAATTATTTTAGTTACTGATTCATAATGGTAATTTTGCTACTGTTATGAATCGGGGGACCCCTGTGTAACGGTCATTCAATCCCCCAAAGGGGTCGCAACCCACAGGGTGGGAAGCGCTAAGGATAGAAAGAGAGAGTTTCTGGAGTAAATAATGAAGGCAGGAGGGGGTGGAGGCACTGGCTAGGATTGCGATTGCATTACTCATTTTAATGTTTATTTAACCATTGGGGGAGGTGGAGGCTCTAAAATTGATGGGGTAATTATTGTGCAATTCTTCTTGATATGATTGAATGGTTTAACTACTGAATTTTATGACATATAAATTGTATGCCAATAAAATTGGGGAAAAAACACCCAGCACCAACTAATATATATTTATATTTATCAGATTACTCCTAGATACACTTGATCGAACAGGTTTTTTTTTACAAATAAATATAAATATAAAATAACTTTCCATCCATTGTGAATTCCCTTCCCTTAAATATCCTTAAATAAGAAACACACGAAGAATATATAATTAAGCCAGTACAACCTGCATAAGTAATTTTTCATTGGCTATTCCTGTTCTGCCACAATGTAATAGGCTCTTCTTAGTACTCATAAATTAAAAACATGAAAAAATTTAAGCTCTCTAAACCTGAAGAAACAGAAAGAAAGAGAGAGCACATTTAAGACTTGAAGTGCTGATCCATGCTGAATTCAGTCTGACAATGTCTAAATTTACTGATTAACAAAACTAGTCTGATAATTGAGATGAACTGAGAAGGTGTCATGAAGTATTGCATTTTCTACTGGAGAAAAGTGAAGAACACAGGGTTAAGTTCTGGGTTGTAGGTATTC